>NC_136756.1:8803729-9183729 GCF_936440315.1 Barbus barbus
TATGACTTCATTTCAACAGAGAACTGCTTTTAGATCGCTATGTGTAATGTTATAGCTTGAAATATTCAGCTTCTTCTGGATTGAAGGAAGTCTATCATGTTTCATTGCATTTAGCTCAGCAATATTAGTAACTACAAGTACGGCAAACACAAATAAAAACACACACAACACTCATAACCACACAAATACACGTTAAGCAACATTTTGGTTGTTGGTGCAACAAGTAAAACAGTGAAACAGTGCAACAGTGAAAAGCTACGGTTTAGAGATGAAGGGAAGCCCCCTGGTGGACATTTGATGTTGACACACTATAACCTGGGCTGACAGCAGAGATTGACAGCCACACAGGCATCAAATAGTGATTTTTCGAAACTTACAAAACTTATCAAAAGGACCTTTTATTCCTTTTTATTAAAAAATGAACAGCGAGAGTCAATTAATCCATAAGAATAAAAACAAGCTACATGTTGATCTAAGCCACACTTTGTTCAAAATATTTTTTTTATCTTCGTTTACAAATAACTTGACCTTACCTTGCTCCTCTGTATCCAATAGATTACCACAGAAACCTGCATTGAGAAAACCTTAATATTATATACAGTTTGCAATGCATACAGTTATAAATATAGACACAGAATGTGTCTCATACACACACCAAATCAGACATATGAAATATACGTTATTTAAAACAAATAAATATTTAAAAAGGAACAAAAAACACATGAAAAAGCACTGCAAACCACATCTAACCACCAACCACCAGAGGAAGGTTAGCCTTCACCCTTCACTCCTCTATACAAGCCGAAGGTGGAAGGAATGACCTTGGGCTGTATGACATTATAAGGGTCCATTTCTATAGCAATGGCTCTGCATATAACCTCAGCTTCCAGGCATTAGGTTGCAGTATACACAGCATGGCCCTCTTTTCTTTCTGCCTTTGGGCAAAAGTCCATCAAACAGCCCTCTGAGATCAAACAACTGAATTTTACGCTCTAATCTCCCCCATCTATGCCAATTAACGCAAGGCGTCGATAAGAAACCTGTCCCATCTCTAAGTCACACTGCGGTTGCTGGGTTGTGAAGTAAAACACTGATTTCATTTAGATTAGAAAAACAAAAAAAACTATGGTGGCACAAATATTTTAATGCATGGAAACCAGTTACATCACCTGCCATTATAAACCACAACTCTTTAGATTACAAGCAAATTTACACGGTGTCAAACTACATTTATATAAAGCCATATTGTGATTGAGGCCCTAATTTGTAAAGATTGGTTTGAACGGCTGTATTGATTGACTGTTTACAAACCTTTGAGAATAAGAACAAGTGACCCGACTGACGCCACTGTATTTGACGTCTGGGGTCTCCTGGGACATTTAATGCAGTTACAAGAAGAATGACTTTAGGGTTGGGGGTTTGAAGGACGGAGAGAAACGACTCAGTTCTCACAGGCTAATTTTCTGTCTACAACACCTTCAAACCCAGAAAAAAATAGGTGGTATTCACCTGCTGTGTTAGTTGGCATATTTTTACAAATCACAGACACTTGTAACTATTTGACAATCCTAAAGTAGTTTGGTGTAACAGATGCAAATGGATTATTTGAAATCTTTAATTACCTAGATATACATTGATCAGACTGTAATTCAATTTAAAAATTACATTAAAAGAAATGATCCTCTCAATATGTTTACATTTAATCATTTAGCTGACGCTTTTATCCAAAGCGACTTACAATTGCTATATATGACAGAGGTCGCACGCCTCTGGAGCAACTAGGGGTTAAGTGTCTTGCTCAGGGACACATTGGTGTCTCACAGTGGATTCGAACCCGGGTCTCTCACACCAAAGGCATGTGTCTTATCCACTGCGCCATCACCACCCCACATATGTAAATTCTGCCATCATTTATTCACCTTCAAGGTATTCCAAACCCTGAAGATTTAATTTGCTGAACACAAAAGAACTTTAGCAGAATGTCCAAGCTGCTCTTTTCTATACTTTCGAACATGAATGGGGACTGACACTGTTGAGCTCCAAAAATGATGGAAAGCACCAGAAAAGTCCACCGTGTGATACGTGCGCTTCCAAGAACACACTGAAATTTAAGATAATCAAATCAATTAATATGAATTCATCATTAAAAATTCCCCATGCCATAACTCTCAACGCGTCCACATATATTCAAATATAACACAGCTGCTGTGACATCAGATCAGACCATCCCAATTCTTGACCTGCCACAATGCATTTATTTTTGTCTTTTCTGGAGCACGAGAGCTTCAGTTGCTATTAACCTTTATTATATGGAAAAGAGTCTTCAGGACATCCTTTAAAAGTTCTAAACATTTTGTGTTTCATGCAAGTCATACATGTCCGAAAAGTAAAAAATTTTTATTTATTGAGTAAATAAATGATAACAGATTTTTCTGTTTTATTATTCCAGTCAAAGGCATAATGGCACAATCAGGCGATTCTCTTTGATTGCAGCTTTAATTAAAACTGAAAAAAAAAAAAAGTTTAGGGCTTAATTTATAATTTTCTGGGTGGTGTGGTACAGATAAGGAGGCCGTTTAGATAAAGCTGTAATGACCAGGCTGTGGCCACAAATCCCTAAATGATCCTAGAATTTGCTGGATGGGGGATGCAGGTTTCCCCAAGTTCAAAAGTTCACGTTTTACAAGCACTTAAAGACCAGTGACCCATGTCCAAATAAAAACTTTCCTGTTGTTGACTCCTGTCCTCCTAAAAGTCTCTCCTTCTGTATTTATTTCTCACAGAAAAAAAAAAAAAAAAAAAGAAAGTAACAAGACCACATCGTCCCTACTGTATATACTGTAATTGGATACAAAATCATTGGTAATGGGGTCATTTTAAATTAGCAGCAAAGGGAAAATGCCACTTAAAGACTTCTTAAGTGATATGTTATGGGTATTAAACTCAATGAATCAAATTACACAGTAAATTTGATTAATTGATTCATCGGCATTATAATAAAACGTTTTTGAATTAAAAGAAGAACATATCTTACCATTGGCTGTTGTCCCAAAATGTTTCTTGGAAGAGTCAACCCCGTGTATTTTGTCCACCATATCTCTTGTTTATTTTTCTTGAGGTTGCACCCTCTCCGTTTTGTTGTTCACGCCACGCTTAAAATGAACAAGTTCACTGATTACAAGATCAAACTTCCATCATTTCTGCTGTCGCCTCCGAAGCTCAGCGCCCTGCAAGCGTGCTTCGAGTGTGGGCGGGGTTATCTGCGCTCCGCAGCCAATCACCGCCGCCCATCGATGACGTAACAGGAACACACGCTGCTCAGATGATAGAAATTAGTAATTTAATGTGCTTTTTATAATGTAAAAACAATACTTTATGCATTTTAACAGGAAATTACAATAAGAAAAAGTGGGTTCTTTGAAACAAAATTTCTTACATTTTATAAATGACTTTAAATTATACATAAAACTTTTTGAACAAAGAAAACAAAAACAAAACACCAAAATTATCGTATTATTTTGTCTAAAAGTTCATGCTGGTAATAATGTTTCTTGCCCCTGTGGCATTATTTAAAAATGAACTGTTATGCAATAAGCATATTAACGAAATGAACACCAACATAAAAATAAATATGATTAACTAGGCTATATAACTAGGCCTATGTATATAATACACTACCAGTCAAAAAAAATGAACAGTAAGATTTTTTATGGTTTTAAAGAAGTCTCTTCTGCTCACAAGTACAGCAAAAATGGTAACATTTTGAAATATTTTTACTATTCGAAATAACTGTTTTATTTTTGAATATATTTTAAAATGTAATTTATTCCTGTGATTTCAAAGCTGATTTTTAGCATCATTACTCCAGTCTTCAGTGTCACATGATCCTTCAGAAATCATTCTATTATTCTGATTTGCTGCTCAAGAAACATGTATTATTATGTTTAAAACAGCAGAGTAGAATTATTTCAGGTTTCTTAGAGGAATAGAGTTCAGAAGAACAGCATTTATCTGAAATAGAAATCTTTTGTAACATTATAAATGTCGTTACCATTACTTTTGATCATTTTAAAGCTTCCTTGCTAAATAAAATATAAATTTCTATAATTTCTTTAGCAAAAAATTTTTTATTCAAAAATAAATAATAATAATTAGTGACTCGAAGCTTTTAGGTATAGTGTATAATGTTACAAAAGCTTTTTATTTCAGACAAATGCTGATCTTTGGATGTTTCGATTCATTAAAGAATCCTGAAAACATTTACTCAACTGTTTTAAATATTGATGATGGTGATAATATTAATAATATCAAAAACAACAGTAATAATAATAATAATAATAATAACAATGTTTCTTGAACAGCAAATCAGTATATTAGAATGATTTCTGAAGGATCGTGTGACACTGAAGACTGAAGCTGAAAATTCAGCTTTCAATAAATTACATTTTAAAATATATTCACATAGAAAGCAATTATTTTAAATAGTAAAAATATTTCACAATATTACTGCTTTCGCTGTATTTTTGATCAAATAAATGCAGACTTGGTGAGCAGAAGAGAATTGCATTTGAAGATCTCTGCCAAAGTTATGTAACGTTTTGTGGAAATATATTTTATCTAGCACACTCTCCTGGTGTTTTTGGGGCGTACAGTTGACTTTTGGGCTGATTTGATGTGGGGTGGGCTAGTAATAAGTGAACAGGTGTTGCAGGTTGCTACAAAAAACTCTCAGTTTGTGGCTTTTCAAAGAAGGAAGTGTGGTGTGTGAAATTGCATGTTAAAGAAATGAGTGTGATTGTTGAGAAAAACAGGAAGGTGTTTTATTATCTCTTAAAGCAGAGCTTGAAGGAATAAGCTCTATTCGAAATTAGATAATTTAGCATGCTACTGGCTATCCTCAAGCCTTGTAGCACTTAAAGATTCTTTTCTTTAAAAAAAATGAGTCTCTCAAAACGCCCTTTCTATGCTGTCAGAAACACAACAGCTACTTTCAGACACATGCACGCAAAAACGAGCATTATGTGTGATGCCCGAGAACCATTTGTTTATCACTTCAAACATCCAGCCCACACTTGTTTTAAATGGCAATAATCCTTCCGCAAACATGCACATAACAAAAGTCAGTCGGATCCACTTCTGTTTCTTCTTTTTGCTGTATAGAACAGACTGGAATTGTGCTGCATTGTAGTTTGGTCAACAACACACTGTTTGATCCGATAGAGGAGCTCCAGCTGAAAACGCAATGGGCTGCTTGCTCTCTGTTTCTATTCCAAAGTTATGTAGCCCATTTGTTGCACTCATTGACGCAACATATTCACAGAATGCAAGAGAAACGCCTTTATTTCTACATGTGGCCTGAAGATGTCGCCATGCCCCCAGTAAATGCATTTTATAGACTTCAAAAAAATTCTACAGCAAATGCTATTCATCTGTCAGAGTGAATACACCTGGTCTTTGTTTGAAATTCTTTTTCACAATAAAACAATGAAATATCAAAAGCAAAATATATAAATGCAAATAAAAACAGAAAACATATTTAAAATACAAATATTTAAAATATTTCCATTAAAAGTGAAAACTGGGTTCAAACTAAAATTATAAAGAAATAACTACACTATGGGGCCCAACAAGAGCTGTTACTCTGCCAGCCAAAGCTTTCTTTCATCATTTTTGAGTGAGGTCTTGTGCATAGGATTCAGCTCTCTTCATCGTCCTTCAGCTAGTTGTACATCACTCACATTGTCTATAACATCACCCTCTTCTGCTCAGGCAGCCATTCTGTCAATGCTTGTCCAGCAGCATGTGGCACAGACACTTCTCCTGGAAAAATACGTGCCCAGAATCCAACCTCTTTGCCTGCAGAGATGTCCTTTTGGATTCTGCAGTGGTGTTCCCATACTTAATGTTCTCTTCAGGTCGTCCGCTGTACTTACCTTTAAACTAGACACAGGAGCAGAGTGCAACGTGTTGTCCTATAAAGACTTCGAGAAAACCTCTAACAAGACAACATCACTGAAGTCAAACTGTTCATTAGTTACATATTCTGACCACACGATGGAGCCAAAGGGCAAGGCAATGCTCAAATGTGGTAACAAAGACAGAGTTTGAGCTAGAATTCCAAATTGTAGATGAGGATTCACCAGCTATCCTAGGAAGAGAAGCATGCTCAAAACTCAGACTGATTAAAAGAGTTTACAAAGTGGAGAACATCGACCAAACTGACATTTTGAATGAATACAAGGATGTGTTTACTGGTTTAGGATGTGTACCAGGACTGCACCATATACAGCTCAACCCAGATGTCGCTCCAGTCATTCGCGCACCAAGTACCCATAGCACTAAAGGACAGGGTCAAAATGGAACTGAAACGAATGGAAGATCTTGGAGTTAGCGTGAAGCAAACCGAGCCCACTGATTTGGTTAATAGTATGGTTATGGTTGTGAAGCCAGAGAAACTCAGGATCTGCATCGATCCACATGATCTTAACAAAGCCATAAAGAGAGAACACTACCCACTGCGCACAGTAGCTGAGATGCCAAATGCCAAAATATTCTCAGTACTTGATGCCAATCATGGGTTTTGGCAAGTACAGCTGGATGAAGAGAGCTCCAAACTATGTACTTTCATCACTCCTTTTGGGAGATACCAGTTCTTGATACTTCCATTTGGCATAGTGTCAGCTCCAGAAGTGTTTCAAAAGTGCATTGCACAAAGACTTGAAGACTAAGATGGAGTCGTGAACATAGTGGATGACATTCTGGTGTGGGGTGAAGGCATGGAACAACATGACAAGAGACTAAGACAACTGCTAGACAGAATTAGAAGCATTAATCTAAAGTTGAACAAAGACAAATGCAAGCTCAGGATGACCGAAGTCAGTTACGTTGGACACATTCTGACTGCAGAGGGGTTGAAGCCAGACAAAGAGAAAGTCAGAGCGATACAGAACATGCCAGAGCCAGTGGACAAAGCTGCACTAATGAAAAAGACCTGAAACACCAACTGTGGACAATGAAGAACAGGTCAAAAGGTCACGAAGTGGTAGACTGATTAGACCACCAAAACTTTATTCTCCATGAAAGCATTGTGGATGTGTAAGGTGTAAAAGTTGTTTATAATTAGTAGGTTATGGGAACACAACACTGATTTAAGTTATGGTTTGACATTTGAGTTGAAAAAAAAAGAAAGAAAAAAAAACTAAAGTAATTTGTGTGTGGTAATAGAAGAATGTTTGGATGCTAACAAAATGCAGTATGAGTTGTGTTACTTAAACTGTTCTCTTGAGGAATGTATTTCTTAAGAAGGGAGATGTAATGTATGGTAATTGTGTTATTGCTCCTTGCCTGTTGATGTCGCTCTCCGTCTGGAAATGGGTTGTGGAGATAACCTGTTTAACAAGAGATAAGCAGTTCAGTAAAACAGATCGTCACGTTCATCTGGTGTCTCTGTGAATTATTAAAATATACATTCAATAAATATCACAGTCCGCCATAGCAGATGGAGGGGCCACAGCAAGCAGTGCACATGGAAGAAAGAATCTTTTAAGTCTCTGCCAGAACTTCTCCCTACATTTTCCCTCTACTTTGGAGATAACAGGAGGAAATCTTCCACTTCTTAAAGCCATTCATGCTGGAGTATGCAATGTTTCAGTGATAATTCAATAAGCATCGCTTGAAGGTTGTCTTCCTGTACTGACCAAACTGGATGGCACTTTGACTTATCAAAGGGATCCCTTGCACCTTGGATTACCCTGACCTTTCACTCAATGATGGGTCGCCCTTAATTAAGGGACAGTGCCAGCTCTTCAGTTGAAGTGAGTGAATGTGTTTTACAGCTTCAGCCTTTTTTTCTGTTAGCTACAACAAAAAGAAAACTCCCTAAATTACTCCCTAAACTCAATAACAACTCTCTGTCCTTCGCAGATGCAGCAGTATTTCTTTTTTTGTCATAACTAGTTTATATTCTTCATAAGCATGCATTAAAACCACCAATTCTGCTAGTTAACTCACTCACCAATAAGAGGTTGATTGAACTAACTTCTTTTGGAGACAACATGCCCAGAGCAAGCAAGAGTTCAGGATATATGTGATGGAAAGTTAACCTTGCTTTCTGGAACACTCCCGAGAATAGCACTCGTTCCTGATAAGAAATTAAACATTAACATTTTTATGATTACAAATGACATAAAACAAAACATCTTGAGTTGTGCGTGAATAATCTTTATGAAGATTAATCGGTTATGAAGCAGCTGAGGTGGTTGTGGAAGGACTTCAGGGATGTGGACCCTCGAGAGCAGCAGTAGACAGGAAGTGTGAGCCCTCCCTTTGTTATACTTCCTGTCTGGGTGTCCAACTACACTGCGGGATGGTCATGGATGCAAGGAAGATTGATGACATCCTCTCCTGGTCCATCAAGAGGAGGCCTATGGTTTCCCTGGCATCCTAGAAGGCCTCCCTCAGAATGGTCACATTTCCCTCTTCCCACACAAAAATTCAGAAAGGCTACAGTCTTCAAAATCTGACACGGTCAATCACAGTGTGTCAATCCTGGAGTGTTAGTTCTGACACCCATCAAAGGTCAAGCAAGGATCAATGAAAGGGGCCGTTTACACATCCCGAATAGAACTGCAACTGGCAGACACAGTGTCTTTTGTAAGAACTACGAAAGCAAAATAGTGTGTTTATGTACAATTTATGTGGGTTTAATTTGAACAGTATTACAAAAAATATTAATTTCAGATAATAATAATAATAATAATACATTTTATTTGTAATGTGCCTTTCTTAAAACTCAAAGCACAGATATTACCATTACATCCTTATTTACAATTTAATTGCACCTGCTTATGAATTTTTGCCTATAATAATATCTGAAGAATTAATGCAACAGGACACAGCTGATCACTTAGAAAGACCTGTGAGGCAACTGCTCCAATACTTATGCTCACATCAGATAGAGGCATGAAACTCTAAAAGTGCTGAACTTCTTAGCTGGTAAAACAAATATGTGTTGAATCACCCAGTAATAAAATGTGACATTCTGTAGTTTTGTCTTTTAATCATATTTGTAGATGTCTTGACTCCACAGCCAACAGAGCAATTTTGTCTTTAGCGTTCCAATACTTTTGGAGGTGTTTTTTTGGGCTACTTTTATAATGTACCGCGTCCGCCCAAAGTATACACATGTGATCGCAAAAGGAAGTTATTGCAAACACTCGATGGTGGTTTAAAGTGAGTTCTCAGTAAAAGTGTGCTATTTTATTTTATTTTAATGCATTTTATCATAACATTTCATGTAAAGTCGCAAGAAAGTGTTTTGTTGTATTTATTTAGACATACTTTTGATAATAGTTGGGTAAATGTGTACTGGGATTGAAGCGATGTGGCTTGGTAAACGTTTTATTGCCAGTATAAAGGCTGATAATGGCTGAATTAAAACAAAAGAATAATAAGGATTATGTCTCATACCTGCTGCTGTGAAAGGTTCTGTTTCCTTAAACTAGTTTGTCATGCATTCCTTTATTTCAACACATTTACAGGTAAATCCTAGTATTTTAAATTTGCGATTAATCGTGATTAATCACAGTCAAGGACTGTGATTAACGCGATAAAAAATTTTAATCGATTGACAGCACTAATATATATATATATATATATATATATATATATATATATAAAACAGTGCTGCTGGCATAATATGACCCAAAACATACTCAGATTATTAAAAATACAAAGAAAATATTTTCTTTGTCGTTTATTTATTCAGGAAAATTATCCAATATTGCATATCTGTGAGTGGCAAAAGTATGTGAATCTCTTGGATTAATTTAAAGGTGAAATTAGAGTCCATCTGTGCAGAGGTGTTTTCGATCAGTGCAGACTATCAAATGTCAATACATGTCCTGTTTTATTCAAAGAACAGGGATCTATCAAAGACTGATCATGTTTGTGGAAGTGAATCATGTCACGAACAAAGGAGATTACTGAGGACCTTGGAAAAAGAGTTGATGTTGCTCATCAGGCTATAAAGGGTTACAAAACCATCTCTAAAGAGTTTGGACTCCACAAATCCACAGTCAGACAGATTATGTACAAATGGAGGGAATTCAAGACCACTGTTACTTTCCCGAGAAGTTGTCGACCAACAAAGATCACTCATAAGCAGAACGTGTAATAGTCTGCGAGGTTGCAAAAGTTCCCAGGGTAATGTGGTGGTAGTATCATGGCTTGGGCCTGTTTCGCTGCTCAGTGGCGGCTGCTGGTCTTTCAAAGAGGGGAAGCTCATTTTCGGCATACATCATAAAAATTGTTCATTTATTCATACGTAAATTCTGCCCTACGTTCCTTTTCAAGAAAATTCTCTGACCCTGGTGTACCAACTAGGCGTCTTTTCCAGTGTTCATTGCTCTTTTCATGCCTTTTATATGCCCTGTCAAAGTTAGACAGTTCATTTTAAGTGTTACTTTTTGTTCTCCAGAGCAGAGGGAAAGGTGTGATTTTTCCCAGACCAAGAAACACTGACTGTACAAAAAAGATGTTTGATGCAAGGGATATCACAACACAGATCTTTGATGAAAGGGACATCACAGAAGTCTGGCAATGTCACCCACAATGTGTCAGGGTGTCTGACACCCATCAAAGGTCAAGCAAAGATCAATGGAGGGGTGGGGTGGGGGGGGGGGGGGGGGTTGTGTAAATATCCTGAATAGAAACTCAATTGTCAGACAAAGTGTCTTTTGGAAGAACTACAAAGTCAAAACACACACACACACACACCTTTTATATATATATATATATATATATATAAATATATATATATATAGTTTACAAATTATGTGTGTTCAGTTTTTATCAGTATTACAAAAATGTTACAGCAGTCAGTTTACATTATCCATTAAATTACCATTACAGCCTAGAGCCTAATTAACAGTGTAAATTTCCAAAACTTAATTGCACATGCCTATTAATTTTTTTTTTATAATAATAAAAAAAAAAATCAGGATTAAGTGAGGATTGCTGGAAACATCCTGCGGTGAGCCAGATCCAGCTGGTCTAGGATGTCGTATGACCACATGGCCAACTTCTTGTTGCAGCGCTGACACTCCAGGTACTCTGTTGCCAGGAAATACCAGCCGTGCAAATTCAGCACCCGCCTCACTGTCTTGTAGATCCCACAAGATGTCAATCGCTGACCGGACTGTCTGCAGTTTGGCGAGCTGCTATGCGAGCAGCTTATAAGACCACATCCTGTAGGGCATCCACAAACACAGCGGCCAGGTGAAGAACACGTCTGGCGATGCTGGAGGCTGATGATACTGCAGACATGGCTGGGGAGGATACCACCACATCTGCAGGTTATCTGTTAGCACTGCCTTGCCACCCTGGCGTCTGAAGAGGGAGCGACCGATGTTGTTCCTTTGGAAGTGAGCGCTTCCAGGCCTCAGGAAGAACAACTTAAACACACAAAAATGAATATATCACACTATATCACACTTCACACTTCTGGTGTGAAAGCTGTACCTCAGGAGCTGCTGATGCCAGCTTTGAGTGGCCCTCTGCCCCAAAAGCGTGTTCAGCGGATCGGGGGTGGAAATACTGTGAATAGCACAACACAACTGTTACAAGCAGAGCGATGGCCAGGCAGTTACGGTTATGCAACACTACAATCTGTTGTTATTTGTGGACATATATGATCGGCTGAGCACAAGTCAATGCAGAATGTGGATTAATTTTTTCAAAATAAATTGCACAGCACTCACCCTGTGACTTCACCTCCATGGCTCCATCTGTTGACTCTAAGGCTACAAAATTGTAAATGTCAGCCATAATTACGTTTGAACTGAACATACATAGAATTACATCAGGAACAGATCTAGAAATTCGCCATGTGCTGTGGCTGGCTCAGAAAGGGAGCTTTGGGTGAATAGAAGAGTGTCGGGTAGCAGATTGGGAAGCAGCCCTTATCTTCTGCTGGTCCCTCAGCAGGATGTATTGTTTTAGGGCAGTGATTTTCAATCCTGTTCCTCGGGACCCACCTACAGTTCATGGTGCTCTTTCCTAACGAGCTGATGATCTGAATCAGGTGGGGAGACATGCAAAATGTGCAGAGCTGTGGGTCCCCAGGAACAAGTTTTAAAACCACTGTTTTAGGGCATCCATCTTGCTGGCTGCACTTGTGTCCTTTAGGCTAATGAAGTCCACATAGCTGCATAAGAAATGTATACAATGTAAGAAAATGAATGATTATAATGAAAATAAATAAAATATAAAACAGCGTAAACAACACAGTAGCAAGCAAACAAAGCAAATAAATCACAACAGGAATAAACGTATATTAACTTTTCCTCTCCCTGTCCATAGCCTCATAGAGTTATTTGTAGGTGCTCCTCTTGTGCATCCCAAAGCCCACCAGACAGTCACCCTCACAGTCAGGTAATGTGCCCTCTCTAGTTCTAGTTTTTATTTTTTAAAGCACATTTAAAACAGTCACAAGACTGACCAAAGTGCTGTACAAAAGCACAATAATCAAAATGTAAAACACATGCAAACATCCTCAACTTTCAAAAGTGAGTTTTCAAAAGAGAATTAAAAATCGATAAAGATGGAGCAGCTTTGAGGTGTGCGGGCAGGCTGTTTCACAATCTAGGGTCCATTACAGAGAAAGCTCTATCTCCTCCGCGTTTCAACCTTTTGCAAGAAAACATAAGTAGGTTTAGACCGGATCAGATCTTAAGTCTCTGGTAGGGCTTTATAAGTAAGCAGCAATTCCGATAAATAACGAGGTTGTGTAAGCATTTATATACAAATTTTTAAATTTATCCTAAAATGAACTGGAAGCCAATGAAGAGCTTGCAAAAAAGGGGTGGCGGGATCATATCTGCGACCTTTCAAAAGAAATTTGGCTGCTGCATTTTAGGCCAATTGTAAGCGAGCGACCTGGGACTTTGAAATGCCACAATACAAAGAGTTACAATAGTCCAATTGAAAGGTGATAAACACATGAACAGCTGACTCAAGAGGTTTTTCAGGCAGAATTTTGTTTTTGTTTTTGAGAGTAAGCTGAGCTGAAAAAAAAGCTAGAAGCAACAACCGAGGAAACATGTTTATCTAAAGTGAGTCGACTATCAAAAAGAACACCAAGGTTCCTGACTCACTGATTTAAAGACTGAGAGGCTATCCATGGTAGAATTATTCAATTTCAAATTGTCAGATGGACCAAAGACAATAACTTCAGTCTTTGAGTCATTTAAGGTTAAAAAGTTACTAGCCAACCAGTGATTTACCTCATCGAGACATGCAAATAAAAATTGTATAGCTGAAGGGTCATTTCTTTCTATAGGCAGACAGATCTGGGTATCATCTGCATAAATGTGGCCTTCTCAGAATCGAACCTAAGGGAAACATGTAGAGAGAGAAGAGCAGAGGTGCTCTATCTGCCTGTGCAGTCTGATGGCCTCTGTGACCTTTCTGAATGTGAAGGCATACTGTAGAAAGGCATCTTTGTCGGCCATGAGGGGACCTCTATCCAGTCTGCCAGCCTCACGCTCCCACTGATGTCCAGATAGGACCAGGAGTACCCAATGTCATTTTCCAGCAACCCCTTGAAGGTTCTCACCCTGTACTGACCAAACTGGATGCCACTTTGACTTGCCAGCAGCAGGTCATCAGTGGGATCCCCTCCACCTTGGACTACCCTGACCTTGGCCTCCTCCAGCACAGCTTCAGGGTCCTTAAGCACAAAAGGGCTCCCCTTCAGCCACTTAAGAAAGATTCACAATGTCTGCAGCAGCTTTCCAGCCTCAAAGTGCAGGTTGGGTTTGCTCTCCATTCTGCAGTAAAGCAAAGTAATGCACCTGATCTGAACAATACACTGCAAATCCCCAAACACAACTGAACATATTCAAGGGGGTGTTGAATTTTGCTTTTTGAAATAGCATGTTAATAATATTAGCTTACAAGAAATTAACAAATAAAGAATATGTTTGATTACATAAAATTGTCTAAAATCATGAAAGCCAGGAACTAGGATTCTTATGTAAGACAATCATTTTTAAAGAATTAGGCTACATTTTGTAATCGTTGCTGATTGTGATTCGCAGAAGAAAATTTCCACTAAAGTGACTAATTTTAAGAATTTTAAGAAGAACAATCTTCTCTTTTGGCCCTCTGAGTACCTGCAAATATCCCTCGCCAAGAAGGTTTTTAAGTATTGATTTATTTATTATTATTAGAAGATTATAGGCCAATATCCACCTTACCATTTATCTCAAAAGTAATGGAAAACAATTGTGCTCCTACAACTTCAGTCTTTTGAAAAATTTAAATCTGGATTCAAGTCACTACACAGCACTGAAACTGCCCTTGTAAGAGTTATTATTAGAATTTTTTATATTTTTAAGAATTATATTTTAATGACTACTGACTCTGGCGCTTCTGCTATTTTAGTGATGTTGGACTTGTCATCTTTCTTCGATACTGTCGACCACAAGATTCTCATTTCTCGCTTGGAGTCTCATGTGGGAATTGGGGGTGTGGGGGGGGGTTAAACTGGTTTAAATCACTCTTAACAAATAGGAGATTTGTGATAAAAACTGGATGTTTTCTCTGGACCCCAGGCAATCTAACCTGTGGAGTTCCTCAGGGTTCTATTCTATCTCCTGCTCTCTTCTCTCTTTATTTTCTTCCTCTGGGCTCTATTTGTAGGAAACACAACATCTCTTTTCACTGTTACGTCGATAATCAAATGTACTTGCCTTTGACTAAGAAAACAAATATTGCCATTGATGCACTTACTGCTTGTCTTGCTGATGTCAAATCATGGCTCTCTTAAAAACTTTCCATTCTTGAACCCAGATAAAACTGAAGTTATTGTTTTCAGTCCCTCAGAGCATAGGTCAAGTATTCAACTCAATCTTGAGACCTTAAATTCCTTCATCTCTGCCCATGTTCGGAATCTGGGTGTGGTGTTTGATAATTCCTTAAAATTTGATAAACAAATTAGTGCTGTAGTAGGTTCTAGCTTCTTCCATCTTCGTTCCCTTTCTAAAATTAAGTAATTTCTCTCAAAGAGCTCACTAGAGGTTGCTATCTATGCCTTTATCACGTTTCGGCTGGATTATTGCAACTCCCTCTATTTTGGTATATCAAAGTCTCAAATCTCTTTGATGAGGTGTAAAAAGTTTGATCATGCCTCCCTCTTGCGATCACTGCATTGGCTGCCAGTTCACTATCGAATTGAGTTTAAAATCTTGCTATTTGTTTATAAATCACTTAAACAATCAAGCTCCGTCTTATCTGACTGATTTACTCCGACCCTACACTTCAGTGAGGGGACTAAGATCAGAGGGCAAACTTCTCCTCCAGACCCCAGGGGACCTAAAGCCTTTGAAGTGGCTGGTCCCACCCTCTGGAACAACTTACCTGTTCACATCAGAATGGCTTCCACTTTATCTGAGTTCAAGTCATACCTTAAAACACACCTTTTCTCTCTGGCTTTTAACATGTAGTAATGTTGTGCCTTTGAATGGTTTTTATCTGCTTTTGTTGTTGTATTGGTATCTGAATGGTTTTAATTTGTTTACTGATTTTCTCCTCGTGATATATTATTGTTTGTTGTGCAGCACTTTGGTCGTGTATAAAGGTGCTCTAGAAATAAAACTGAACTTGAACTTGATTATGAATTAAAACCTTTATTATTAATTAAAACCGATTCATCAAAAAAAAAAATTTGATGAATCAAAAATTTTAGTTTTTTCTATGTATAAACTTTTTATGCAATAAAATATGTTTTCGTAGTTTGTGTTGTCCCTTATCAGTGCAAAATGATCACAAATTAAAAAGGATTCATGCCAATATTGTCCAAAACCCCACTTTTCTAGGGCATTTCCAAACTTTTGGAGGGCAGTGTAAATAAATGTGTTGGTACTGGTCAGAGGAGGATAAATCACAGGGTAAATCACATCATACCAGAGGCATGCAGAAAAACTGCTTTATATCACTTTGTTATGTTCTTGGTATGAAGCAATGAGGAGGTGTTCTAAAAAAAAGAATTCTTTAATTAACCAAAATGAGTATAACGGCACAGCTAAACAATTATTTTATTCTCAACGATATGCATAGAAGAGCACAACACACTCTTCTTCCTTGTAGCGCTTTTCCAGCTGATGTTTGGCAGATCAAACTTTGTCAGACCATCTGAATGAGAGTAAAGAGGGCTGCGGTGCGAATGTGTTCAAAGTCTCATGCAAATGCACATGCAAAATATAAAAAAAATCAAGTCCAACCAGTTTGGGTTTAAATAATACACAACCTTTGAAATAACACACTGACAGTAATGAAAATGACAGTAAAGTCTGAAGTGCTTCACTGTACAAAAGTCACATTTGTGTGAAGATGGCCGGGTGGATTGGATCATTCAGACAACCTGGTGAGTCTGTTCATATCTGTTCATATGTTTTCGAAATACTGCAGTTCTTTGAAAAGTGCATATACAAGGCCTGTGGATTCAAAATCCAAATACGATATGAAATAATGTTCAGTTCATTTTACAATAAGACATTAAAAAAAGCATAATCAGTAAAACAAAATTATTTTTTAGTGTTTTTTTGTTTGTTTGTTTTGTTTGAACAGATGAAGATCAGGGCAGTTCAAAATTAATCCACAAAAGAGGAAGCAAACATGAACCTCCGAAAAGTGAGTTTTACATTTAAATAAATGTAGTATTAATAAAGATTCATTCTTCTGTAGTTTCTTCAAAGATGTGTTGCTACTAAACTAATGTTTCAGTCGTAACATTTCTATTAATAACTATTAATGATAAGGAATTTCCTAATCATTATCTTGAAATATAATGATTACCTGATTTATTTTAATTTTTTTGACATTCGGAATTTAATCAAATCTCCCATAAGTAAAAGAGATACAATTGAGTTTTACAATATACTTGTTCTTTGATTGCATAATACATATATTGTTTAGTTTCTCTTTCTTTTTATGTGGCTATCAGCATTAGGCATGTTACCAGCTTTAGTCATTATTGTGTTTGTGTCTCAGAGCACTGTATAAATTAGATCAGATTGTAGTAAAATAAAAAAATGCATATCTACTCCAAATGTTGAATGTCAGATTAGTGTTTACACAAAACCCGTTCATGTAATTTCAGTGTCTTTGATTAAAGAAGAAATGAGAATAGTGCTGTTGGGGTCACACGCAGATGTCAAAGCCTCCTGTGGAAACACAATCTTTGGACGAAAGGTCTTCTCAGAGTTGCCATCCTCCCTGCATTTGTTTGAGAGGCATGATGGGATGGTGTTGGAGAGACGTGTGGTGGTCATCAACACTCCTGACCTGTTCAATCCTGCTCTCTTGCCTGAAGAACAAAACCTGACGAGACAGTTCCATCTCTTTTGTCCTGAACCTCATGCCCTTTTACTAGTCCTGAAACCTGGCACATTTACAGAGCAGGATGGAGATGCTCTCAAGCTCATTAACATCATTTTTGGTGCAGGAGCATCTGAATATGTGATTGTCGTCTCCATGCATGTGGAGCAGGAGTATGTGAGCATTAAAGACTCTGACTCTGAATCAGTAAAGTCTCTACTGCAGACCAGCAGACATCCACACCATCATCTACAGAAGAATGGAGACCAGTCCCAGGTGCAGAAACTTCTGGAGAACATTGAGAAAAAAGTGGAGGAAAATGGAGGCCACCACTTCAAGATTTCTGATGACGCAAGACCATTCCTGCTGAAAGAAGACAGAGTATCCCAAGCATCAAGTAAGATGCATCATGAGTTAATGGAGTTCACTTCCAGTATGAAAATTTCCTGTTAGTTTACTCACCCCCCATGTCTTTCTTTGTTCAGTTGAAAAGAAATTACGTTTTTTGAGGAAAATATTCCAGGATTTTCCTCCATATAGTGGACTTCAGTGGTGGCCAATGGGTTGAAGGTCCAAATTGCAGATTCAATGCAGCTTTAAAGGGCTCTAAGCGATCTCAGCCAAGGAATAATGGTCTTATCTAGCGAAATAATCAGAAGTACTGACCGAGTGTTTACAAAGTGAATGTGCAAAGAAAGTCAAACGCCCTTTACAAAAAAGGTAAAATAATGATGTCGGACAATTTTGAAGATGGAGGAGAAAATGAGTTGGAGTTTTTCGCCTTACCCTACCTTTTTGAACCGGAGTACACAAAAGAAGAACTAATCACGCATGACTTTTCCAACGTGATTGCATCCGAAAACCTAGGCAGCTGACTTGTTGCCTCACTGCCTTATCTGGCAATGACTTCGCAGGCAGCGTTTGCACACGAAGGCACCTCACGAAACTGATTTCGGACATGCTTCAAAGGCTCAATGAAAGGTTTAATGATCTACAACAAAATAGAATGAGCTTTGGTGATAACTAAGCCAATATTTAATTACTATAGTACTGATTTCTCGCTAGAAATAACATTAAAAGTGCAAAAAGTTGATCTGAAACATACATTTACACACAAACTGAACACCAAACGCAACTTTCAGATGCCATCTTTATTCTTTTTTGCTCAACCATCACAGAATAGAACGTACAGGATTGTGGGATATCAAAGACAGCGAAGGACACATCTGTGCCTTCAAAAATCGACCAGGTGAAGGTATCTCAGGAGGCAGGAAGTGAAGCTAACATTGTATTCAAACGTGCCTTGATGCCTTCCTACCTTAAAATATGTTCTCTGAAGGCAGCATTTTCCCATTTTCAGACGCCGCCTATGAAGACACGCACATCATAGAGCTTGTGCAAGATGAGCATTTGTGGTTAAAAAGTATAAATAAAAAGCATAAAGTAAATTATTATTTTTTTTAGACCGATTGTTTCGCTAAATATTCCTCGGCTGGAATTGAGTCATTTGAAGCTGCATTGAAACTGCAGTTTGGACCTTCAACCCGTTGGCCACCATTGAAGTCCACTATTTGGAGAAAAATCCTGAAATGCTTTCCTCAAAAACCTTAATTTCTTTGCAAATGAAGAAATAAAGACATGAACATCTTGGATGATATAGGGGTGAGTAAACTATCAGGAAATTTTCATTCTGGAAGTGAACTACCTTTAACCTTTACCTCAAAATCATCTGAAATATGGATAGAGGGATTAACAACTTGTAAACACCGTATTAAATAGTGAATCTTTGTGGTACACTTTTATTGTCTGTACCCAAACTAATTCAAGTTCAATAACTTCCCCACTTGTTGCTGGATTCTGTTATTTACATAAGAAAATGGGAAATTAGGTGCATTGAAGTGTCAATTGACATCAACTCTTAACTGGGTGGAAAAAAAAAGAACAAGTTTGTGAACCTTTCCATTGTAATTGTTTATTAATGTATTTCATCTTTAGAACCTGTGATGCAGAAGTATCGGCCAAAGTTGGAAAATCGCAGAAATTTGGTGCGATCAAATAGTGAGTATTAGAGTTTTACACATAATGATGACACGGTTTGTTACATTTAACACATAATGGAGTATTATTATTATTGTTATTAATATTATTTAATTTCTAGTTTTTTTATACTCTGAAATAAAATCACAGTAGAAAGAGTTTTCACTCTGAATTTGCTGGTAAATTTCACAAATGATTACAAAGTAACACTGAATTAAACTGAAATTGTATATTTTTGTAAAATGTACTCCAATATTCTTTGCTTTATTTACAACTTAAAATCCTTTTGTATTGTGGTATGTAATTTTGCACTCTGTTTGAATTTGTTGCCATAGAGACTCTGAACATTAAGTCAGTCATTGATGGTTTAATTCCTGAAAATGAAACATTCTGACCCTGTGATGCTTTAAACTAATTCTTCGAGTGGCCTGACATGTCAACATCTGACTCAACCATCGCATGAGTTTTTGGAGCAGGACTATCTGTTTGAGTGACTTGAGTACCCACTCCTGCTTTATGTTATCAAAAAAAGTTTGCTTTGTTTTTAAATGGGTCATGAACTGCCTTTGTTTTTAATTTTTTTACCGTTCTCTGAGTTCCACATATTATCAAGATTTTTACATCAAAAAACATCATAATTTAGAATAGGCTATTTTCTGTCCTGTTTTAACCCCCCTCGTCAGAATGCTCTGTTTGAATAGGTGTGGCGGATTGTAGACTCAGATGTAAATGCCCACTGCTATGATTGGCTAACAGGTGTCTGTTTGACAGCGACATTCCTCATAGATGAACGCTGCTGTGATTTAGGTCAAAAATGCATAAATACTCAGTACATATCAAATTATCTGTTTAACAGATAAAGCAATAGTGACCATGTAATAAAAAAAGGAACTTACACCTAAAAATGAAGTGAAGAAAGGCGCAAGTTCTTACTGACACAGTCTGGATATTCATTAAAAATAAAGTTCATTCACTCTTTCCTAATGTTGGGATCAGAAGGAAGGCAATGCAAAGACACACAACTTTTTTTTCCACAACTTGGCACTGCACAGCATCTTGTCTTCAGAGCCATCTTCATCATTTGGTTTCTGTGTAGACCTGCGTTCACTTCTATTTCTAATTATTTACACTGCATGCGTGCATCGGTGGGCAGGGCTAAACAGGCATTGATGTAGAAGCAGGTGTTAATCTTCTTCTGCGGAGGCGGTGCTTATCCACACTAACATTCCTAAATCTTTAGACTGTTTTTAGACTAACGCAAAAGTTTTGGGTTCTGAAACTTACAGGATGTTTTGATAGTAGCCTACAATGACTTCTTATATATCAAAAGTATTTCTCAGTTCATGACCCCGAGTGAGAACATTTGTGTTTGTGATTTGACAGCTACAGAGGGCACTGAGAAGAGCTTGGAGTGTGTGAGGATCGTCCTGATTGGAAAAACTGGAGTAGGAAAGAGTGCAGCTGCAAACACCATCCTGGGATGTGACGCGTTTGAGTCTCAGACCAGAATGACGTCTGTGACCAAGACGTGTCAAATAAAGAGTGGAGATGCCTGTGGTCGACCCGTGACTGTGGTGGACACACCAGGACTCTTCAACATGACCCTCAGTAATGAAGAAATTCAGCTGGAGATCATGAGATGCATTGAACTCTCGGCTCCTGGACCGCATGTGTTTCTGCTGGTCATCGCTGTCGGCCGGTTCACACAAGAAGAGAGAGAAACCCTTCAGCTCATCAAGATGACCTTCGGACAGAAAGCAGAGACCTACACTATGGTGTTGTTCACAGGAGGAGACAATCTCACAGATGCAAGTATTGAAGACTTCATTAAAGAAGGAGATCCACATGTCCAGAAACTGATAAATGACTGTGGAGGAAGACTTCATGTGTTCAATAATAAACAGAAGGATCCTGCTCAGGTCGTGAGTCTGTTAAAGAAGATTGATCATATGTTGTGGAATAATAACCCCAGTTTCTACAATGACAAAATGTTTCAGGAGGCCGAGAGAGCATTCAGACTCATGCAGATCAACAGAGAGAGAGAACAGGAGGTCAGACAAGAAATGGAGGCCATAAAAACCAAATATGAGTCTGAAATAAAAAAAATTCAAGACAAACTAGAAGAGGAAAAGGCAAAAGTTTTTCTGCTTTTGGAGAGAGCAATCAGACAAAAGAGAGAAAACACAGTGACAATAGAAATTGAACAAATGCAAGATCAATGTGAATGTTTTTCAGGAATGGCAGATCTTGACAGAGAGATACCAGAATCAAGAAGAGAGGTGAAGGTTATTTTACTATGGTAAAATAAATGTTCAGTGATATCTTCAAAAGACTTTTGAATTTTGGCGCATTGGTTTTCTCTATATAATGTTGATATGGTAACTAGTAAATACTGTAAATTTGGTTATGCTAGCATGTGTGGAAATATTAAAAAAACGTGTGTTACAACTAACCCTGGGTTACTTTGTGCCCCGCGCTCCCCCTATTGAAAATGAAACCATTTCAATTTAGTTTCAAATAAATACAATGTTCTATCTCAGCTACAAAGACTGTGTTTTGTTACAGATTTCATAAAGAACATTTTGCAGTAGTTTTCATTACCAAAAGCGACATTTAAAAATTACTCGCGAATTACTCCGGTATTACTGCCCCCTAGAGGAAGATACTGCAGTTGCTTCGACTCTTTTCACCCGCCCCGCGCTCTGATTGGCTGCCGGACGATTGTTTCACCATGTCCCGCCTCCGCTCCCCTCGCCCCATTGGCTCTCGCGAATTGTTTCAGAGTTGCTTGTTGCTCCCAATGGCCGAGAGCCCGCTTGCGCCGCCGTCGACTCGGACAACATTATCTTGTTTTTCTCCTGTGACTTCATCAGTTTAAACCCACAAAACACAGCTAAACACGAACGTTTTTTAAAAAACGCACTTCCGCAATTTATTCTGCAATTTTGCCCCGTGATCGGAATTTTTATTCACCAATTCTGCATTTTCGCAATTTTGCGGATCGGGTAAGTCAACATATTTTACAATTTCTCACGTTTTATTTGTATCATTTCTTAAAACAGGGATATGATAAGCATCTTATCCATGTGCAATGCATGTTTAACCCGCCTAAAGCATAGATTTCTTTTAGGATAAAAAGTACAGTTTCAGTCATGATTTTCATGGACAGCCAATAGATGTACTTTTTTCCTTTTAAATATGTGTAAAGCATGCAGCATTTTTCTGATGCGTTCGTTTGACCCTTTAATCACTTTATGTCAGTTTTAATAATCAACAACGATGAAGAGAAAACGAAATTTAAAAACATTACTAAAAATAAAACTACAAAACCCCTAATAATGTACCTTTTTCACAAGTTATTTGTTTGTGTGGGCCATGAATTACCCGTAATAATGTATAATAATGCATTTTCTTTTTCTGATGCGTTCGTTTGACCCTTTATTCGCTTTATGTCAGTTTTAGTAATCAACATCAAAGAAAAGAAAACGAAATTTGTGTAAAAACAATAAAAATATGACCTTTTTCATCCTTTTTTTGGTTTGTGTGTGCCATGAATTACCCTTACTAATGTATAATAATGCATTTTGCATAAATATTTATTTTGTATATGGGGTTTTCAGTGCATTGTTTGTTGTAACATCTGGTGAATTTCTTTACGTTGCAGAATGGAAAGCAAGCCCAACCTTCGTTTTGAGGCTGGAGAGCTGGTGCTGAGGCCGTCTAAGCAGGCAGCCACTGTGGAGAAAGTCCACCTTTCACAAGTGGCTAAAGGGGTGTCCTTTGTACCAAAGGATCCTGAAGCTGTGCTGGAGGAGGCCAAGGTCAGGGTTATCCATGGTGGAGGGGGTCCCTTTGATGACCTGCTGCTGGCAAGTCAAAGTGCCTTCCAGTTTGGTCAATACAGAGGGAAAACCTTCAAGTGGATGCTGGAGAATGACCTTGGTTACTCCCTCATGGTCCTGTCTGGGCATCAGCGGGAGCGCGAGGCTGGCAGATTGGACAGAGGTGCCCTCATGGCTAACAAAGATGCCTTTCTCAAGTATGCCTGCACATGCGAGAAGGTCGCAGAAGCCATCAAAGTGCACAGGCAGAGAGAGGGATCGTTACCTGGCTGTGAGGGTGACTGTCAGGTGGGCTTTGGGGTCCACAGGAAGAGCACATTCAAGGAACTCTATGAGGCCAAGGACAGGGAGAGGAAAAGGTAATATATGCTTCTGCTTGCTTGTTAATTGTTAATTCATTCATGTATATTAATTTGTTTCTTATGCAGCTATGTGGAGTACATCAGGAACAAGGACACCAGTGCAGGCAGCAAGATGGGTGCCCTGAAGAAATACATCTTGCAGAGGGACCAGAAGAAAATTAAGGCTGAAGAGAGAAAAAAGTCATCCTCTGCATCATCTGCATCCCAGCCTGTCCCACACCCTTCACGTCCGGCTTCTCCTCCTCCTGTCACCCAAAGCTCCCATTCCCAGCCAGCCACAGCACACGGTGAGTTTTTAGATCTATACCTGTCATAATTCTATGCACGTTCTAATGTAATTATTAATAACATTGTCAATTTTCTACACTCAAGAGCCAAGAGATGAAGATCATCTGGCTTCAGCCATGGAGGTGGAGCCAGAGGGTGAGTGTTTTGTTTTCTTTTGTGTCATACAGTATTATGTAACCATAAAAGCCTATAAACTGAAAATAATTAAATCATTAGTACAAATGACAAAATTAAAGTTATGTGCTCTTCACAGTACTTCCACCACCACCTTCGACGCCGATCCGCTCACCTCGCTTGCAGCAAAGAGCCGCTCAAAGGCTGGTGTCAGCGGCTTCTGAGGTACAGTTTTCACACCAGAAGTGTGCTTATATATATATATATATATATATATATTTATTATTAAATTACTCATTTGTTATTATTCATATATAACATATTTTTGTGTGTATAGGTTGTTCTCCCTGAGGCCTGGAAGCGCTCACTTCCAAAGGAGCAACACGAGTGGATCAGTCACTCCCTCTTCCGAAACCAGGGTGGAAGGGCAGTGCTGACGGATAATCTGCAGATGTGGTGGTACCCTCCCCAGCCATGTCTGCAGTATCATCAGCCTCCAGCATCGCCAGACGCGTTCTTCACCTGGCCGCTGTGTTTGTGGATGCCCTACAGGATGTGGTCTTATAAGTTAATCTGCATCTCGCCAAACTGCAGACGGTCCGGTCAGCGACTGACATCTTGTGGGCTCTACAAGACAGTGAGGCGGGTGCTGAACTTACACGGCTGGTATTTTCTGGCGACGGAATACCTGGAGTGTCAGCGCTGCCATAAAAAGCTGGCCGCATGGTCCTACAATATCCTGGACCAGCTCGATCCGGCTCACCGCAGCATGTTCCCAGCCATCCTCACTTACCAGTGAGTCATGAAACAATTATTCTTATTGTAGGAAAAAATACATAGGCAGGTGCAGTTAACTAGGCTGTAGTAGTAATAATGCAACTTAAATTACTTTAAAATAACATTTACTATTAAAAAAACTTAATTTGTACACAAAACAAGCCTTATCTTTCTTTTGAAGTTTTTTCACAAGACACTGCGTCTGCCAGTCAAGGTTCTGTTCAGAATGTGTGAACGACCCCTCCATTGAACATAGCTTGACCTTTCAAAGGTGTCAAACACAGAACAATAGCTTTCCAACACCTTGAGACATTGCACCTGTCACCTGTTCAGGAGTTAACGACCCCCCATTGAGCCCAGTTTTTTTGTGTGTGGGAAAAAATACACACCTTTGCTCTAGAAAAAAAATAACACTTTAAATTAATTTTAATAAACTTTGACTTGGTCTGTCTGTTTATTTTAACAGGTTCTCTTGTGATGTGCATGTGGCAAAGTTGATGAGGGAGCGCTCTCTCGGCAACAGCGCCACAATGCTATATCACAAACTATGTGAACAGCATAGTGAGGACTGGATGGAGAGGACCCTGCAGTACCTGTCTGCATGTGACCGGTTTCAGGGCACCATCACACGGCCTATCACGCCTCCACCTCCGATGCCACCTGTACCAAGTGCCAAGTGGCTCCTCTCTGTCCACGCGGAGGATGTCCGATCCCGGTATAGTGAGCTAAAAGCCAGGGTCACCTCTGTCTTTGGGTCCATCCTGAAAATGGGCTCCACAAAACAGGTAACCTATTAATCACATATTATTTTAAATAGATTTGATCCTTAGTATATGTAAGGCATGTTTGGAGCTCATTGAATTGTTTTGTTTTCCGACAACAGGTGGCCAAAAAACTGGCGGGAGCTGCAGCTGGGACTGCAGCCTGTGTCACCAGTGTGGCCAATGAGTACGGACAGGTCCTCATGTCTGTGCTCACCTCACATGAGGGTCAGGGACTGCTGCCCATGACCACGGGCCTGGTGAGGAGGTACGAAGCGGCTGGAGTCGCTCCCCCCACGCTCCTGTATGTGGACAGAGACTGCTGCTCTTCTGTGGGAACATCCAGAGCAGCTGCCATGTTCAGCGGCTGGAGTGATCTGGTGGTTCGTCTTGATGTGTGGCACTTCATGCGGCGCTTCACTGCAGGTCTGCACACTGACAGCCACCCGCTCTATGGTCTGTTCATGGCAAAGCTCTCTGCTTGCATTTTCATCTGGGACGAGGGAGATGTGGCCCTGCTGAGGGAGGCGAAAAGGAGGGAGCTGGAGCAACAGCAGGGCATCAGAGGCCTCACTGAAGACCAACTGACCGGCAAGCTCACCTCCAGACAGCTGGCGCAGCACTGCCGCCGCTGCACACGTGGTGTGGAGGAGACAGAGCAGCTAATCGGACAGATGCTGGAGGCCTTCAAGGATGGCAGGGAAATCATAGGCATCCCCTTGGTGGACCAGGAGAGGATGGACGTCATCTGGGACACTCAAAGGCGCCATCTTCCCTGCATCCAGGACCCTCCTGGCGTGCAGCTGTACACCCAGACAGGAAGTGTTACAAAGGGAGAGCTCACACTTCCTGTTTACCGCTGTGCTCGGGGTTCCACTTCCCTGGAGTCCTTCCATAACCTCAACCGCTTCATACCCGGTAAGATTACACACATCCAATTTGAGGTGTGTTTTTGTGATAGTCTATTTCATGTCATTTGTAATTATAAATTAGTGTTAATGTTTCCTTTTTTTTAATCAGGAACAAGTGCTAACCTGGAAAATTTCCAGGCTTATCTGCTTGAGGGTTTGGAGCGGTGGAACGAGGACCGTGCTGCTGCTGCCGTCACACATGATGCTCCCTTGTCGCTGCGCTGCTACAGTGGCTCACTCCAGCACAGCCTCAATGAGCTCAGCCAGCGTGTTCTTGGCTGTAGTCTTGTGCAGGACTACTCCAAGCCAGGACAGTACACAGGTATGTGTCTATAATGGCATGCTTTGTTGTTTTTTGTAATGCACAGACTTCTGTTTTACAACCTTGTTTTCTATTTAATTCTCTTTTCTCAGGCGAGCTCATCGGGGTGGAGTACCTATGCTCGCAGCAGTCCCGGGAGTTCAGGGAGAACTTTGGGCGGGACCCAGATGTCCCAGACGGAATCCCAGCGGACTTGGGAGAGATAGAAGATATGGAATTTGGGAATGAGGCAGAGGAGCAGGACCACACCATCTCCCCTCTTTCTTTAGTCTCAACTAATGAAGCTATATGCTCGTCTCAGGATTCACCGTCACCCTCTCAGTCCTCCCAGGACTTGCCACCTGAGCCCCAGGAAGATGTATGTATGCATACAAGCATCCTTTGCCATGCTGGAGGACTTTTTCATCCATACTAACTGATCTTCTTTCTTCTTGTTAGGTGTGCAGAGGACCAGACGGGACTCCGGGATTTGACAGAGTGGTGGACCTGGCCAGATACCTTGTAGAGCTGAGGGAGAAACCTTGCATTTCGGACAGGGAAGCCGCTGACATTGTTCGGCTGTGGGACAGACTGCCGGACAGTGACAGACAGGGTGTTTCCCATCCACCGAGACACAAGGAGAGAGTTTTGCAAGGCAGGTTCAAGGCCACCCACTCCGAAACCGCCACCTGCCATGAAAAAGAGAGCCTGAAGCGGTAAGTTAAACATTTGCACACTTTAAGCTGTAAAAATATAAATGACTATGCTTTTTATGCTTTATAATCCCCTATTTTATTTTACAGGTTGGGGCAGAGCTTGGGTCCTGCGCAGTGGCCTAATATTAGTAGAATTGTAGAGGCAGTATGTTTGGAGCTCTGCTCCATTCATCCGGTGGGGAAGGTGAAGTGGGGCGTTTCAATGAACCGCTGGGCTGCCGTTCTTCATGATTACCTGGCCATACAGAGGCTGGTGGGGAGCTGCCCAGCACTGAGAGGACGGACAAGAATTCAGCTGTTTGAGGTCAATCAGCGGACGCTTTCTGTCTGGTAAGTAGTTTCTTTGAAAGCCAGCTATAGAAGTAATTTTACAATTCTCGGATTATGTTCATCCTATTAATTGTGTCATTTCAAACAGGTACAACAACTACAGGAAGAAGTTGGAGGCAGATGTGCTGGCTCTGAGTGTGCCCTTACCTCAGATTAGCATGGTGTCTCACACCCAGCTTCCTGTAGCCAGGCAGATGACGTCAATGCCCTCTGCACCTGGGTCATCATTTCAACCCTTCCCCTATGTTGAAAACCCTGATCTGTCAGGTCAGGCCACGCAACTTGGGCAGCGACCTCCTCCCCCTGCATCAGCACCCGCTCTCTCTGCACCGGCAGCATCCCTCTCTGCTCCACCGGCAGCGTCCCTCTCTGCTCCACCGGCAGCGTCCCTCTCTGCTCCACCGGCAGCGTCCCTCTCTGCTCCACCGGCAGCGTCCCTCTCTGCTCCACGGCCAGCGTTTCTCTCTGCTCCACCGGCAGCGTCCCTCTCTGCTCCACCGGCAGCGTCCCTCTCTGCTCCACCGGCAGCGTCCCTCTCTGCTCCACGGCCAGCGTTTCTCTCTGCTCCACCGGCAGCGTCCCTCTCTGCTCCACCGGCAGCGTCCCTCTCTGCTCCACCGGCAGCATCTCTCTCTGCTCCACCGGCAGCGTCCCTCTCTGCTCCACGGCCAGCGTTTCTCTCTGCTCCACCGGCAGCATCCCTCTCTGCTCCACCGGCAGCGTCCCTCTCTGCTCCACCGGCAGCATCCCTCTCTGCTCCACCGGCAGCGTCCCTCTCTGCTCCACCGGCAGCATCCCTCTCTGCTCCACCGGCAGCATCCCTCTCTGCTCCACCGGCAGCGTCCCTCTCTGCTCCACGGCCAGCGTTTCTCTCTGCTCCACCGGCAGCGTCCCTCTCTGCTCCACCAGCAGCATCTCTCTCTGCTCCACCGGCAGCGTCCCTCTCTGCTCCACGGCCAGCGTTTCTCTCTGCTCCACCGGCAGCGTTTCTCTCTGCTCCACCGGCAGCGTCCCTCTCTGCTCCACCGGCAGCATCTCTCTCTGCTCCACGGCCAGCGTTTCTCTCTGCTCCACCGGCAGCATCCCTCTCTGCTCCACCGGCAGCATCCCTCTCTGCTCCACCGGCAGCGTCCCTCTCTGCTCCACCGGCAGCGTCCCTCTCTGCTCCACCGGCAGCGTTCCTCTCTGCTCCACCGGCAGCGTCCCTCTCTGGTCCCCGGCCAGCGTCTCTCTCTGCTCCAGCAGCAGGAACATCCATGAGTAGAACAACTCTGTGGAGGAAGAGGAAGGCAGCAGAGTTTTCAGCTCAAGAGCAAGGGCTGCCCCGTCCCCAGCAACTTGCACGAAAAGTGTACACGTGCACTCAATGTGGGCAGCCCAGAAAAAAAGAGTTTGGGCACACCAGGGTGGGCAGCTTCTTCTTCTGTGCCACAGCAGAGGGAAAGACACTAGAAGAGTGGTTGCAAGAGAAGAGGAATGAGGGAAATCCTTCACTGTAAATAGTTTTATTTGTAAATATTATACATATCTTTTGCTTTTTTCTATTAAGATTTTTTATTTTATTCTATTAACATTTATTTGTGTTTAATAAAGATTGTGTAA
The DNA here is from genome assembly GCF_936440315.1 of Barbus barbus. Classification (NCBI taxonomy): domain Eukaryota; kingdom Metazoa; phylum Chordata; class Actinopteri; order Cypriniformes; family Cyprinidae; genus Barbus; species Barbus barbus. The sequence continues at coordinate 8,833,150 of NC_136756.1, forward strand.
ATAGTTCAAAATGATTGTTCTTTATTTCAAAAGGTTTATCTGCCTACATAAAGGACATATAAAGTGTCCAAAATAATTATTTTAGACCATTTAATGACTGTTCTTTTCTACCCCTAAATACATCTTACAGTCAAACACAGTCTGTTTTTTGTTTATTAAAGTTCACACTAAAAAAAATAAATGTAAACAAAATGCTAAATGCAAATATTACAACAACAAAAAATTAACAGCAGAAGCCGTACAACAAAATTTAAGATAAAGATTTTTTAAAATATTTTACATTAGAAAAAAATATAAAAATTATAAAATATATGGAAATGGAAACAAAATACTACATACAAATATTAAAATAAAAATGTAAGAAACAGTATAACAAGTTCTTTAGAAAAAAATTGAAAAAGTATAAATGATACTATAAAATATACTATATAAAATATAAATGTAAATAAAATACTAAATACAAATATAAAAAAAAACTACAAAAATTGACAAATAAATTATTTTATTTTATTTATTATAAATAAATAATATATATTTATTTTATCTTTCCAACAATCTTCTCTGTTAGTGAAGGATTTGTTTCACCACAGTGTTTTGAAGATCTGGCTGGAAATGCAGCGGACAGTGGATCCTACTCTTCATTCGGCTTATTTCTATTCTAGGGTTTTATATGTGCAACTTTAATAAGCTAAATCATGCAGCATAGCGTGTTCACTGAATACAAGACCAGGGGCTCGTTCTTCGTACGTTGCTTAAAACATCCGAGATGATTTCATCGTGCTAATCATGATCCTCCACACCTGCGCGTTCATGCGTTGGTTTAAAAGGGGATATGTATCGATAGTAGATCGAGAGGGCTGGCAAAAAGTAGCAGACAAATTAAATGCGTAAGTGCTGTCCATGGTAGATGTTTGTATTACTTTCTACAGTGTGTATTTTTGCATTTTAATAATTTCATATTTACTTTGTTCTTTTATGTCAGAGCCACCACGGGACCCACTAGAACATGGGGACAAGTAAAAGTGAAGTACAAGAATATTCTACAAAATGGTAGCCTTTAATTGTTATACTGTCTTTATTTTAAAAAGCCACTTTTTTCCTTTTTAAAAGCCACTGTTAAATAATGTGTTTGTCTGTTTATAACAGCCACCAAGAAAAGGGCTGAAAAAAAAAAAAAACAGGTGGTGGTCCTGCACCACCACAATATACCCCAGCAGAGGAGCTGGCCCTTGGGTTGAATGAAAACCGAACCATTGTGGAGGGCATCCCTGGGGGCAGCTCTTCCTCAGACCCAAAGCCAGGGACCAGTAGCAACAACACCTTCATTACTGGTAATGAGCTTTCAATTCTCTTAGTACACTGTAAAATTATTTGTTGCTGCATTAAATGAAGTATAATCCAAATGGCTGGTACAGTCATTTCAACCATTTGTGAAAGTGAAGACTTCTACACTTAGTTAAAATAAAATGTTGCCATGAGTTATTGATCACATTATATTTTTTACAGTGTAGTTAATAGTAATGACTTTTTTTTTTTTTTTTTTTCTCTTTTGTGCAGTTTTACATGATACACCAACACTTTTACTTGTTCCCAAGCAAGTGGTGGCTGAAGCATATGCAGTAAGTTGTGTACTTTTTTCTAACTTGCATAAAGGGAGGAGAGTGCAACACTTTGGAATACCCATTTATTTCCATTGCACAGGACCGTGAAGAAACCCTCTCAGATGACTGTCCTTTGGAGGAAGAACCTGTAAGTGCATAAATAACTTTACAGTAATTTGTATATACTTGTGTACCTATTCTTTCTGTCTGCAATATGAGTTGCAGGAGTCCACACCTAGAGAAAGGCTTGCAGAAGAGTCTGCACAAAGAACTGATACAGAGGTGGACAGTGTTGTACTTTTTACTTTTGTTGCATGAGGCATGTTTTGACCTTTTTTTTTTTTTTTTTTCACAAAATGACACAGGGTGACATCCGTTCCCTATATAAACCGCATCTTCAACAAAAAAATCTAGTATTTTGACCTGAAAAAACACAAATTAAGAGGATAACTTGAACTCGACAACTTGAAAAAGAGAAAAATTGCACTAGACAGAGAGAGTTGCTTCAAAAGGACCTTCAGAGTAAGTGCTAATACACCATTTGACACATAGTAGTATTGTTGACTTCACATAACTATCTCTTATTGCAGGCAAAAGATGACTTCTGGCTTTTCTTTATAAAAAAATTGTTTAAATAAAAACTCCAGGAACTAAGCATATTTGTCTTGTCTTTTATTTTACACAATCAGAAATGGGGCTCCACAATTCTGTCCCATGCAGCTCTGCCACTAGGTTTGTCCAAGTGCACTGGCTGGAGGTCATCATCAGGCTGCACCTCCACCACAGGGGTCCTCTCCTTTCTGATGGTGGCAATATTGTGGAGGATGGCACATGCAACAATTATGTCACAGGCCCTGTCAGGTGCAACCCTCAGACCCTTCAGACACTGAAATCTTTCCTTTAGTTGCCCAAAGGTCATTTCAATGCGTGCCCTTGTCCTGGCTAGAGCTGCATTGTAACGGGTTTGTGGTCCAGGGTTTGGGTCAGGGAAGGGCGTCATAAAATACTGCCTGCAGGCATAGCCCCTGTCTCCAAGCAGGATCCCGTCAAAATCCCCTGTATAATGGAAAAATGCAGTTTTGTTAAGCTCAGCATAAGTGTGTGTGTGTGTGTGTGTAATACTGTGAGCTTGACATTTATGTTCCCTTACCACGTTCAAATAATGTGCATAAATGTGGCTCTCTGAAAATTGAGTCATGCACTGATCCTGGCCATTTTGCTTCCACATTTATATGGAACATAAGAGATTTTAGTCAGTCAACTGCATACTTTTTGATCCATTTCTTTTTTAATGTAATATTACTAATCTGGAATATTATAAATTTGTAATAGTAATTTACCTGCACATTTATACTGTGAACCCCCTTTCTGTTCACAAAATCCCCTTCATTGGGGCCTGGTGGGGCCTTGATGGGGATGTATGCAATCTATGGCACCAATCACGTTAGGGAAGCCTGAAGGACACATACTGTTAGTCATACTTTTTGGCATGGTCATGATTGCATGTCATTAACAATTATAAATGTACCTGCAATAGCAAAAAACTTCTGCTTTACCACCTGGGGTCTTAAGTGGCTTGGAAATACCACAAAAACCCTTAAAAACTGCTTGAGTGCCTGGTAAACTTTACGAATGGCACGACAGACAGCACTTTTCACTAAGTTCTCTGCATCTCCAATAGTGTAAAGGAAAGTGCCACTCGCAAAGAATCTCAGGGCGATGCACACAGTCTGTGCAGTTGTCAAAGCCCGACTCCTCCGTGTTGAACACTTAATGTGTGGTTCCAACAAATTAATGATGTAAATAACACCATCACGAGAAAAACGATATCTCTCAACAATTACACTTTCGCGCTGCGCCAAAGGATCCTGTCTATCCCGCAATACGCGATTAATTCGAAAAGCTCTGCGAATTATTCTTGCACCTTCCGCAACAGGTTGCTGTCGTAAAAATGGACAAGACATGGCTGCGACAGACTTCCCTATCTCCTGCGCTTATAAAGCCGCGATCTAATCCTGTTTACATGAAATAAGCCTGCTCCGGATCAGGTTTAAGCTTGCGCACCTGTTGCTATGACAGCAAGTCCAGGATGAGCGTCGAAGAACCAAACAATCCAAGATCAATCCAATCAAATCGTCAACAATCAAATCCAGCTAACTGAGTTAGCGACGTAGGAAGAACGAGCCCCAGGGCCGGTGCTAGCTGTAGGCAGAGCAGGCGTTTGCCTAGGGCAGGGGTGTCAAACTCAGTTCCTGGAGGGCCGCAGCCCTGCAGAGTTTTGTTCCAACCCTACTCCAACACACATACTATGCAGTTTTCAATTAAGCCTGAAGGACTTGATTAGTTGGATCAGGTGTGTTTAATTAGGGTTGCATCTAAACTCTGCAGGGCTCTGGCCCTCCAGGAATTGAGTTTGACACCCCTGGGCATCCCCTGTACGCCAGTCCACCAGTCAAGATGGGCAGAAATAGCCTCATCATTCATTGGATATAGTTGAATTGTCACTTATCTGCAATTAAACCAATTAATGTTGCAGTTTCAAAGCCCTGCCTTCAGAATGTTTGCGTAACGAACACATCTTTCAGGTGCGAACTATGCAATGCAAAAGTCTAAATAGGCACGCAAAGAAGTATAGCTCCTATTGCAGTTGAGTTGTTGTCATCTATTTTGGAGTGATTGCAATATATTTTAAAAATAAACTTGCTCTGTCGATCAGCGTAGTTTCTGGAATCGATCATTGACCGCTTTATTACGAGTTACAGCTACAAAAACAGAACATTTTTTTTTAATGGTTCAAATAAAGGATCTCAGGTGTATCTTCTAAATTCAGCTGATGATTATTATTACTGCTCTAACACTTATAATTTAAGTTTTAACTAACTAAACTTTTTTCTGCTTAGTAGTGATCGTGTCCTTCTGTTCCACTTGATTTGTGCAGGCCTATATATGTCATATTTAGGGTAACAATGCAATACATAATATCATATTATTGATATTAATAATATGACAGTATCTGTAGTCAATATTGATTAATGGGAGGGGGAAATCCTGCCCATACTCAGCTAGGAAAAAAATGATAAAAACACTTACTGTGATTAAATGAAACAGCAAAATAATAATAACAACAACAACATATGTACATGTCAAAAGTTTGGACCTTTACTATTTTTAATGTTTTTGAAAGAAATTTCTTATGCTCATCACGCCTGCATTTTTTTGATAAAAAACAAACAGTAATATTCAGCAAGAATGTGTTAAATAGATAAAAAAGAGATAGTAAAGACTTATATTGTTATAAAATATTTATATTTTTAAACATCTTTTTAATAATCAAAAAATCCTAAAAAAAGCATCACAGGTTATAAAATAAACATGAAGCGCTGTTTCTAACACTGATAATAAATCAGCATATTAGAATGGTTTATAGGTTTATGTGACACTGAAGACTGGAATAATGGCTGATGAAAAAATCCGTTTTGCATCACAGAAATATATTTTAAAGTAGAAAATCATTATTTTAAATTGTAATAATATTTCACAATATTTTTTTCTGTATTTTCGGAATTCATGAGCAATGTCTGCTTCATTTTGCATATTATATTATATTATTATACACTGCTGTTCAAAAGGTTGGGATCAGTAAGATTTTTAATGAGTCTCTTATGCTCGTCAAGGCTATATTTATTTGATCAAAAATACAGAAAAATGGTAGGGTTAATATTGTGAAATATTATTGCAATTTCTAATATTGTTTCCTATTTCAATGTACTTTAAAACATAATTTATTCCTTTTGAAGCTGAATTTTCAGCATCATTACTCCAGTCTTCAGTGTCGCATGATCCTTCAGAAATCATTTCATTATCCCAAAACATCCCAAACACATACAGCATGCAAAACAACAATAAATATTAGTTATACAATAAATAGTAAATAACTCAAACTATTTTTTTCTTGTGTGAAAGCCATGGGTTGTGAGACACCATGCTGATCTGAGTTGAGGGCAAACTCTCAGGCAAACTTCCAACTTGTACTTGTGGGACCTATTTACATGGCACAAATAATAGGATGAACTGAATGTGAGAACTGCACTACTACATTATGAAATTACTTTTACTACTGGATCTCATAGAAAACTACTTGCCAAAAAGAAAGAGTCCACTGACTGATCTTGAACAGCTGAATCCTGGTTCTTCCCCTCAGTGCAGGGCAGTTCCCCACCAGCCTCCTTAAGGCCTGGTAGTCATGAAGTAGACTGAGAGCCCAGCCAAGCGGTTCAAGGAAACTTCCCACTTCACCTTCCCCACTGGATGAATGGAGCAAAGCTCCAGATGTACTACTGTCTCTACAATCCATACTAATATTAGGCCATCGCCTGACCGGGGCATCAGGTGGGTGTTTAGCTGCACTCCAAGAGGGTCCTGAATGCAAGGACAACCTCAGATAAGCAGAGATGCAAAATCACGTGTGGAAAAGGTGACAAAGATCCTCTTAAGTCCTGTTCATGAATGATGGACATTTTTCTAAAGTTATATTTTTAACCCTTTATTATGTTAAAATTGTACAGTTGTGCAGTAAAACTTACTTAAAAAGTGAGCAAAACTGAGAAGATCTGCATTTCTCATTTTCATTAATGGAGATGATATCATTCATAAATGGGGGTTGAACAAATTAGCACTACAACCAGTAGATGGCAGCAGAGGATCACTCATTAGCTCAGTTGCCATTTCCACTTTAATTGCATTAAATGCTTTATAAATATTTTAGATTTAATGAAAAAAACATTTATAAAAATAATATTGCTGTAAAAAAAGACTCACGAAAAAAATGTTTTAAGGTTTTTTGTTTGTTTGTTTAACTGTAGAAGGTGCTAAATGTATTTGGCCAACTTGTCGCTATTGTAAAATAATATTAATTAAATATTATAACAATTAATATTTTAGACAGTGTAAGGGAAACTTCTTTAACGTGTCTAAAATAGTTTGTCAGCAGCTAATGGGCGGAGCGGTTTGGAAGTGATGCGGTGAAACTATTTGTCAGACGGCCAATCAGAGCGTGTGAAACAATTAGCAACAATTCACCTGAAGATTTGTTCAATTATCTGAGTGTATGTGTCATGGCCCCACGATTTGAGATGTCAACCTGTTTGATTTCAGACTCATATATATATATATATTATATTAGAGGGCAGTGTTATTGTGCAATAAATTATGCCAAAAAAAAAAAAGTGTATATATATATATATATATGGCCACCTGTAATATCAAAAAGAGAGAAAGAACGTCGTGAGAAGCTACAACTGATGCTTTCAAGGGATAAGGACAACTCAACTTTAAAATAAAAAAAAACAGATCTTTTTCAAACCTCACTGGCCTCCAATGATTTCCTTGGAGGAAAGTAAGAATAGGAGATGGTTCCGGGAAAGACTGGAGAGAAAGTCTTCGCTAAAATCCTCCCCAACAAACGGTCTGGGAAAGGCCTGCAGAGAGAGAGTCTTCTCTACAAGTCCTCATCCTCCAGTCAGCAGTGGCCTCCAAAGCTCAAGAATGCCAGGTGAGATTGTTAAACTATGAATAAATGTGAAAGAATGAATTCATGTAAAAAGCAACAAATATTTTTGTCTTATACAGTACATGCGCATCGCTGGCTGTGCTCCCTAGCCCTTAAACGGGTGGCAAGGGCCACGGTCTGGAGTAGAAAGATGAGGGCTGAAGAGGACAAAAAGGCCTTAATGCATGGCCAAGCCATTGCACAGCGAGCCGATCCAAAGGGATATCCCTGCAGATTGTGTGTGGACAGCCAAAGAGACTGGAGTTTGGACAGTTTCTTCAAGGAAAAAGTTTCTGTGCCACTGCATCTGGAAAGACTGTTTCTCAATGGCTTTATGGGCATAAGAGGATCGTAGCCACAGACAATGATGTGCCTCGGACAACATTTATCACCTGGAGAAGAAAAAAAGAGAGGAAGCCATGACACAAGGCCAGCCTCAGAAAAGACCAAAGAAATGCAAACCACTAACTTGTTCTGTGTCAGCAGCCAAAAACTAAGGCTTATGGACACTCAAGGTATGGTGGCAAATTATTTTTGCAGCAGTTATGAGGGCAAGACCAGTGCCACACCTGCAGGTGTACGGCTGAGTACCATGAGCTGTGATCAACTCACTGTCTGCTGCTGGCCGCTTGGTCCTTAGGCCTACTTACAAAAAAAGCACTTACATTTAACGAACAAAAAATGCTCCAAACGTTTTTCTAAATTAACATTATAAAAAAAGCATATAAAAATAAATTTTCCATTACATACAAAACTTGCCTATTATAATAGTTCAGTTTAATAGTTTATATTAGTATTCAGTATCAGTATTCAGTTTTGCAATGCTACGAGAATACTTTATTTTTTTTGCGCAAAGAAAACAAACATAACAATTTACTCAACCATTCTTCTCCCCCGAGTTACGTCTTCCGCCATTTTGGAGAGTACCTAAGAGCGTATTTGACGTAATCAGCGTTGTTTACGTTCGGTGGGAAAGCGCACGCATGAACATAATCTGCGTATTAAGCGTTGTTTACGCTTAGGCAAAAACGTGCGTATGCTTGTGATACTCTCTAAAATGGCGGACGACGTTGGTTGATGGTTGAGTAAATTATGTTTTGTTTTCTTTGCGCAAAAAGTATTCTTGTAGTTTCGCAAAACTGAAGTTGAGCCACTGATGTTACATGGACTGTTTTACCGATGTATTTACTATGTTTCTGGACCTAAAATCCCACATACTTATTAATTTAAGAAAATTACTGAACATTGACTGAACTTTTTATTATTTTTACAAACTTCCATTTCAAATTATTTCCCTTGAGATGTTTGTCCACAGAATCTTTTTCAACACAACGACATTAAAGCTTTGACTCAAATAAAGCAACATCTCTGGTGTACGCAAGCATCTACAATGTGTGCATGTGCTAAACATCTTCGTTTCTCCACTTCTGTCATATTTATTTGATGTAATGCAAGCATAGTAGGCCCGTAGGCATCAAACAACCAAGGAAAGTAACGCTATAATGTGTGTATTATTTGATTTCATCAGACGACGGCTCGATTATAAATTAGGATTTTTGTGCAGACTAACTTCTTGGGAGGGAGAGCTGGTTATGTATTCTTAAAGGGCTGCGTTTCAGTCACTATTTCATATTTATCCCGTTGACTGACAACATAAACAGTAAAATATATAAATGAAAACAGTTTTATTGAGAATTTGGCTGCATTAAAATACAGTATGAGCACAGAGAGACAAACAAATGTAAAAGGCAATATGACGCGATGACGTAATTAATATGCTAATTAGCGCATGACGTCATCTGGCGACATTTAGCGACTTTTCAAACTGGCTTTAGCTACTTTCGAGCTCAGTCCCATAGTGGACTTTGCAAGTGTGGTCAAAAGACAAACTGCTGCAACCTATTTCTTGATATTTGCTTGGCGAAATTGCTGGCCAATTTTCATTATACGTTTCACACAATTATACACCACATTCCTTGTTTCAGTTTAACTTAATTCCCACATTTCCTCCGTCGAGTTTAATGTTTTTTTAGATCGTTTGTTCATTCATTCATTCATACAGTAGGTAATGTAATAAGGTTTCATGAACATTAGAAAACAACATGCATTCCTTCTGGCTGTTAAACACACGGGTAAATAATAACTCATTTGAAACGCAGGTCTGTCAAATGAGAAAAGTTCAGTCATACATTTCAAAAACCTTTCTGAAGTAAAAAGTTATGTTTGTCACAAACACATCCAAAGAGTTTCTACTCATGTGAGAAAAGGAGGTCATTATCATCAGGCTGTTTTAAAGAAATTAAAGGATAAAACTATATATATTATTTATTGCTAAGAGTTCTAAGAGGTGTTACTGATGAACTGTGACGTTGCAAATCAATTAGATTTGTTGCTTTTCTTAAAATAGATCACACAATATTGTGACTAAACATGATGATTATTAATTCTGCATCAGACCTATAGCAAGTATGACACGCACCTCTCCAAAAATGTGGAAAAGATATTTTGAAAAATGTTTAAACTGTTTCTCTCCATATTATGAAAGTAGTTAGTTTTGCACTTTGATATAGTTTGTGTGGTTTGACAGAATAAAGTGAATAAAGACTTGAATCTGTTCAAGTCGCTTTAGCATATACCAGAAAACGACTGCCGCTTTGAGTCTGAACAGCTGTATGCTGCGCCTTCCTTTTAGGGCTTGGGAAATCAAAAATCAGTCATCTTATGTCCTGATAATCACCCAGAGTGACAGTCCTGCATTTCATCATAAAACGCCCACTTTACTTGACCAGCAGATGAATGTATTAGATCCAGACAAACTACCTCTTTAAGAATACTTATGTCAGGCCACTGCATCCCTGTCCCAGCACACACCTGTAATACAAAAGTTTTTGTAAATAAAAACAGGTGTACAAAATTGGTAAATATTTTAGTTATAGTCATGACTAAACCTCACTACAATATAAGTGAATGTATCTGTGATCATATATGGTCAGCTGAACATGTGGATAAAAAGCCAAGGATGTGAGGAGAAGCGGAATAAAAGCAGTGCCACCACATAGAAATTACATGCAACCCACTTGCACTTTTTTTTTGTTGTTTTGTTTTTGAGAAGGGTATAACTACAGCCTGGAGACTGGAGAAACGGGGTGGGAGCTCCAAAATAGGGCATGGCTTCTTCCCATTGACAGACAGACACATGACACATATGCGCAATTTATTATTATATTTATTATTGCAATTTTTTCTCCCAATCAACTTCAGAGTAAACTCCACCCCACAGATGATTCTACAGATTTTATTGGTTGTGTCAATCACAGTACGTGTTAATTTGATTTCCTACACTATGCCACAAAAAATGCTAACCCCTAAACCTACCCCCACACCTGACCTTAACCTTAACCAGTGAAATTGGCGCTGAAAAGAAAGTTGCAGTTCCCCTTCAATTCGGTCACTCTACATTGCTTTGGGAAATACCTTTTTCTCGAATACCACTGAAGCCTTATTGAATCACGCCAGTGAAACTGGCCAATGGAGTTCACGAGGCATCTTTACGCACATAAATGGAGAGTTTTTTCAAGTTGGTGTGTATCGTGGGGCGAAAACTCAATCAACTGCCCAATACCAATAATTCTTGCCTTCCTCCAAGAGCGATTTGATAGTGGTCGTATGCCATCCACATTGAAAGTGTATGTGGCCGCTATAACAGCTTTTCACGCGCACGTCGAAAATCGCCCGATCGACAGAAATGAACTGATCATCCGGTTTTTAAAAAGAAGGCTGAACCCTCCTCGCCCTTCTACTCTACTTGGCGCTTGTGCTTGACGCTCTCACGGGACCCCCTTTCAAGCCCATACAATCACTCTCTCACGACAGCGCTCCTGCTCGCGCTGGCCTCTGTTAAGCGAGTTGGAAACCTGCAGGCGCTTTCAATTGACGACTCGTGTATTGAATTTGGGCCAGGTGATTGCAGACTCACCTTGAAGCCTAGAAAAGGATATGTGCCTAAAGTACTTTCGACTCCATTTAAAGCGCAGGTCATAACACTATCTGCAGCTATTTGTATGTTTTGGTGGACGCGCAAAAGGACTGCCTGTGTCCAAGCAAAGGCCGTCACACTGGATTGTCAAAGCAACTGCTTTGGCTTACAGCTCTAAGGGCGTGGAATGTCCGATAGGGGTTCAGGCCCACTCAACCCATGTACTCGCGTCATCCTGGGCCTGGGCCAATGGCATGTCTATTCAGGACATTTGTACGGCGGCAGGCTGGTCGTCACCCAGCACTTTCGCGAGGTGTCAGTGTCCTGTAGACATGAGCTGTGTTTACTAAGAGCGTCAATATCATTGCCGCTCTCATTACGGCTCCGAATGTGAAACTTAACATACTTAGTCGAGCCAGGCTCCATCGCTGTGACACGGCGGGATTTTATACGTTCCCAAAGCAATGTCTCGCTCCCTCATTTCGGGGAACCGAGGTTAAGTGAGTAACCGAGAGCGTTCAGCAGATAAGCAGTTTATGCGATATGAGATCGCCGAGCAGGGCCATTCCGTCCCATAACTCCTCAACCGGACAATTCACCTTTTTAGTTACACCCAGCGTCACTACCCCATCATACCCTGCTAACTTCAAGGCCCGGGACGCCTCCGTTGCTTAAAACAAAGCGATAGAATAAAATCAGATCGCGTTTAAAACATTTCGTCCAGCAGCCAATGAAACGATAGCTGTTTGAAAAAAAATCTGCATAATATTTGTAACATCTTTATACCACTTATTTCTCTACAAAGAACTTTTATTTTTACATTTCAAGTTTGCTAATAATCTTGATTAGCCAAAAAGGAGATACACTAAATGATCATTAATATAGGTCAAAAACATTTTTTTTTTTTTCACATTTAACTCTAATATTAATAAGAAATATCATAGTTTTTGTTGCAATATCTGCTGTAGTAGCTTTAGGAGTTCCTCATGTTAATATCAGACCACAACATTCAATTTAATTCAGTACATATTTCCTATTAAAATATCTAAAAAAAAAACTAAACCATTATAAAATTTATATTGTTGAATTGTATTCATTGTTTAAAACCGTTCTTTCCAGCATTCAGCACAAATACAAATAAATATAAAAAACCTTAAGTTTTTCCCAATAAAAGCTTTGTTTGTTGGATACTATTTAAGTTGTGGTTTTGCTCTGCAAAATAAGAATAAGACACGCCAAAATTTCTTTTGCACATCTTTTAAACCAGGATATTTTTTATTGCACACAAAATTTCAAAACATATTTTTTAGCCTTTTTGTCATCTTCCTTTCTTTCTATTTTTTTTTTAAATAAAATCAGAACAAACAACACTGTGTGGAGAGCAATAGGCCATATTTGCAAATCATTTATTAAATGGCATGACTCTGAAGATCCTAAACGACAACATCCCGGACTCCGCCATTCAGCTGCACAGGCTAACCAGCTTCCGAGCGGATAGAGATTCATCACTGTCTGGTAAGACCCGCGGAGGTGGCTTGTGTGTGTATATCAACAAAGACTGGTGTAACAATGCTGCGGTATTATCAAAACACTGTTCATCGCTGGTGGAGTTTATGGTTGTGAAGTGTCGACCGTTCTATCTGCCGCGGGAGTTCACGGCCATTGTTATCATCGCAGTCTACATCCCCCCCGTGTGCAAACGCTAAGGAACTGTATAGCGCCATCAGCGAACAACAAACAAATAACCCCGACGGCTTTTTCATCATAGCCGGTGACTTCAACCACACAAACTTAAAGACAGTTTTGCCAAAGTTCTACCAACATGTGAACTTTGCAACAAGGGGAAACAACACACTGGACTTTGTTTACACAACAGTAAAGAACTCTTACAAGGCTGTACCCCGCCCCCACCTCGGTACTCAGACCACATCACTGTTATGCTAATCCAAGCATATAGACCACTTCTCAAACTCGCCAAACTGGTTGAAAAGCAGATCACAGTATGGCCAGACAATGCCACCTCAGCACTGCAGGACTGCTTCCAGGACACAGACTGGAACATGTTTAAAGAGGCAGCCACCTACAACAACCACACAGACCTGCATGAGTACACTGAAACTGTGACTGCTTACATCAAAAAGTGCACTGATGATGTGACAGTCACCAAGACCATCACCACACATGCAAACCAGAAGCCATGGATGATAGCAGAGGTTCGTGGGCTGCTAAAGACCAGAGATGAAGCATTCAGATCAGGAGATAAAGCAGCCCTCAAAACAGCAAGAGCAAATCTGTCCTGTGGCATCAAAAATGCAAAACGGTCATACGCTCAAAAAATCACTTCACAGACAGCAGAGACACACGGAGCCTGTGGCAAGCCATTCAGACCATCACTGACTACAAGCCCCCGCCACAGGCCTGTGATGAGGACACATCCCTCCCCGATGCACTCAACCACTTTTATTCACGGTTTGAAATGCAGAATGACACACCTGCACAAAAACTGCCCACACCTCCCAACGACCGGGTGCTCTGTCTGTCTCCAGCCGACGTAAGGAAGACTCTATCTAGGATTAACCCACGCAAGGCTGCGGGTCCTGACAACATACCTAGCCGTGTTCTGAGAGACTGTGCTGCACAGCTGACAGATGTCCTAACAGATATCTTCAACACCTCGCTGAGCCAGGCAGTCGTCCCCATGTGTTTCAAATCCACAACATTCATACCGGTACCAAAGAAATCACCTGTGTCCTGTCTAAATGACTACCGTCCCATAGCACTTACTCCAATCATGATGAAGTGCTTTGAGAGGCTAGTCATGCACAACATCAAAACCAGCCTCCCCTACACACTCGACCCGCTCCAGTTTGCATACCGTCCAAACCGCTCTACGGACGATGCACTTTCCTCCACCCTCCACCTGGCTCTTACCCACCTAGAAAATAAAGACTCCTATGTTAGAATGCTGTTCATTGACTTCAGCTCGGCATTCAACACAATAATCCCACAACAGCTCATAAATAAACTAAACCTGCTGGGCCTTAAAAATTCCCTCTGTAATTGGATCCTGGACTTTCTAACCGGAAGACCTCAGTCAGTCCGTGTCGGCCACAACACCTCAAGCACTACCACACTGAGCACAGGTGCCCCACAAGGCTGTGTGCTCAGCCTGCTGCTCTTCACACTGCTGACCCACGACTGCACTGCCAAGTTCAGCTCCAACCACATCATCAAGTTTGCTGATGACACAACAGTGGTAGGTCTCATCAGCAACAACGATGAGAGGAAGTGGCACAGCTGGCTGAATGGTGTGGCACTAACAATCTGTCCCTCAATGTGGAGAAGACAAAGGAGGTTGTGATGGACTTCAGAAGAAACTCCGTTGACCACCCCCCACTGACCATCGACAGCTCGACTGTGGAGAGAGTCAGCAGCACTAAATTCCTGGGGGTGCACATCACAGAGGATCTCACCTGGACCACCAACACCATGTCACTCTCCAAAAAGGCACAACAGTGCCTACACTTTCTCCGCCAGCTGAAAAGAGCAAGTCTCGCTCCACCCATCCTCACCACATTCTACAGAGGCACCATTGAGAGTGTGCTGACCAGCTGCATCACTGTCTGGTACGGGAACTGCAGTGCTGCTGACCGCAGGACCCTCCAGCGGACAGTGAACACAGCTGCAAAGATCATCGGTGCCCCTCTCCCCTCCATCCTGGACATTTTCCTTACGCGATGCTCCAGCAAATCCAACAACATCCTGAAGGACTCCACCCATCCCTCCCACAGTCTCTTCCAGCTCCTACCATCAGGAAGACGGTACCGGAGCATCAGAGTCCGCTCCGCCAGACTGCTCAACAGCTTTTTCCCCCAGGCTGTGAGAGCCCTGAACTCAAACCACCCTGCCCCCCTCTGAAACCCCATGCAAACCCCTACCTCCTGAAACATGGACCATGCCCCACCCCAATAGGTTTATAGGTTTAAAGTGTTTTTTTACTTCATTGTTGTATGTCTGTATTTATGTAGCACTGTGGTCCTGCGAGGCACGACATTTCATTCCACTGTATGTCCCCACATGTAGCGGAATGACAATAAAACTCAACTTGTCTTGACTTGAAGTGCTGTTTTCAACCGTTTTCTTTGACTTTTTTTTAATCCAGTTTAATCTTAATTAGGTTTAACGATTAAAAATGTATCAAAATTGAAGAACGCTTCACGAATTCGCGTGTCATCTTTGCGCAAGGGACCATGCTAATCTTCTCTGTATCGTTCCAATTTTAGTATATGTGCTGCCAAAGCAAGCACGAATAACTAGCCTAGACGTCTGATATATATAGCGGCGTCTCAGAGCAGGTTTTCTTGAAGGTGGTGAGTCGTTAAATCATTATTTAGTCATTTACCAGGACAATACAAGCACATTTGGTGTGCTGCAACATACAGATGTCAGTATTCACATGCATTTCTGATAATTTAAACTATATATTTGGTGTAATTAAGGTGTGTCTGCCAAGAAACTGGCAAGCATGCAGATCAGGCGGCCTTCTAAGGCAATATGATTGGCTCTAAGTGCTGACGCATTCAGGTCACGTGATCTGTTCTCCTCCCCCAGCACTGCAGCTCCCAACCCCCAACGTCAGGACTGCTCTCGTGACTCGTGTGAGACACCAGAAACCGAAGCACCCAAGGGCCTTTGTTTTATATTCAATTCAAGTTTATTTGTATAGCGCTTTTTACGATACAAATCGTTGCAAAGCAGCTCTACAGGAATTTAAGTTTCCACAATATATTTATATATTGCAGAACCTTTTATATTTAACTTCTATTGTAAATTTAGAGGCTACAGTGCCTCCATCTGCCACAAGGGATCTCCTCATCTGCAAACACAAATGTTTATAACCTTTAAGATATAGAACAATTCACTACAAAATAAATAACAAAAAATTGTCTGAATTAGGGTCTAAAATACATTAAAAGGGTAATTTACTGACACATTAAAATGATCCTATTACTTTTTCACGGTAGCATTAAATTTCATAACATTTAAGGAAAGAATTTGTCAAAAAGAAAGTGAGCTAACATGTTAGCCTTTTGTCACGGTTCATGTCCCCAGCTCCACACAACCCTCATCTACATTACATCTGCTTCCCTCACTCTCTTAAGACCATTACATGCAGAGGCAGACAAAAAAACATCCACAAATCAACAGAAATATGAAGTGAGGTATAGAAGCAGTGCACAACTTAATAGTTTGTATTTGGCTGTTATAGTTTTAGCTGTAATATCTGTAAGCTGTGGCTGCATTCGAAACGCATCTTCCATCTATTTAGGAGGCAAAAAGCAGTAGGCGAAGGATAAGTATGCATGAAATCTCAATATCCACAAAAGAGTAGGCGAGATTTACTTGGATGGAGCACAATTTCTCGCGAGATTCGGGCGTAGGTATACTTAAGTATCGTTCGAATATGCCTACTTACCTACTATATAGCAGGCGAAATGGGTAAGTGAGAAGAGTAGTATGTCCGAAACCACAGTATTCATAAAAGAGTAAGAGAGAGATCCCCAGATGGCCTACTGCGTCCCGCCCACACTCCAAAGTGTATCATCAAATAATTGCATGAAGAATCTGAAAGTCAGGCTTCATTGACTGATATTGTATGAACAGAATCCAGCAGGACACACTTGACCAAAATCACCTTTTGTGTTAAAAAAAATAATAAAAATCACAGCTTTGGGCAAGTAAATACTAATTTAATTTATATGTTTGGGTGAACTAACACTTTAACCCCTCCAAATAGAAACTGTAAGAAATATATGTATGCATTTATATTATAGTAGTACCTTTAAGAAATAAACTTTAAAAATAAGCAGCTTTGAGCGTTTTTCCCTTTTTCATTTCCAAAAAATCACATTTAGAATTATTAATTTGGCAGACACTTTTATCTGAAGTGACTTGCAGTGCTCTTATTACAGGGACCCTCAATCCCCCTGCTGCAACCTGGAGTACAGACACTGGTGGTGACGACTGCAGAGGTTCGAACCAGCAACCTTCTGATTACCAGTTCACTGCACCACAGAAGTAATGAAGCTATAGCAAAAATTAGCATGTAATTGTAAACGTGAAATTAATTTAGCAAGAAATGGAATGCTCAAAACATGAGATGTAAAATGTTTTACTCTGTGTAAATGTTTTTCAGGTAGTGGTGCTCATGGAGAGCAGCACATGAATGTTTGGAGCAGACACAGCAGGAGCCAGACTGTCCCACACATGTTCTCCTGCTGTTGTTTGGTTCAGGGGCCTCATCTTGGTCTTCCTCATCCTCTCTGTGCACTCAGACAACAATAGACTCAATGTCCCTTTCTCATCCGTGATCAGATTCAGTCTGGCAGCAGCAGTGAGGGTCGTGATGGACGGCAGAGACGGGTGAAGGTGGACACGGTGGTCAGCTGCTTCATCAGAATAAAGCTGCAGAATTGGCACAGCTGTGTTGGGTATAGATGTGGGTTCACTGCCTGTAAATACATCATTGTTAGAATAAGTTTGAATAAAGCTTTGCTTCATGTGTCCTTATTTTCATGGTTACTTTTATTCTTTTACTCATATTCATGTTTCCTGTTGTCAGTAAATAAAATATAATTGTTTCATTAATGTATGCATTAATTAGTTACTTGACAGATGTATTCACTTTGGCTGCATTTGTCTAGTGTGTATTCACGCATAGCTGTGGAATATGACAAAAATTACATGTAGCTTGTTTTACAAAAATTATATATTGAATTAATTATTGGTCAGCATTTATCTTTATTATTGTAAGTGTTGGGGTGGGCTAGCAATGCATTCTGGGGCAATCTTACATTTTTTGAGTATAATATCAGCAGTCTTCTCCAAAGTCAAGATCTTCAAGCAGCTGTCCGATGTCTCCTTTGTGCAGATATTGCAAATGCTGCAGAAAAATATACTAGGAAGGGTTGTGGAGTTACTGATGCTATGAGATGTTAGTGCACCTGTCCCTCTTACCTTCTGTTTATTATTACTGCAGAACATTTAATCACATTTAAGCTCAGGGAAAGATAGTTGTATCTTTAACAATCAGAATAGTAAACAAATATAATGGGTTTGTGTAGTATGATAATATACACACAGCAAAAAAGGCACAATTACATTGCAGTTTCGGGGAAACATTTGTTCAGCAGCCAATTAAATGATAGCGTGTGAAACATTTTGTCCATCAACCAATAAAAGTATAGCTTCTGAAACATTTTCTCCAACAGCAAATGAAACGATAGAGTCTGAAACATTTCGTTCATCAGCCAATAAAACCATGGTGTCTGAAACATTTTCTCAATCTTCAAAAAACATGAAAAATCTGTGAAACATTTGCAACATCTTCATGTAATCTCACCTTTTCTCTACGAAAACGATTGTAGTGAAGAACTGTAATGTTTACATTTCAAGTGAAGTTTACTTATAGCTGATCAGCCAGAAATGGAGATACACTAATTCAATACACAATTTCTCACAAATAAGATTAATAAAAATATTACCTGAAAAATGTTTAAATATTTGCACTAGTAACCTTAGGAGTATCTCAAGTTAATAGCAGATCAACACTTACTAGATGCGTTATATGCATAAAACAAAATAAATTGCATTCATACAAGACCATTCTAAAATCTTCTTTCCAGCCTTTAGCACAAACATGAATAAATATAAAAACCTTTTGGGATTTAATTAAAAGCTTTGTTTGTTAGATTATACATTTCAGGTTGTACCTTACCTCTGCAAAGGAGACAAATCTTTCACACGCATTCATTAACAAAACTTATTTTAATAAAAAGCTATGTAAAGTTCTTGCAAATGTGTCCCTGCCACAAACTCAAAATCACTGTGATAAGAATAAGACACTCAGAAACATCTTTTGCATGTCCATTCAGAATAATTTTTATTGCACAGAAATTAAATGTTTTTGCCTTTTTAGTCATTTAAATTTTTTTGCCTTTAGTCATTTTACTTTTTTTCTTTTTTTTTTTTTTTTTTTTTAATATAAACAAAATCAGAACAAACTTAACACTGTGGAGAGCAAAAGGACATTTGCAGTGTGCAAACCATGCATTAAATAGCATGACTCTGAAGTGCTGTTTTCTTTTCCCCGTTCTCTGGAACAACCCTCACAGACCTTCAGTGTGCATGCCTGTAAAATTGAAATAAAAATCGGTCAACATTTGTATGCAACACTTGTATGCGCTACTAATTGGCCTTGCATGATTAAGACCAAATATTTTGATAGAAAAATGCACGTAGATTACCTGCCTTACAAAGCTCTCTCACTTTGGTGACAGTTCCTTGACTTGATGAGCCTGAAGCACCGCTACAGCCTCTTCAACCTAAACAGTGCAGAAAAGTGTAATGATCAAACAAAATCTGATCTTTGAGACTAAATGTTGAGTTCGTGTTTTGAGCGGGTGAACCTTGGAGTGCAGGGTCTCTGGAGACTCAAGCATGTGCAGTAGTTCAGAGTTGTCAATCTCCAGCAGCATGCCTGTGATCTTTCCCGCAAGAGTAGGATGCAAGGCCTGGATAAGTGGATACAGCCGCTCGCCTGTATGGGATGCGAACAGATTGGTCATTTTACTACAGATTGGTCACTGTAAAGGGGATGAATACATTTGTTCTCACTGGATAAATATTACAGTACTACAGTGAAGTCATGTATTAACAGTACTTTTCTAGTAGCGCTCTCTTCTGAGCAGAATTGCTCATTCAAGTTTAGGATGCAGGTGATATAAAAAGATTCAAGCTGCTCACATCTTCAAACCTTTAAGTGATCGTGTGTGCACGTCTCGTACCCAGGAGTTGTTTCTGCTCTTTTAAGGGTGCAGCTGCCAGCATTGAGGCAGTAAGGGGCTCCTGGCCTCTCACATGAACCGCCGGCTCTGTATTCGGTACTACCTAAAGAAATTGTGAAAGACAGTCCGTTATATTTCTACATTCAATGCTTCTTAGTGTCAAATCTCCTCATTGCAGTAGCCTAAAACGTCACTTTTACTTTATGAAGTTGACCTTAGTTTGAAGGTTTTTTTGTTGCTTTTCTGTTGACAATTTTTTAGTGTTCTTGTATTTACAGAGACAGTCCGCAAAGTTCACCCTGTGAGAGGGGGGTAAACTGGGGCTCCTGGGGTGCTGCTACTTCATAAATAAAAGGTGAATAAAGTGCCGTCACACTGTCGTTTCACAAAGTTTGATATACGTGCATGTTCTAGGCACTTTCTATGTACGTCAAAATGATTTTTTTTTAATCCAGTTTAATATTAATTACGTTTAACGATTAAAAATTGTTCAAAAATGAGGAACGCTTCACGAATTTGCGTGTCATCCTTGCGCAGGGGCCATGCTAATCTTCTCTGTATCGTTCCAATTTTAGTATATGTGCTGCCGAAGCAAGCACGAACAACTAGTCTAGACGTCTGGTATATATAGCTGCGTCTCCGGGCAAGTTCTCTCACAGCTGGTGAGTGGTTACACCATGATTTAATCATTTACCAGGACAATACAAGCACATTTGGTGTGCTGCAACATACACGTCAGTATTCACATGCATTTCTGATCCTTTAAACTATATATTTGGTGTAATTTAGGTTTGTCTGCCAAGAGACAGGCAAGAATGCAGATCAGGCGGCCTTCTAGGCAATAGGATCGGCTCTCAGTGCTGACGCATTCAGGTCACGCGATCTGTTCTCCTCCCCCAGCACTGCAGCTCCCAACCCCCAACGTCAGGACTGCTCTCGTGACTCGTGTGAGACCGTCACACCAGAAACCGAAGCACCCAAGGGCCTTTGTTTTATATTTAACTTCTATTGTAAATTTAGAGGCTACGGTGCCTCCATCTGCCACGAGGGATCTCCTCATCTGCAAACACAAATGTTTTATAGCCCTGAGTTATAGCACAGTTCACTTAAAAACATAAAAAAAGCACAATAGTGTGTCTGAAGTGCATATACATTAGCAAGGTCTTTCACTGAATCCTCAAGGTGAAACTTTATTTTAAATGTTATTAAACTTTTATCAAGAAGTGAGCTAACATGTTAGCCTTTTGTCACGGTTCATGTTCCCCAGCTCCACACAACCCTCATCTACATTACTCATCTGCTTCCCTCACTCTCTTAAGACCATTACATGCAGAGGCAGACAAAAAACCATCCACAAATCTACAGAAATATGAAGTGAGGTTCCTAGAAGCAGTGCACAATTTAATAGTTTGTATTTGGCTGTTATCCACCTTTTTCTTGGCATAAACATGGGCGCGGCCATTTGTAAATTCTATGGGTCTAGCTTCCGGTCTCATCTGCATCCAGCTATTTTAGCTGTACAAAACAGTTCGTTTTGCTGATTGATACTGAAAATCTGTGTATCTTATGATATCATTTTTAATGTATTGTCTTAATTATGAACACACTGGTTTGTAGTGCAGATTTACCGTTTACCGCACGTTGTTATTCTCGTTATTCATCTATAATGGCTAATGAACCGGAATCTCACCCATTGGCTTACTTCCGTATGGAAGAAAAAGGTGGATAGTTTTAGCTGTATTGTCTTAGCTTAGACTTGAGACCCTCTAGTGGTGAACTGTGTGTTTCTCCACAGCTAGAGAGGATGTTAATTCAAAGTTATGTCTTTCTCTGCCACTAGGTGTCTCTCGAGTATAAGATATACCTTTGTTTATCATTAAAAGCGTCACTTCGGTCTTAACTTCAGTATTTTACTGCATAAGTTACCAAGATGGCGCCGAGCATGGCAGCCGTGTTGCGAGCTCCAAGAAAACTCTGCAGTTTTTCTTATGTTTCTTATGTTTTATTTGTTATTTTGTTGTTTCACGTGTTAGATGTTGTCAGTATAACTGTCTACGATAGACACACGCTTTTGAACATTGGTTCCTTCGTCGCGCAACGCAAACCGGACTTTGAGTTCCTGAACGCCGGCGCCTTGTTTACAGACACCGCATCAGAGCCCTTTGTCTGGGCCGCACGATCGCGACCGAGGAAACGCCGCCGGAAAAGGGGGAAGAGAGCCGGCGTCCTTGTCAGACTCAGACGCCGTCCCCTCCGACCTCCTCTCCCAACTATTTTGCTGGCTAACGTTCAGTCACTGGACAACAAACTCTGTGAACTGCGGGCACGCATCTCATACCAACGGGAAACAAGGGACTGCTGCATTATTTGCCTCACAGAAACCTGGATGTCTGCAGTGGTTCCAGACTCGGCCATCGAGCTTACGGGGTTCTCCGTGCACCGCTCGGACAGAACGAAAGAGCTCACAGGGAAAAGCAGAGGTGGGGGCGTCTGTTTATTTATCAACAACTCGTGGTGTGATGAACGGAACCTACACTCTATTAAATCCTCCTGCTCCCCTGATCTGGAATTTCATATGCTTCTGTGTCGACCATTCTGGCTACCGAGGGAATTTACAGCGATCATAATCACAGCTGTTTACATTCCCCCTCAAGCCAACACAGACCAGGCACTTAAGGAACTGTATGGGAATATAAGCGAGCAGGAAACCGCGTACCCAGATGCAGCGTTTATTGTTACGGGGGACTTCAACAAAGCCAACTTCAGAACAATAGCTCCAAAATACTTCCAACACATCACCATCAACACGCGTGGTGATCGTGTACTTGATCACTGCTACTCTCCATTCCGGGACGCCTACAAATCGCTCCCCCGCCCACCTTTCGGCAAATCGGACCACTCTTCCGTTCTGCTCCTGCCTGCTTATAGGCAGAAACTGAAACGAGAAGCACCCGCCCTCAGGACAATTCAATGCTGGTCGGACCAATCAGACGCTATACTACAGGACTGTTTTGATCACGTGGACTGGGACATGTTCCGGGCAGCGTCTGATGACGACATAGAGGCGTACTCAGATACTGTAACGTGTTTCATCAGGAAGTGTGTAGAGGATGTAGTACCGACAAAAACAATCCGCATCTACCCCAACCAAAAACCGTGGATTAACAGCGATGTTCGAGCAGCCTTGTCAGCGCGGACATCTGCCTTTAAATCCGGAAACTCTGACGATCACAAACAAGCCAGTTACGATCTCAGGAAATCAATCAAAGCTGCCAAACGACAATATAAAAACAAAGTTGAAGAACAATTCAAAACCAACAACGCAAGAAGCATGTGGCAGGGTATCAATAACATCACAGATTTCAGAGGGAATAAACCAGCTACTGTGAACATTGCCGCCTCTGTACCGGACGAACTTAATCACTTTTATGCTCGTTTCGAGGCTCACAACACCGCCCACACAGAGCGCGCTCCCGCGGCTGTAGCAGAAGAGGCGAGCGCACTTTCCTTTTCTGTCGCAGATATAACCCGATCCTTCCGACGGGTGAACATCCGCAAGGCTGTGGGTCCCGATGGCATCCCAGGCCGTGTGCTCCGAGCATGCGCATTCCAACTGGCCGGGGTTTTCACAGACATTTTTAACCTTTCCCTCTCTCTGTCTGTGGTTCCCGCATGCTTCAAAAAATCCACCATTGTGCCCATACCAAAGAAAAATAAAATCACATGCTTGAATGACTGGAGGCCCATTGCTCTGACACCCATCTTCAGCAAATGCTTTGAGAAACTCATCAGAGACTACATCTGCTCTGTGCTGCCTGACTCACTGGATCCCCTACAATTTGCATATCGCAGAAACCGTTCCACAGACGATGCTATTGCCTTCACCCTGCACACTGCTCTCTCCCACCTGGAAAATAAGAACACCTATGTGAGAATGCTGTTTGTGGACTACAGCTCAGCATTCAATACCATAGTGCCTGCCACACTGGTTGAGAAGCTCCAGACTCTGGGACTAAACGGATCTCTGTGCAGCTGGATCCTGGACTTCCTGACAGGCAGATGTCAGGTGGTCAGAATGGGCAACAACACTTCATCCCCGCTGACCCTCAACACTGGTGCTCCTCAGGGCTGCGTCCTCAGCCCACTCCTGTACTCCCTGTACACACACGACTGTACAGCAACACACAGCTCCAACGTCATCGTCAAATTTGCTGACGACACAACGGTGATAGGCCTGATCACTGACAACGATGAGACGGCCTACAGAGAGGAGGTGAGAACCCTGACTAAATGGTGTCAAGAGAACCACCTCTCACTCAACATCGACAAGACCAAGGAGCTGGTGGTGGATTTCAGGAGACAGAGCAGAGAACACACACCCATCACCATCGACATGACTCCTGTGGAGCGAGTAAATAGCTTCAAATTCCTCGGTGTTCACATCACTGAGGATCTCACATGGTCCGCTCATACAGATGCAGTGCTGAAGAAGACACACCAACGCCTCTTCTTCCTGAGACGGCTGAGGAAGTTTGGAATGAGCCCCAGCATCCTCAGATCATTCTACACCTGCACTGTGGAGAGCATCCTGACAGGCTGCATCACCGCCTGGTTTGGAAACAGCACTGCTGGCAACCGCAAAGCTCTGCAAAGGGTCGTGCGAACTGCCCGTCACATTGTTGGAGGTGAGCTTCCCTCCCTCCAGGACATCTACACCAGGCGGTGTATAAAGAAAGCCCGGAGGATCATCAATGACTCCAGCCACCCGTCCCACAGACTGCTCTCTCTGCTGCCCTCAGGAAGACGTCTCCGCAGCATCCGATCCCGCACTAGCCGACTGAGGGATAGCTTTTTTCCTCAGGCTATCAGGCTAATGAACAGTAAAAACTAATACACCCTACAGCACACTCCCACTTTACAATATACCACGCACTGCACTTTAATTCCATACAGTTCAAACTGGACTACCAGTACACTACTGCACAAATACAACAATCTTTTTGCCAGCACTGGATACCATCCAATGCACATCCATGACATTTGCACACCCGGTTTATATATAATCTGCTGCATCTTCGCATATTACTGTGTGTATATAACGTAGAATGTGTACTACATACTGTGTATAATGTGTATCGTAACTGTATGTCTGTCTAATAGTACACTATGTGTACTGAGTATATGTATGTGTATATTACACATTGTCATCTGTATAAGTCTGTACGTATGTATGGTAATGTCTATATGTAAATTGTTTATATGTAAATTGTCTATATGTAAATTGTTTCTGCAGTGTCTGGAGCACGCTCTCAAGAATTTCACTCACGAAGGCACACGTGCTGTGGTGATGTGACAATAAAAGTGATTTGATTTGATTTGATTTGATTTGATTAAAGAGCGAATTGGAATCCAATTCCTTAATTTAAACTTGACCTATTCTGCCAGTTTGTTGCACTTAGCACATATACCCCCGGTTTCACAGACCAAGTTTAAACCTAATCCTCGACTAAAATGTAAATCTGATCCGTTTCAGATGAAAGAAACTTGCATTATGCACACGTTTTCTAGTAGAAAATCACTAGAAAGACAGTAGCTACTCAGTGCGGCTTAATACATTGAGAAATTGAGATTAACGTACCAGACCAGAGATATGCATGAAGTTCTTCTTGGACAGGGGCTCAAGTGTAACAGCTATCACTAAGGATAGAGCTCTCAGCGAGTTCAAGAGGTCAGAGAAGGGATGGGCGGATCGATCCTAAAGTATCGATCCTCACATAAAAATATCGATTCTAAAGTGCATTTTTAACCACTAATTTTATTAAGAAACTCGGTACATAAAATAAGCTTCTAAATGGAAGAATAGACTATATAAGCGAACTATTGTATTGGATAGAGCTATTTCTCCTGCTGCTCATTGGAACACACGCAAAAGCTGAAAGACAGAACCAATCAATCACAGACACTGCTGACCCATGGCTCAGTCAAAACATTTGTTCAAATAGAGCTGCGTTTCCCAAAAGCATAAGAAACCATTACATATCATTATTACTATATATAAAATTAATCCTAAAAAATGCATCTCGATTTCTACACAAATATGAAGCAGCAATAA
This sequence comes from Barbus barbus, assembly GCF_936440315.1. Classification (NCBI taxonomy): domain Eukaryota; kingdom Metazoa; phylum Chordata; class Actinopteri; order Cypriniformes; family Cyprinidae; genus Barbus; species Barbus barbus. Next base: position 8,859,233 of record NC_136756.1, read on the forward strand.
TCGCTTCCTGAGCAGCAAATGATATTAGATTTATTTCTGAAGCATCATGTGTCACTGAAAACTGGAATAATGTTGCTGAAAATTCAGCTTTGATCACAGATGCATTTTAAATTACATTTTTAAAATAGGCCTACATTAAAATAGAAAATAGTTATTTTAATGGTTATATTTCACAATATTGCTGTTTTTACTGCATTTTTGTTCAAATAAGTGCAGCATTGGTGAGCATGAGACTTATTTAAAAATATATTACAAAATCTTACTAACCCCAAACTTGTGTGTACATGTAATATTAATTTTAAATAGGCTAGTTTGTGTAAGCAAATTTAAACCGCTGTTAAACGTTCAAATGGATTATTTTATGTTCTGTAATTGCTGTTAATACATCTGTCAGAAAAAAATATATATATACTAAAGTTTCATCTTTAGGAGTACAGCATTCTGGCCGCCTTTTAAAAATAATTTACCATGGTTTTATTACAGTAACCATAGTATTTGTAGTAAAACTGTAGCAAGCACAAATTTACCATGGTAATAATAATAATAATAATAATAATAATAATAATAATAATAATAATAATAATAATAAATACATTTTAGTACTTGCTGTATGTAACACCATGTTTATTTTTCATGAGGTACCCTCAAAGGTGCACCTTTGTAACTTATCTATTCCCTTAAAGCATGCATACTTGTATGGTACTGATATGCTCCCTTTTAGGGGTATAGGTGCACCTTTGAGGTTACTGCCTCAGTAAAGGGCGGTATATTTAATTTCTGACAGTGTAAACAAAAAAAGGCCTGTGAAATGTAAAAAAAATAAAAGAAACATGGCTTTAAAAATCTAATATTAAGTGAGTAATTACTGATTATATTCTTTTAATAATTTAAAAGATCATTTTAGTTTACAGGTATCGGTATCAACGATACTGGGCTTGAAAATATCGGTATCGGATCGAAAATAAAATAAGAGGTATCGCCCATCCTTAGTTCAGAGTTTGATGCCTGGTCTCCAATTGGCTTCTAACAGTCAGGAGACGTTTATTATGAGCACGTGGTTGGAAACCAATGAAACCATGGGAGTTTCAGGGAACATTTTGTCCAGCAGCCAATTAAATGGCGTCTGAAACATTATTCATCAGCCAATGAAACCGGACACTCACTGAGAAGCCCCAAACTCGGAAACTCTGAGAAAATTCTGAGTCTCCCACTCTTAATTACGACTTTACTGAGTCCTGTGTCTATTGTAAATACGATTCATGACTTGAGTGCACTGACTGCAGCATAGGTCATAAACCCTGACCTCTCAAAATAAATGAATGGGATGTAAGCCAAACTAAAATTACACTTCATATACATTTTTCCCCAAAGATAGTTCCCATCATTTAGGTAGTTTTTAAATCAAGCTGATGCATGTTCTGATGCAGTGTTTGTTTTTCCTAATAGGTTTGCTTTTAGTTATTTGATGCTATAAAAACAGGATGTGGCAACATTACTGTGAGCTTGTGACTGGGTTTGCAGGACTTTGATACGGCGGTTCCAGCTCATGATTACTACTGCGCAGACTCGGACTACAAATTACACCATTAGCGCATTATACTAGGGACATTTTGTCTTCAACTTTCTACAGTTAAAAGCAATAGAGACGCGTTGTCCATCTTTTTCTTTTACAGTCTATGGTTCCAGTCTACTACACTCAATGTTGTATTTCTCTGAAAAATCTAAAGTATCTAAAGTTCGACAACAATAAATGCTACCCATCAGATTATGCTTTATTAACGCCTACCCCAACCCTAAACCTGCCCTTACAGTAATGCAAATACAGTAATTATGTGCTGTTCAGCATGAGAAAATTGACAATATTGATGCGTGCATGCGCAGTAAGCCCTGGTAGGAGGAAATGTCAGGACACCGGGTTCGAAAGGCAAAGCTGCAAGCGTCACTCCAAAACAAAGTTAAGCTCAAGTTCAAAATGAAAGATAAAAAGTGCGCGTGTTACCTGGTGAACAACAGGAGCTGGAGCATTGATGACCTGCTGCACATTTCGCACTCCTGCTGAGTACTTGTATTGACTGACTCCTCGGGCCACAGCTCCCGCTCCTGCAGTTCTCCCACCTGCAGTCTGTGTGCCAATGTTGGCTAAGTCCAGAGAAAAACAGGTACAAGAAAAGATGATTCACATTCCAGCCAAAATCAGAACATTCAGGATGACACTAGTATCAGTCAACTCTAGCTCTTATGATTACTTGCATTTTAACATATGGACCAAAGTAATTAAGAGAGAAGAGATACACAATGCATTGAGGTCCATTTCCCTTTTCTTTTCTTTAAATAGATCTTATATACAAGCACACACCTTCAGACATGTTTTCTGTATGTTTGTGAGGACTTTTTGCTGACATTGTTTTTATACGTTGTTAAACACACACAAAGCCTTACCCATACGCTGGGTGTTGTTAACAATGTGAGGAACCTGAGTGGAGGCCTGGCGGACTGTGCTGATGATGGTGGAGGGTCTGTGGGGCACCGCTTGTCTCACAAACTGAGCTGTGAATGGAGCTAATGCAGACAATAAGAGAAATTAACTCATCCAAATACAAAACGAACACAAAAGCATACTGAGGGGTTAACAAAAAAAATAAAGTGTATCTGAATTATATTAATGAGATGATATTAGTGACTTTACCTTGAGTCCTAGGAGCTTGAGTTGTCCAGCGTGGAACAGGCCGTAGGTTTGGTACGGTGTTGTAAAAAGAGCGAATCTGATGCTAGAAATGCAGATATGCATAGAAGTTCATACAGCAGAAGTAATGCAGATAACACAATCATCATACCAAACCACACATGCATATAAACCCTTCCACCCACTTGCGGCACAGAGGTCATGTAGTAGCCAGAGCTCTGCTGGTAGGTGGTAGGTATGGCAGGGCTGGGAATGGCTCGAATGCTGGCTAGTCTCTGCATGTACTGATTTGTGAGAATTGCCTTTCGCTCCTCTTTTCTCTGGGCAAGAGCCACGTATAGAGGTTTAGTGCTAACGATACAGCCGTTCATCTCAGTCACTGCTTTAGTGGCCTCTTCAGGAGAGGAAAAACACACAAAGCCAAAGCCTCGACTGTGGCCTCCATCGGTCATCACCTATCACACAATACAAGAAAATCAGAAGCAAGACACTTCACGTTATCTCACTGTAAAATAGTACAAACAAATGTGAGAATTTCCATTTGTCAATAAGAACTACCATTTTAATGAGTTGGAATTTATTATATATAAATGGGTTGGATGGTGAAAAGTGTGTGTTACAATGTAGCTAAAATAATGGCTAAATAGCTATTTGAAAATGTAAATTTTCCAAATTAATACAAATTTTCTGATTTTCCAACATAAAAATGTGACCCAAATTAATTTTATAAATGTAAAAAAAAAAAAAAAAAAAAAAAAAAAAAAAAAAGTGTGATGGCCATAAAGCAGGAAAGAGAATTGTGACTATACAACTGACATCACACACATTTATAATGTCTGACTAACGTAACTAATGTCTGATTTTAGACTCCTATCAAACGTGTGAATCATTTTATTATATTTTGTAGTTGTAATTTTACCGTTATTTATTAAATTAAGTGCATTCTGTTGCACTTTACATTACCTTTGCACTGGTGATGGTTCCATAAGGAGCGAACTCTTTCCTCAGCTTCTCATCATCAATGCTATCATCTAGATTTTTTACATAGAGATTTACTCCCTAAAATCAAAGAAACAATGCATGCATTAAAACATATCCCTGAAAATAAAAAAAATATATATATATATATATATATATATATATATATATATATATACACAAATCCTTCATGATTAGGACGATACTGAATTTTGGCTGTGTTTGCAGATTTATACAAGTTACCATGGAGGTAAGCGTATATGCTTGTAACCCTACCTGGTAGCGTTGTATGCGCTCCTGCTTTATTTGCTCAAACTTGCGCTTGAGTTCTCCCTGCCTCTCTAGTCTTTTCTGAGCTCTGCCCACATACAGGACTCTGCCATCCAGCTCTTTGCCATTAAATTCAGTTACTGCCTACCACAGAGAGAAAAGACTTCAGTCTCCAAATCTACTCGCACATACTGCACAATTTGTTTTCTTACCCTCCTGGCATCTCCGTGGTTTTCAAAGTTGACAAATCCAAAGCCACGAGAGCGTCCCCTTTCATCCGTCATCACACAGACGCTAAGAGTCTTACCTGTGAACCAGAGCCAGCTTTAAAATAAGCAAAATCAATACTCCTAATGAAAAGTGAAAAAATTAAATCAAAGTTTAAAACCCCTGCTGATACTTTTAGTGCATTTGCATATTTAACACTTGTATATTCCCAATGAATGTCTTTACAGAAAAAACATTCCTATATGAAACCGCTTACCAAATTCAGAGAAGATGTCCTTCAGTTTCTCACTGTCAATATCTTCACTGAAGTTCTTAATATACACATTGGTGAACTCCATGGCTTTAGCTCCGAACTCTGCCTCACGCTCCTTACGAGACTTAAAATGCCCTACAAAACTGCAAATGCCGATTAAAGTTTATTTACTTTCATGCATAGCAATACGGAGTTTGAATTATTGCAGAAAGTACATTGAAAGAAACCTGCAAGAAAAGCAAATACAAAATACAAGAAATATAAAAACATTCAAAACTACACCAAAAGATAAACATTTACACACATATACATCGGTCCATAAAAATACAAATAGGAATGGTAGAACTAGCATAATGATTTGTTCTTGCTTTGAATAATGTCAAATGACTTTGCTTCCTTAGAAGCGGACCAAGTTTTTTCACCCCTGGATGGTGGAAAGGATCATGGAGAGGATGAGAAAGTAGTAGTAAGCCAAATTAGAAAACACTATATGAATGTCAATTCTATAATAGAAATAAATGTGTCTTAAAACTTTTACTTATTTTTCTAATATAGAAAACATGGATTGTTGACAAGGACAAAAAAAAAGTAAAAATAAAAATTTTTGACTCAAAGGTCCATTGTTAAAAAAATATATCAAGTTGACATCTTGATTTTGTGTGTTTGCTGAGACCCCTAGTTTTTCCCTAGCTCCCTGGTGGAGAACCACTGGTGTCAATACTTACACTTTGCGATCATTCAGAAGCATGCCATTCATGGTCTCAATGGCCCTGTTGGCTGCTTCTTGAGTCTCAAAGTGCACAAACCCATAACCTTTTGAGCCATTCTCATCACAAACCACCTAGGATGAAAAATGCAATAGTTACATTGTTTGTAAATTATTTCAATCAACTTGCAGATGAAGCTGCCTTTAATAATCATTTAAAAACACAGTAATAAAAAAGGATGTACCTTACATGACAAGATGTTACCAAAGGCAGAAAAGGTGTCATAGAGAGCCTTGTTGTCAATAGAGTCATCCATGTTCTTGATGAAGATGTTTCCCACACCAGACTTTCTCAGACCTGGATCTCGCTGTGACCACATGATCCTGATTGGACGACCCTTGATGACTTCATAGTTCATCGTGTCAAGGGCACATTCCGCTTTAATGTGGAGAAAAGTGACATTTACTATTTAGAGAAGTGTTTGAATCACTAAAAATGGTGATTAGTTCTTGTTAACTAAATTCCAGAACCAAGCTGCAATTAAAGAGCATCCTCAGTTCAATTGGCAACACCCTAGTAAGAGTGTGCTCACCATCAGCAGGCTGCTGGAAATTGATGTAAGCATATCCGAGGGATCTCCGTGTAATGACATCACGGCACACACGGATGGACATGATCTGACCAGCAGGAGAAAACTTCTGGTACAGCATGGCCTCAGTGACATCAGGATGAAGGTCACCGACATACAGAGAGGCTAACGGGTATGCTGGTCCACTGCTACTCATCCTTCAGACGCACTCTGCAAAAAAGCACCTTATGATCAGAGAAACTTGATAAGAAAGTCATGCTTCTGTCCCCAATATGAAGGCCATCTTAGTCAACAAATTTGGTAACACTTTAAATAACAATGAGCAATTCATGCGTTTAGTTTTTTTAACTAATAAAACAATTGTTAATGCTTCATGTCCATTAAATAATATGAACAGATACAACTTTGTTTTTTTACTTTAGAAGTATTTTTCATTGTTAGTTCTTGTTCGCCGTTTTAACAAATGTAATCTTACTGTGAAGTGCAACACTTGTAATATTGCTAGGTGCACAAGCACACGATTAAAGGCTACAGGAATCCACACGAAAAAGAACAAAACATAATTTGATGCCCAGTCTTCAGTTTCACATGCATATGCGTTATTTATAGCCTGTATGTGAATAGACCATGTGAATCCTTATTGGGCACTCGCCAGCAACTGTGGCTGATGGGCAAAAAGTAAAAATAGCCAACTTAAAAGTTCATTATTAAAACAAGAACCCCTCTGAGGAAACAATGTTAGTTACCTGGTGTAATGTGGAGCACATAAACATATCCTTGTAGCTGGCTTCAAGCGGCTCCACCCCGTTGGGACTGTTTTTGTCTCACTTTAATTATTACCGAGGAACACCTGTCATTTGTAACGCGCTCCATTGTGTAGCAATTAAACCTCATCTGCCTTTCCGTGTGGTTCCGCGTAAGAAAATAGTTCCTGTGACCTCTCACTGTTCATTGATCACTTCAGTGACTAGTTAAGATGTTGCTATTGTGCTGTATTGCGTTCACTATCGCAATATCGATATGTAGGCCTGTTTAACATTGCATGGTATTGTAATCTGCTCATTTTCTCTCTTCATTGGTGGTCTTCTAAATGTGAAGCCTAGTGGGGAAAAGTGTAATGCTGGGTGAAAATACAGGCATCATTAAGCAGTAGCATCATATTGACAAGTGTGAGTGACTAAATAAATTATAATGAATTTAAACATACACAAACAAACAAAACACATAATACACACTATATAAACAATATGCAGGGTGAGAAATACAGGGAGTGCAAATGGAGTGTCAGTGAACACTGTGATGAAATCTGTGTATGCAACATATAGTAACAAACTGTAAAATTTCAGTATTTCTCACTTTTTTTTCCCCAAAAAGTCAATAAAATAAAAAAAACCCGTAATATTTCATCTTATTTATTCATTGAAATACACAAATTATATGAAAAGTAAAAGAAAAAACATGAAATAATGGCCTGTACAACTTTTACAAACAGAATATGTAGGTTTACTGGAAATTAAAGAGGTCTCGCACACACCTTGAGAGTGTGGCACTCTTGTAATACTGATCTGGAACAAAGTTCCCCACATCCTGTTCTCTAAATACAGTCTTGTACCACACACTGTTCCCACGCAAAAAGTCTGAGATCATCCCTCCTGCACAGTGGCACTAAACAATCTTACAAAGCTCCATATGAAAATTACATTATAGCACATAAAAGTTAGTAAAAAGATGTCTATGAATAATTTCAGTATAACAAATTAATGCACATAATATTAGAATATTAGAAATGTCATAAAGATCATATTCTTGTTTGCTGTATTTTGAGAGAGTTATTTATTTCAATGTTTAAATATGTTTTCTATTAAATAGTTTCACTTAAACATGAATATCTTCATTCTTCGTTAACTAGATCATGACCTAAATTTAGCCAAGGCCTCTTGTAAAACCAAAAGTTTCCTTAAAACATTTTCTATGGCACTAAAGAAAACGCGAACTAGATCTGGAGTTTAAAAAGTGTGGCTTAAATAATAATAAAAATAAAAAGTGTTAAATCATTAGTTTGCTCGTGACTCATGAGCTGATAGGCGGCCTGGCCGTGACGTCAGCGGGCCTGAAGGCGGAAGTAAGACGATCAACAACTGAACACGGAACAGCGATAGACCTTATCACTAGAGTCTAGAAACAAACCGACTCGGAGGGATTTTATAGTTTCGCAAAATACAAAATATGTCCGTATTCGGCAAATTGTTTGGCGGTGGGGGGAAAGGAGGCAAAGGCCCAAGCCCACAAGACGCCATCCAGAAACTCCGTGAGACAGAAGATATGTTAACCAAGAAACAAGACTACTTGGAGCAAAAGATCGATGCGGAACTACTAATAGCAAAGAAAAACGGCACGAAAAACAAACGAGGTATGTATTTAAAACCAAGCCTTCATGTGATAAGGATCAATAACTTTAAAGAAAGCTTGTCTCGTCGATGTCAGTGATGTTAGTTAGGTAGCTACACCCATCCGTCACTTGCCTTAAACTCGCCCATGATCGAAACTATGAAGTCAGTTTATTAATATAACACCAATGTCGGGTAGGATACGAAAATTAAAATCCTAACTAAATTCAAGAGTTGGGCTAAATAAAGGATTGCATTTCATATCACACAGTTACGTCTGATTAGTGTCATGAGGTGTGTTGTGAAATAACAGCCATTGACAGGGAACTTAATCAAGTACATTGTTTCCATAATGAAACATCCCACATGCTGGGAATCTCTTGATTGTGTATAGTTCAATCTTAATATTGCATGTTAACTTTGTTGATTAGCTTAGAAAAAGTTATAGTATGAGTGTGTGTATTATCTATATCTCTCTCTCTCTCTATATATATATATATAAACTGATGTTGTGCATGTCTGTTGTCCCTTCTTTTAGCTGCTTTACAGGCCCTGAAAAGAAAGAAGCGATATGAGAAGCAACTGGCTCAGATAGATGGCACTCTCTCCACTATTGAGTTCCAGCGAGAAGCATTAGAGAATGCTAATACAAACACAGAAGTGCTTAAAAACATGGGCTTTGCAGCCAAGGCCATGAAGACCGCACATGAAAACATGTAAGTTGCTTGAGGAAAATTTCCTATTGAATCTGTATCACAGAATACAGTTAGTGATGTGCAAAAATGTATATTGAATTAATATTATTGATTGATTTCAGGGATCTAGACAAAGTGGATGACCTCATGCAGGACATCACAGAGCAACAGGAGTTGGCACAGGAGATTTCTGATGCCATTTCAAGGCCTGTAGGTTTTGGAGATGACTGTGATGAGGTGAGTCGAGACAAAGGGAGCCATTTGAATCCCCTTTAGAAGAAAAAAATCCCACATTTTCAGTATGGTATCCAAAGTTCTTCAACAGAACTTGTTAGGATTTTAAAATATCAAACAAAGAAACATTATGACTTCAAATTAAGATTTTGCATTATTTTAAGAACTTGTGATATTGATCCTGTTACTCTCAGATGTTCTTGCTTACATTGAAGGACAAGATGCTCTTTGGATCATCTTGTTGAGAACATGATTCATCAGGTTTTAAACGAAAACATTTAGCTCAAGTGTTGCTAATGTTAAAGCAAAATGAAGATGAACCAAATTATTAGGAAATCAGACATTATTGTTAATTTTTTCATTTCAACTTAAAACAAACAACAACAGCAAAATAGAAATATTACCTGACTGGGTTTTTGTACTCTCCGAGTAAGGTGAAATGCTTGATAATACATCTTACATAGATTTATCTCTTCAAATGCAGTTTTTACAGATGTTGATTGAACAATGCGATTCTTTCCATTTCTAGGATGAGCTTTTGGCTGAATTGGAGGAATTGGAACAGGAGGAGCTGGACAAGAACCTGCTGGAAATTGGTGGCACAGAGGATGTCCCTCTGCCCAGTGTGCCTTCAAACCCATTACCCAAGAAACCTGTTGGTTCGTTTCATGCTCTTCAGTACACATCAACATAATAGTAACATAGAATTGTTTTTATATCACAAACTACTTTCAAAATGTTACATATGAGACAATACATGTGAAATTGAAAAGTGGATTACATTAGTAGAGAGACATCTTGAGAGTTTCCCCTGTGGAAACCCTTATAACCATTTGCCTTTTGTGTTTCTCAAGCCCAAAAAAAGAGAGAAGAGGAGGATGAGGATGACATGGAAGAACTCAAGGCATGGGCCATGTGAATTTACCCAGTCTGACAGACTCTCGTTGCTTGTCGTGGTTGGCCTGGGCAGGCAAACCTGAGAACCTTCAGAGAGTTAACACTAAAAAACTTGCAGAGTGGATAAAACAAGCCCATAAAAACAAGAGTTACAACGAAAATGGATATGAAGCAGGTTAATCTGACAATAAAATCTGATGACATAATATATGAAGTGACCCCATGGTTATTTAGGTAATGCATTGGTGTTTCTAATTTTTCCTCTTTTGATAGAAGTGTTTGTTTGACCTCTACTATTCAGAAACTGTTGTTTTTTGTCATGGAGATAAGCATGTTTGCAATACACAATTTTCATATACATGGTCAACACGCTCTCATCTCATCTGATATATTAAATATATTTGGTACTGTTGTTTGCTTCGATCTTTGATCTCAATGTGTTCGGTTAAATTAATGTTATTCAAGCACTTCCAAGAGCAGTAGCTTTTTTACAGTTTGTTGACAGTGACATATTATGGTTTGGTGACAAATAACAAATTGAAATTATTAGCTCCAATATATATATATATATATATAAATAAAACATTTCCTACTGCCCATCATGTTTAGTTTGGTGCTGCATCCAGGTAGTTGCAGAAAATGATACATTTAATAACAGATCTTTCCTATTGTGCTCTTTTCAGGCCTGATTCATTGATGTGCTGAGGGTTTCTCTGACAGTAGATGGGTGTAATTATACAAAAACTATACCACATTTTTTTCCTCGTATGGGAGCATATACTTTTTTGAGATGCAAAAATACTGTATCTGTTCAGGTTGAGGCATATGTGTACATTTGTATGTTTTAAAAAAATGCAGATGGCTTTTATTTGAGAGATCATTAAACTTTTGGATTCCTTTTCTCTGGTGTTGTTAGTCTTTCTGTAGTATCCACCTTAGTTCTTGTTAAAATTATGTACAAAACAATAACTTCTGTCCTGTTCTTGCACTGAAAAGCATATAAAGACGTGTGTCTGCTGTGTAATGTGCCTTAATGAGTGGCATGTCTTTAAATGACTGAAAGGCCTCATGGCTGACTGATGAAGTTTATAAGAAGAATGAGGCATGGTGTTTGTACTGCATCTAGTTGCTCATTTTTACTCTTTCCTTCTTGCCTGTGAATTCGTTGCTTTAGCCTAATTTCCTTTTGTTGTTCTTTATTTTATATTCATGTTGGTAAGGGGTTTGGGCGGATTCCGATTTTCAAAAAAGCACATGGCTGTTTGCTTCTGAAAAAAAAAAACTTGCTTATTTGATAAACAATTCTACATATATGTATAGAAGAAGCTCCAAAACAAACAACAATTATTACTATAAATGTAAATCTGAACATCGACTGAAACGCATCAGTAGCAGTATCATGGAAAGTCGCGTAATGTTGTCGTCGTAATGATGTAATCACTTGTCACCGGAAGTGCGCCTGCGCTCTGAGAGCTCGCGCCTCTGTGCTGATGCAAGACAGTGGATGAGAACAGTAGTGTTAACAGGACGAGAAACAGCGATATCTGATTCAGTCATCATGTCAGAAGACGAGGTATCGTGGTGGTCTATGCGTGCTTTTTCTTATTATTTATAGTTGAGTGGAAATATTCAGTTATGTTGTGACTTCTGGCAGAGATTATGGGAGCAGTTAACGTGCTGTATAGTTGCACGTTTTGACGTCATTACGTATTATTTGTAATTGTATAAAATACAAAAACTAAAGTAAATAATACTCAACATTGCTTGAGCAGTAGAAAGAGTTAAGCTCAGGATTGCATGTTTGAGTAAATGAGCCTGGTGCGTTATGTGTCCTCAGATTTTATTCGACCCCTCCACAACAAAGAAGAAAAAGAAGAAGAAGAAGCCCTTTATGCTCGACGAGGATGGAGAAGGAGAGGAGGCTCAACAGACTGAACAGAAAGAGGCTGAGCCTGAAGCAGCAGAGGAGGCAGAACTGGACCCTGAAGATGATGAAGTCAAGAGAAAGGGTGAGAGGATGCAAGTATGATCATCAGTCAAGCGTTTCGCTCTTGTCTTTAATCTCTGGGCCTTGGATTTAGTCAAATGTTTCCTAACACGTTTTTAAATCACGACCTTCAAAATTTTATTGCATTTTTGTGTATAATGTGCAGTTTTAGGATTGTACTTTTGGCCGTTTATGACGCTGTTTGATCTTCACAGAGCCTTCGGATGATTTAGATGATCTGAACTTCTTTAACCAGAAAAAGAAGAAAAAGAAACCGAAGAAGGTGTTTGAAAATGATGTTGAGGAGGGCATGAAGGTAATTGTTTATGTGGAGGCCCTGCAATGCACATGAAATGTTTTTCACCACTCATCGGAAATTCCTGTGACCATATCCGTGCGATAACATTGGGCCCACTTCATCTTTAACTACTGTGCTAACATTTGAATGATTTATCCATTGCACATCAGTATTTTTTTATTATTATTATTGCGCCCTGTAATCTTCAAAAACATATTTTCTTGTTTTCTTACACGTCACAACAAAAGGATGATCACAACTTCCGTTTCATACCAGCTTTAATTTAGTGTGTTTCATTATCAATCATTATTAATATTATTATTTAAAGAAATTGGACCCACTTTATATAGTTTATCTACTAATAACATTAACTACTATGTAATTTCTGTAGTTGCCCCACACGTAAACCTAACCATACCGCCAAACCTGTTTCTAACTTTAATCCACATCCGAAGTGTTTTGCAATGCAACATTAAGTACATTGTACCTGATGATTATCTTTCTTTTTTTTGACATAAGTACATAGTTAGACACCTAATATAAAGTGGGTCCATTACATTTGTTTTTTTTTAGCTGATTGTTATAATGATTCCTAATGTGACGTCCATTGAGCTTATTTTCTTATATTAGATAGTTCTTCTAAAGGCTGTTGGCTCTTTTCATTTTATTGGTGACCAGGAGCTGAAAATTGAGGGAGACCAGCAGGAAATGATGGAGGACGAAGAATTTGATCTGATGCTTCCAACTAAAAAAAAGAAGCCAAAAAAAGTGGAATTTGTTGAGGAAAGTGATACTGTGGAAAAGGATGATGGTACGTAGATGGTGCTGCATAATGTTATTTATTGATTGATGGATTTTTTTTTTTTTAATAAAAGGAGTTGGCTTTGACAAGATTTTTTTCTCATTATGCAGCTCAGTTATATCTTATGTTTTTTCAAGAAACAGCTACTCTAATACCAGATACTATATGAAAAAGATTTTATCGGCGATGATTAAATATTAGATTGTGTGAATTCTTCACATATATTTTTCTGCAGTTGTCGAGGATGATAAAGGCACAGATGGCATCACATTCAGTTCCCAGTCGGGCCCAGCATGGGCCGGTTCAGAGAGAGATTACACCTACGAGGAGGTATGATGATTATTCATATAATGAGCAATCCTTCTTATTCCTCACACATCTGAAATACTTCTACCCCATACTAAAGGCATAGTTTTCCTTTGATTTGGAGTGTTATCATTTCCATATCTGCATCTTTACAGTTGTTGAGCAGGGTTTTTAACATCATGAGGGAGAAGAACCCTGATATGGTGGCAGGGGAGAAGAGGAAGTTTGTGATGAAGCCGCCTCAGGTGGTCCGAGTTGGGACTAAGAAAACCTCTTTTGTCAACTTCACTGACATCTGTAAACTGTGAGTATAAACTTTTAGTATCCATATCTGCTGTATTTTAAAAAAAATAATAATACAACAGATGATACATGGGTCAATTACAAGGCTTTCGTTGTCGGTCCTACCAGTTTATTCAGAAATACATCAAAACATTGAAATGCTAAAAAAAACTCCACTAAAAATCCATCCATACAATGATAATACTGACCTAATATCACAAAGTAAATCCTTATTAAAAGGATAAAATTAACATTTGACTAACATATCTGCCAAATCAGAATCAAGTGCAATAAAATGCAGGTGTCTTTTGAACTAAAACAATAAAAAAATAAACGGCTATAATAAAATGTGACATTCTGTAGTTTTGTCTCATATTCATCTTTTAATCATATTTGCAAATGTCTTGACTCCACAGCCAACAGCAATTTTGTCTTTACTGATCCAATACTTATGGAGGGCACTGTATGTACAGTTGAAGTCAAAAGTTTACATACACCTTGCAGAATCTGCAAAATGTTGATTATTTTACCAAAATAAGAGGGATCATACAAAATGCATGCTACTGTTTATTTAGTACTGACCTGAATAAGATATTTCACATAAAAGATGTTTACATATCTTCCACAAGAGAAAATAATAGTTGAATTGATAAAAATGACCCTGTTCAAAAGTTTACATACACTTGATTCTTAATACTGTGTTACCTGAACGATCCACAGCTGTGTTTTTTTGTTTAGTGATAGCTGTTCATGAGTCCCTTGTTTGTCCTGAACAGTTAAACTGCCTGCTGTTCTTCAGAAAAATCCTTCAGGTCCCACAAATTCTTTGGTTTTCAAGCATTTTTGGGTATTTGAGCCCTTTCCAACAATGACTGTATGATTTTGAGATCCATCTTTTCACGCTGAGGATGACTGAGGGACTCAAATGCAACTATTACAGCAAGTTAAAACACTCACAAATGCTCCAGAAGGAAAAACATGCTTTAAGAGCCAGGGGGTGAAAATGTTTTGAATTTGAAGATCAGGGAAAATTGAACTTTTGTCTTCTGGGAAACATTTAAATGTCTTCTGTAGCTTCTGAAGGGCAGTACTAAATGAAGAAAAAATATGATACTTAGGCAAAATAAGAAAAATTCTGTTAATGCTTGGTTTTTCCTTCTGGAGTATTTGTGAGTGTTTTAACTTGCTGTAATAGTTGCATATGAGTCCCTCAGTTGTCCTCAGTGTGAAAAGATGGATCTCAAAATCATACAGTCATTGTTGGAAAGGGTTCAAATACCCAAAAATGCTTGAAAACCAAAGAATTTGTGGGAACTGAAGGATTTTTCTGAAGAACAGCAGGCAGTTTTATTGTACAAACAAGGGACTCATGAACAACTATCACTAAACAAAACAAATTTTCATTGCATTTTCATCTTCAGGTTGCATCGACAGCCCAAACATCTTTTGGCGTTCCTGTTAGCTGAGTTAGGAACCAGGTGAGCTTTTAATTGCACTTCCAGATTTCCGTCAAATGGTGATTTCTCCTGTAATGCAAGCAATGTCTTCTTGCTTCTAGTGGATCCATAGATGGAAATAACCAGCTTGTAATTAAAGGACGCTTTCAACAGAAACAAATAGAAAATGTCTTGAGAAGATATATAAGTAAGTCAAACATTTTGTTGGTGTACCAATACTTTTTGCTGATATGTGCACCCCCCCCCCCATCAAATGCCCCGACATACTTGCTGTAACTTAGCATCATTTAATTTTACCATGTACAAATAAATGAAATCTTCAAACACTTTAAAAGCAGTTAATGCATTAGCCATGAGCACTTGATCGTCGTGTAACAATCGGTGATGCATCTTGCCTTCAATTCATTTCATTGTCACAACACGTCTTCCCATGTGATTTGTGCTTTCGAAATCTTGATTATTCTTGTAATAATTGTGCAGCCTTAGATTCATGTAAATATAGTGACCTTCTTTCAAATTCAGTTCATGTAGTATGACAGTGTTTAGTTCAGTCCACTCCTTTGGTTTACAGAAAACAAGGTGAAAACACAGTTTAAGTTACTAATTTTTGACAACCAATTTTCTCTTTGTTTCACAGAGGAATATGTGACTTGTCACACCTGCCGCTCACCGGATACAATTCTGCAGAAGGACACGCGCCTCTACTTCCTGCAATGTGAAACCTGTCACTCACGCTGCTCTGTAGCCAGCATCAAGACCGGCTTCCAGGCTGTCACCGGCAAAAGAGCCCAGCTTCGAGCCAAAGCCAACTAATACAAGCTCCCTGTTTTGGCCTCTTCCCCAGACTGATGCTCTGCCCCTCTGGTTGACGACTGTCCTCGCTGCTCTCCTCTGAAGTGCAGTGACCCAAGGATTGGAGTGAACGGTGGAGGTTTTTGAGTGTAATCTCTATTAATAAATCCAACTCTGAAGCTAGAAGGCTTGTGAACAGGCTCCCTCTGATTTGCTTGTCTTACTTTACCTCCTTCCTCCAGAAATATAATTATTATTTTTTCTGCATTTAGCATATCTGATCATATTTCTGTCTGTGTGGTCAATTTTTACTTTCTGAGCAGTATTTGTTTTTCAGAGAAAATGCAGGGATATTATTGGATGGAAAACAAAAATGAATTTTGCAAAATACAGCTTTTTATATCGGATTTTGTTTTATCAAAGGAAAACTGAATCTCCAACGCTTAGTCATTGACAGTCAATGCACAAGAATGCAAGATTGTTCAGATTGGATCCAACGAGCGTTTCGTGATCCAGACATCCAGCAAAAGTGTGACTTTGAATCTCCTCTGATCTCTAGAAAATGAGAAAACTGTTCTTATGTAATTACACAGATGATTACATATTGCACTGATTTCTTCAGTAGAACATTGGGCAGCAGATGTTTGGGCATGTTTGCAGTGCTTGGATGGAAATGAATGCTTTTTTGTTGGCATATTTGAAACTGGATTTTTGTTTTTTTAAATAAAAATGACTAAAGGTTTCAGTTTTGTGTTCTTGTTTCTTGCTTATTGATGCATGCAAATGTTTGGGACCGTAAGATTTTTATTAGCCGCACGGACACATTAAATAGATCAAAAATGACAGTAAAGGCACTTATAATGTTACAAAGATTTCAAATAAATGTTCTTTTTAACTTTTTATTCATCAAAGAATCCTAAAACAATTATCACAGTTTAAATGACAAATATTAAGCAGCTCAACTGTTTTCAACATTGATAATAAGAAATGTTTCTTGAGCAGCAAATCAGCATATTAGAATGATTTCTGAAGAATAATGTGACTGAAATCTGGAGTAATAATGCTGAAAAATTCAGCTTTGATCACAGGAATAAATGACATTAAAATAGAGAAAAGTCCATTTAAAATTGTGAAAATATTTCTTTAGATAGATCTTACCAACCCACAACTTTTAAACTGTAAAGTAGTTAACATCTTTCACTTTGTCTGGCTGATGTAGCTTTTTCAAGCATTGCTTGTGTTTGCTTTTATTGATTGATTTTTTATTTATTATTATTAAGATGCAGTACTTCTGTGAGTGAACCTGCCACACCTGGCCACCTCACTCACACACACGTGGCTCACTGATTTTAGCTGGTCTCTCCACCTCAACAGCTGAAAACTTTTGGTCTATGCTGTATTTTTGTAGGAAATGTGTCACTTATACCTGCAGACAGTGGCATTTACAAATAAATATAAGACTTATGAAGTTTAAAACCCAGAACTAAGAACACAAATATTAATATAAATGCTTTCTGTGCACTACTTCTTAATTTAATTCCTTAAATTCTGTGCTTAACTTGTTATTGCTTTAATGAGTCGTTCATTATAACAGTACACGTCGATCCCGGTATTTTCACACGAACTAAACGGGTTACTCATGATGTTAAATGTATGTAACATAATAAAAATCAAAACAAAACTTTCAGACAGTAGGAACGGTTTGCAGGAAGCGGAAGTGTCGCTGCAAGCGGAAGAGGTACTGCACAGAACGAACAACCGAAGAGCGAGGCGGAGGACGGGGTCCCAATTTGTGTCTTTTTAACGATTAAAGTCAGAGTAAACGCCGTTCACAAAGTGAGTGTATTTCCGTTATTCGTTGAATCACTGTCCACGTGTCTTACATAACATGCTTTGATTGCTCTTGTGTTCCGTTCCTGCGGCTAGCCGAGGGATTTAGCAGGTTGCTAAGCGCTTCAGGCCTCACTGTCTCTCAGACGCGCTGAATCTTTACAATGAAATATCCGAACCCACTGCCAGCATTTTGTGTTAGATAATAGTATAACGTTAGCAGTATTGTTTAAAAGGCTGAGAATCATTACATATTATCGGAGAATTTAAATGAAAGGATGTGTGGTTAGCGTGCTAGCTCATATGAGCAGAGCCTGACCGAGTTCAGTTGAATCGTATCGACCGAGTAAAGGACAAATGATGAAAGTTCAATGATTTTAGCAACGGCCTGAATGTTCAGTTTGTTTTTGTAAAATACGCTTTCATCTACTGTTTAGTCGCTGTTCTCACGCTGTTTTGCCTCCAAGCAGGCCTTGTTAAATGTGACAAGCGAGTGTTAAACATGGTGCCATAATGTTTTGTGTTGGTAGCGCATTGCATTTTTGACACTTTCTCTTCATTTTCTTCTCAATGAGATCATAAACCTATTAAAGCTGTGTTTTGTAAGATATTTTATTCTATTCCGATTCACAAGCGCTTGATCCGATTTTGATTCATTTGGACATATAAGTACAGTACATGCCTTTTTTTAGGGAAAAAATATTTCTGAAGAAATGCTGTAAAATGTATAGGGAACCCCGTCAGTTATTACATTGCTATTAAAACCCACCAGCGGGACACCTAAATTTACTTAAATATATCACGATTAAATCCTAATCTAATCATGACAATCTATATACATCGTTGGAAAGGACTAGGACTCCTCAATAGATTTTTTTACCACTGTTTGTTGTTAAAAAATGATGTAGGAACAGTAGTAGATTAATTTTTGACAAGAGTGCACCACAAGACATATACATCATAACAGGAGTTGACCTTTGTCACAAACCTTTGTCCCTATTACATGTTTTAGTAATCATCATAAATTATATATCATTTGAAAGCTTAAAACTAGGGATGCAACGATACCATTTTTTCAATTCCGATCAGATACCGAAAATATTTGCCGATACCAGCGCAGTTTTTTATTAAATCAATGTAGAATTTCTATACTTCTCTGTGTTGACCTGATCATCACAATTTTTTGTGTTAAACACACTCTACTACATATAGACAACTTAATTTTAATGGAAAAATAACAAATGAAAAAATATATGATCATAATCTATGACAAAAATACTATTATAAACTAGGTTAGTGGAGAATTCAGCAGCAAAAGATACTCGTACAATAATTTGATAAAATCTAGTGAAACATTTTTATTTACAAATAAAAGTGAATAAGTGTACGACTAAATCTGGTAAAAAGTTACACATTGCTCTTTGTATTGTTGTAAAATACATTAATGAAAAACTAAATGAGTAAATACATTTATATATAATATATAGGCCTACTATAAAATTAAGACATTTCTTTTAAATGTATAGCACATTAATGAAGGCAGTAACATATGATAGCTAGGACAGAACAAGAAAGACTATTAATAATCTTTCATTGCGCAGAAAAGTATTATAATATGAAAGGCTCCATCCCGTGCGCAGAATGATGCGCTTGAAGCAAGCTGCGCAGCCCTCCGAGTCCTCATAGAAAAGTTCAAAGTACAAAGGAAAGAGAGATAGATGCATAGTGTATTAAATCTGTGCGTTAGTTTATTGAGCCTTTTCTTTGAACAGTTTTAAACCTCAGTTACTGTGTACTCTTGAAGAGAGTTTCATTGTCTTGACTGTAGTAACCGAATGCAACATGCAATTTGAACGCTGGAGGATGACACACAGCAGCAGCGGAGAGAAGAGTTCATGTGAACTTGAATTTAATGACTTAAATATTCATCTGTACCTCACATTGAACTATGGGACAGCTTCAGAACACTTAAAATATAGTGCACGAAAACTTTATGGTGCTTTATAATGTTTTTGTGACTTTTGTGGGGCTCAACAATAACACAATAGTATACTCACAATATCGGATTTGGATCGGTCTCATCTGACCGATACCCGATCTGGCAGAAATGCCAGTATCGGTGCTGATACCGATACTGAGTATTAGATCAATGCATCCCTTCTTAAAACCTTAATTTATCCTGTGAAAACCATTTTGAAATCGGACATTGTGTTTCCATGGAAATCTGACTTTTAAAAAAATCTTTTAGGTTGACAGGTTAAAGAGTGCAAACTATTAAATTCAATTGCTGTTTATTTTTAGACCTAGTAATCAGCACTGAATTTTATACAATGATTTAAGCTACACATCGGGAAATTTTCATATAAATTTCTTTTGGCTTTTCTGAGGTGTAAATGCAACTTTGTGACATTGCCTACAAGTTGTTTTATTGACATACATCTGTGGTTGAAACCGATTGAATTACATATGAGACATGATACAGTAAGTTGTACTGTTTCTTTCACCTTCTGTTCATAAAAGTGTATTTTGTGCTATTAACTACTAGTCAAGAGGAAGAAATGATCAGTTCACTTTACCTGTTGTGGCTACACTGATCTGTCATGCCATGTTAAAGTGTGTCAACTGCATTTATTATTTTAATATTAAAATTTGAAAGCGGAGCCATTGTTTATATCAAAAGTAACAGCTCAAAGCTTATTAAAATTATTGGGTGGGAGGCATGCTGCAAATACTGGTTAGTGAAATGTTGTGCATCAGCTGAAAACAACATAAACTAAAATATCAAATTTGGGATTTAAAAATCAAAATCATTTGATGAATATGAAGATTGATTAAAAACAGAGTAATTCAAATTGTTAATCTTCTGCTCTTCATCAATTATTGAGCATTAATACAATGAATACTTTTGAAAACTTTCAAAATCCCATTTAGTGTTTTTCTGTGAATTATTGTGCTCATACCTACTCGTATCTGATTCTCAGTCTAAAAATGGACAAGAGTGACCTGGTGCAGAAAGCCAAGCTCGCTGAACAGGCCGAGCGCTATGATGACATGGCAGCAGCTATGAAGGCTGTTACCGAGGGCGGCGTGGAGCTTTCCAATGAAGAGCGCAACCTGCTGTCTGTGGCGTACAAGAACGTGGTGGGCGCCCGCCGCTCCTCCTGGCGTGTGATCTCCAGCATCGAGCAGAAGACCGAGGGGAACGAGAAGAAGCAACAGATGGCACGCGAGTATCGTGAAAAGATCGAGACTGAACTGCAGGACATCTGCAATGATGTGCTGGTATCTGCCCTTCTTTCTCTTGATCTTCTGAACATTTTATAATGATGGAATTAAATGAAGTTCCTTCTTAAATACAAAATATTTAGCTTTCAGTTTACAAAGAACACTTTAATTTCAATATTAAAAGTGTAAGACTCAAATGTTGTTCCATTTTTCACTATGTTTGACCACAAATATGAGCCATCCTGATGATCCCAACCTGTCTTGACAGGGTCTTTTGGAGAAGTTCCTCATTGCCAATGCTTCTCAGGCAGAAAGCAAGGTGTTTTACCTGAAAATGAAAGGCGATTACTATAGATACTTATCTGAGGTCGCATCTGGAGAATCCAAGACCAGTAAGTGCATTATATGCGTCTATCTATCTATCTTTCTATCTTTCTATTGTTCTATCTATCGTTTTAATGTTTCCCATATATTTATTTATTTGTAGCAGCTTGCCACAATATCAACATTGATTTTCTTATGCCTGCTTAAAGTAGCATTTACAGGTGCAGAGTTGCTTCGCCGTTACTGGGGAAAACTGCTATATTTCTGCAGTTTCAAAAAGTGCCACCTACTGGCAGAGAATGAATTTGCATTTTCAATCAGCCTGTCTACTGTTTTTAAGACCAGTGTGAAAATCCACCCATATTTTTAAGCATTAAACATAAAAATGTGAAGAACATTTGATAAAACCCTGTATCTGAACTCTAAATCATGCTTTATACAGTCATGTTACGGTATTCATTTTGCGGATTTTGTAAGGGTGGTTAAAAGCCTTAAATTTGATTGTGTCTGTCAATCTATATTGTTCCAGCTATTATCATATTGTTCTATTTATTGTTCTATCTATCTGTCTATCTGTTTGTTTGTCATTTATCTAACTATCTATCTGTATTTCCATCTGAGAAAATTCTGGCATAATACTTTTAGATTGAAAGTGTAATTAGCACTATTTTGTGAACATGGCATGGATACGCTACAACAGGCAAAGACGTCAGCAGTGTGGATACACATTAGGGTGACCAAAAATGATTTTAGAGCAGCAGTATGTAAAATTTGTTCAGCTGAAATCTTGAGAAGTGGCCTGTTGCCAAAGAACTTTACACCCTGAACAGTATAATGAGTTACCCAAATAAAATTCTGGAATTGTCATTTTCAGGTTTGGTTTTCGATTTAAATAACTTTCCTTTTGATTTCAGTAAAAAAGTTCATTTCAGTGACTACTGTCTATCTGTCGACTATTTTTGACATCATTGTATATTTTTTTTAATGTAATCAACACACGATCAACTTTTTTTTTGTTCTTTCAGCCACGGTTGAGAACTCTCAGAAGGCTTACCAAGATGCTTTTGAGATAAGTAAGAAGGAAATGCAGCCCACGCACCCTATACGATTGGGTCTTGCCCTCAACTTTTCAGTTTTTTACTACGAGATCCTCAACTCTCCTGAGAATGCCTGTCACCTCGCTAAGACGGTTGGTATCTCTTTAAACACTAGAAGCATAAAGCCCAATTTATACCTCTGCGTCGAACCTACGCCGTACCTGACGTGCACCTCTCCAAAAATCTAACAGCGCGTCAATTCTACGCGGAACGCAAGCGCTGTGATTGGTCTACTAAAACCCTCCCCTCCGTATGTACTTGAGTTTTGTGTGCGTTTATGAGCACTGTAATAAGGTAATGTTACACCTTATTTAAAATAAAACAAAGCAAAGAACAAGTGTCTTATTTATTATACTACATAGCATCAGTAGTTGTCCGCGACAAACAATGTTGATCTGCCTTGGTACACGTCCTTGTGGAGATTGAAAGAATGCCATCTTCTGTTCCGTTGTTGTCCCCTTTTTTAGTTTTAAATAATGATTTGATTTGTCACGGCTATAATGCTTCTCTGACGAGACGCTGCTTCTTCGGCTTTTGCCATGGTACTGCGGGTTACACCAGCAGCATGCCCGTGGACACTGCAAAGGATACGGCGTAGGTCCGACGCAGAAGTATAACTTGGGCTGAAGGGGCTATTCACACAGGACGAGTTCTTGCATTTAACAAAATTTGGACTTGGACTTGTTTATAGAAATTCAACTGTTTTTAAGTTCCCAAGTATTGAGAGACGGTACAGTCACCAAAGATGCCCATCTAGAGCACGTGTACATATAAAACCATAAAAAACAAGAATGTGTCCTATGTGGATAGCCTCTTACACTTCTTCATATAAATGTGAATTTTATTTCTTAGCAAATCTTGACTACAGTAAACAGTTTTACAATATATGCACCAGTGTATTTGATGCTCATTCAACCCAAATGAGAAACCAGAGCCTCTCTTACAGGCTTTTGATGAAGCCATTGCTGAGCTTGACACTTTAAATGAGGACTCCTACAAAGACAGCACCTTGATCATGCAGCTTCTAAGGGACAACCTCACTGTAAGTCCTCAATTATACATTCTGCACAAGATATATTTCTGTTTCAGTGCTTTATTGGCTCATACAATATATTAATTTTCATACCTGCAGCTTTGGACGTCAGAAAACCAGGGCGACGAAGCTGGCGACAATGAGAACTAGGGGAGCTGCACTGATCTCCAAACACCCAGACACATCCACCTTAAATACACAAATGGCTTCCACCAACCCTCCCACCTCATTCCACCCTACAGCACCCACCCCTCTCCATCCAGTTCCTGGCCCCGCTCCCCTATACCTTCTAAATGATGATCAGCACCCACAGGAAGACGTTCAGCGAAGCCCCCGTGGCTGGGAGGGGGTGGGGATGGCTCACAGGGTGACATGCTGACATTAGAGCAGGTCCAGTCATTTTGTTTGTGAATTTAACGTGTACTGATTATCAAACCCTGTCCTTTATGCATGTCTGAGTGACTGTAAGAGTGTGTGTGCTGCTAATGGAGAGTAACTGTGTGTGTGTGTGTGTGTGTGTGTGCGTGTGCGCGTGTGTGTGTGTGTATGTGTTTGAAAGTGAGAGTGAGTGTATTGGGGATCGGGGGTTGTGAACTCTAATCGTCCTTCCTGATAATTCCCTTTGTTCCACTTTAGCTGGTTGTGCATTTTTCATCCCCTTTTTGTTTTTGTTACGATCATATTTTTTTTAGTATAATTCATCGGTATTTACAGGTTTTATTGTATGGTTATTAAACTGGCAGTTTATTTTCACCAAATACAGAGCAAGTCTGACATCTCTGTTTTCTTGTGTTCAATTCTGTGCTGCTTAAGCTGTGTTTTCATGAATGTCATATTCTTAAACACAAGTAGTGACATTCTTAAACATTAAGAGGACTGTTTTGAACTACTGATATTAACTTGAATGAGTAAAGCTAGCTTTTATGTTCTCTTTCTGCTTTGACATACTATGTTAATAATACATTGAAGTACATATAAATCAAATGACATTATTTTTTTTTTAACATATGAAGTCAGAACAGCTTGTTTGAGAAGTACCATAATTTTGCCACTAGGTGAGCAGAATACTAAAGTTCAAAAGGTTGGGATCCAGTAAGATCAGGGCTGTCCAAACTCGGTCCTAGAGGGCCAGGTCTATGCCTTGTAAGAGCTTAATTACCTGCTTCAGGTGTGTTTAAGTAGGGTTGGAGCTAAACTCTGCAGGTGTTTGGACAGCCCTGAGTAAGACTGACTAATTGCTTGGTTGATTTTTAGGAAATAAATACTTTTATTAAACGATGCATTTCATTGATCAAAAGCAACATTGAGATTTAT
This sequence comes from Barbus barbus, assembly GCF_936440315.1. Classification (NCBI taxonomy): domain Eukaryota; kingdom Metazoa; phylum Chordata; class Actinopteri; order Cypriniformes; family Cyprinidae; genus Barbus; species Barbus barbus. The sequence continues at coordinate 8,883,901 of NC_136756.1, forward strand.
AATGTAACAAATGTCGGTAATAAATGAACAATGTGAACCCTGATGTATTCTTTATCCTAAAATTTGGTAAATGATGTTAAGGAGTTTACAACCAACATGCTTTAAATACAATAGGCACACACCTGATTTCTATTTCAAAAAGCGTTTATTGTAAGGAAAATCCCACAACAGTGTACAAGCAAGGACAATAGAAAAATGTATTAAATCAAAGCCACTTTCTTCGCACAAAAAAGAAATCGGATCAGCTTACTCGTATTATACCATTACCAAAATACCATTTAATATTAGATGCATTAACAATGAAGAAATAGATTTAGCTTCAGCACATTTAAAGTGGAGGGGATGCTGATTGAATTGAAGAGGCCAAATCCACAAGATCAGCTGGCAAAAGAAAAAAAAACATTAACAGTAAGCTATTATCAGTCTAGCCTGATGAGTGAGTTCATGAGTAAAACCAAACCAAAACTAATCAACACATTAGAAAACTATGCAGTATAATTTCTCAATACAGTAACACTTATACACGCAGGAGTATGAGATGTACAGGTACTTGAATGTGCCGACACATGGATCCGAGAAGACACTGTTGGAGGCTAATATGGAGCAGCTGCTTTTTCATTCACATCTAAACATTAATAAAATATAAATTAATGAAAAAAATATAAATTAATTAAAAAATTATTCCATTATTAACTCTTTCCCAGCACACACAGGATTTTCTGAGTTTCAGTGTTTTCACTGTAATATGCTCAGGGTGCTATTACGCATCTGAATAAGTCCAGAATCTCCCGATCAAAAACACAAGACGAGGGAGATGCAGAACCAAGCTATCTCATATATGAAAAATAATGAGATCATCAACACTAAGCTGCATATAAATGAAAACTGCCTAATGTTAGCAAGTGAAATGTCGATCCAGGAAGTGGCAAAGGACTGTGCAAGCTTTGGGGGTGCTGATGAAAGCCATCTGTTGCATCTTTGCTTTGATAATAGTACTGAATATGATCCAGATGCAGTATTTGCTAAAAATGTGATTACTCAAAATGTTGCTTTATGAAACCTACCTACATTCAAGTGTTGATGAATAAAAGAATGTTTGAAGCTAGAATAAAACTGATGTGTGTGTAAGTGTGTGTGTGTGTGTGTGTGTGTGTTTAAAAGTAGATCTGTTCTTTATTTTGGTGCTTTGCACATAATACAACAAAATATTCTGAGGGCAATTCATTTTTTTGTGAAAATCATCAAAAATGCTGGAGGGGGCTGGCAACTTTAAAAAAAAACTTTGGTGGGGAAAGAGTTAAAGTCTACTGGGAGAAAATACTTAGACTAGCCTAAGCTAGTGGTAGCCAGCATGGTTTGGGTTGTTTTTTCAACAGGGAAAGACTAAATTACATGTGAAATTTTGTATATTGAGCATGTATTGTAAACCTGCTAGCGACTGCTGTGTGTGAATTTAAGGTGTAGCAGGAGGTCGTCCAGTAGAGCACGTGCTGCTGTCAGTTCGGCCGTAGTTAGCACTGTGAATGCGTATGGCAGTCTCATGATCTGAAAACATCAATTCAGCATTTTACAATCTCTGGGATGCAAAGAAAAGTAATCATATAATAGAATTTTGGGGATTTTGTCAAACTCTGTAATGCATTAACTGAAATGTTAAAAAATAAAGCAACAATCTATTAAGAACAGAATACACACCACAGATCAGGGCACCTGGTAGTGTAGTACTTGTAGGTGCCAAAACATGGATCTGTGGAGAGCCCTTGAGTGTTTAACCCACACTCTCTCAGTCCATTACAACTGTTTAAAGATAAAGACATATGTTATATAAGTAAATAAACAGAGTGAGCAACATACTCATAATTCTATCTATTTCCTCTTACTGTTTATAGATCACAGGAACATTTATTGAACACCGAGTGAGTATTAGATATTTGACTTTGTGGTTGTCCAAAGCTGCAAACTTGGCCATATGTTGCTGATTGTACACTGATCACACCAGTATCTGAACAGAAGAAAAATATCATTTCACAATGGATTACTGTTAACAACAATAACAATAGTATATATAAATAAATAACTGTAGTTATTAGACACAACAACATTACCACAACTGAGATGCTGGACAAAGCCATCACATGTACAGTCTCTGAAAAATTAAAGAGTGCAGCTTCAAGATATTATTTGTCATTTGTAACAAGGTGTGATGGACAAACTATGAGGATAAAAACAATAAATTCAAGATTTTGATGCAAGTTAATCAATACACACACACACACACACACAAACACACACAAAACACATGCAAAGTTCTTAGAAAAGTACTTGTTTTATTACAAATATCCAGAAATGTTCATTCATAAATATTATGTTTTGGGGGAGTTGCAACACAACATATACAGTATAACCTGAACTAACCTAATAATGTTAATAAGAATAAGAAAAACATACAGTAGTGACATATTCACAGCACAACCCACCCAAACAAACAACAACTATTAAATTTAAAACTGGACAATTCAGTCAATAATCTTTGCTTAACTGCTGATTATTGATGTGGTTCATGGACAAATGAAATACCTGCAGATATCAGCAATCTGGAGTTCAGAAGCACCACTGTAAGAAAACAGAAGATAAATGATTAAAATCCCTGTGCAATGCTAATCTTAAAGTCATTCACACTATTCTCAGCCCTAAATTTAACCAACTGTGCATCTGATTTTGCAATTTAATCAGATAAAAGAAACTTACAGGTAGGCAGGAGGACACTGAGAGAGAACATGGTTCTGCTGTCACAGTCGAAGGCGTAGATGCAGCCTCTGATCCATATTTATACGGTCTGTTTTCTGATTACTCAATCAGATAAGAATCAACCTGCAAACGTTCTCTTAAACTAATTTTGAAAGTAAAGACATCAGTTTAAAAAATGTGATGTTGAGCAAACACTTCCTACTATTATAGGAACTTGATAATTTCTTAAGAGTTAGAGCAAATATTGTCACATCACATATTTTACAGTGCATAATTTTTCCATTAAATTAAACTCACCTGAAAGTAAATGAGTCACTTAAGATTTTTTAGAGCCAGCCCCTCCAGCAGAGATGAAGTCGAGGTCTTGAATCTTGCACAAACTCCTGTTCAAAATGTTAAGGCTTGATGGTAAGTCCAGCTCTTTTCAATGATTTGGCTCTTTTGGCTCGGCTCCCTTAGAAGAGCCGGCTCTTACGGCTCCCAAATGGCTCTTCATTTAGTATCACTCAGAGCCTTCTATTTTAGCCCAATTTAGCAATTTTGAATGGTTTGAGTTTTGGTAAGCAATTTTTTATTCAGTTTTTTCTTAAAAGCCTCATTTTATGCTTTTTTTTTTCCTTACAAAAAAATACAGTTACTATTATTTAACATTTAATAAAACTTTAATTTGAACACGGAACCACAGCAAACAAATCAAATAAATAAAGGCAAAAGTCTTAACAATAAAACACTTTAGTCTTTAGGGCAGGTTGGCATTCAGAAATATCAGATGCCTCAGCTTGGATGTGCTGATGCGATTTCTCCTCTCTGTGATTATTTGTCCTGTTTTTGAGAAAACTCTCTCTCTCAGGGGACCGATGTTGCAACAATGCAGTGTTTTCCTTCCATTACCTTAACCAATGCGCTTGCATTTGAATCCAGCTCCCCCCCATCTCGCTCTGTCTCTCTGTGTACCTGCCCTTTACCACTACACTCACTATCTATGGAGCATGTGGCCTCTTCCTTCTTTCACATAATCACATAATCTTTCTCCTCCCATGTGATTAGCCACATTTTTTTTTAAACGAAAGAAGGCTTTTATGAAAACACTGAATAAAAAATGACTTTCCAAAACACAAACTATTCACAATTACTAAATTGGGCTAAAATAGAAGGCTCAGGCTGAAGATTCGGCTCTCCCCGACGGGAGTTGACTCTTCTCGTTCATTACAAAGAATCAGCTCTTAAAGCCATCTCGTTCACGAACAGCACATCACTAGCTGATGCTGAGGCGCATCTCGATTTTGCCTCAACACAGATGCCCTGGGGTGCATCTCCCAAAAGCAACTATGGTCACAATTTCCATCATTACCAATAGAGTTCAATGGAACTTACGACCATAGATAACAATGCTTTTGGGAAACACAACCTATGGTCTTTTGTGGACTGTACATGGAGCTAGGAGCTCCAACCAAATCTTGTTTTCCTTGGAGGTCAGCAGAAGGTAAAGGCTGTCTCCAAGCAGAAGATGGCTGTACCACCATCAGAAATGAAATGATCACTCTTTTTTGTTGTTGTTAAAAAAATGAAAACAACAAACTGAGGGTAAAGGAACAGCAGCAGTGACCCTCCTGGTGAGTGTTCTTTCAATCTCGGTTTCGGTATGAAAGGCTATCTGTCTCACACAAAGCACTGTATAGGTTGTGACTTGGGATGCCAGTTGTTACTTGGCATGTGAGAGCTTGCCTACACCTGTATCCCCAACTCGTGTTGAACTTGTTCAGTGGTTGTGCCACTTTCCATAGAGATCCCACGTTAGTATGTATGTTGACGCAAACTTGAATGAGTGGATGCATGCCGCCATATGAGGGTGTTTTCACATCTAGTTCGTTTGAGCCTTCTAAACACTCACAGGGCGGTTCAGCTCATATGTGAGCAAACCAAGCTGACCCAAAAGCCGTACTCATTTGTGGGTCCATTTGTGGTTCGATTTCCTTTTGATTCGTGAAAGCAATTTGGTCCCAGTCCACTTTGTATGGACCAACATAACAGCTTGAAGTTGACCTAAGCAGTTTATTATTTGTATATTTTTCTTTTTTGTAAAGTCTATATGTATAGTTTATGATGATTATTATATTATTTTCCGATGTAGGCCTAAATATTTCAGTCTTGTTACATTTATCAAAAACAAACAAACAAACTGTTATAACAATACAAAACAATTCTGTTGTCACTGATGTAATCTACGCCTAGCTGTGCATTCAATGATTTTAATGCATGACGTGGACATAAAGAACCACCCAATGCGCAGCGGAGAGCTAGCATTCTTTTTTATACTACTCAGAGGTGATTGGGGCTCCCAAATGAGACCCCATATGTCAGTATGTTAATGTAACATCTCCATTCCCTCCTTCAGGGAAAGAGTGTTACATATGTATCCGAGATGTTGTAGCTCTGGTAAGCATATATCACCCTTTTTCATGTTCAAATGATTGGTTCAAAATAGCAGTGTACACTTTCAGCCTTAATACTAGATTGCAACTTTGCCCTTGTGCAAGGCTTTTAATATACTGTATAACATGAAATGCAAATATGTAGACAGATTGACCTGTTGACCTGTTGACCAATCACTCATTCTGATAAAAGCCCTCACGTTGTTCATTAAAGGGATACTCCACCCCAAAAATGGACATTTTGTCGTTAATCACTTACCCCTGTGTCGTTCAATACACATAAAAGCTTTGTTCTTCCTCGGAAACACAATCTAAGATATTTTGGATGAAAACCGGGAGGCTTGTGACTGTCCCATTGACTGTCAAGTAAATTACACTGTCAAGGCACAGAAAAGAATAAAAAACATTGTCAAAATAGTCCATCTGCCATCAGTGGTTCAATCTGAATTTTATGACGCGACGAGAATACTTTTTGTACGCAAAGACAATAAAATAACATTTATTGAACAATTCCTCTCCTCTCTGTGTCAGCGTAGCACCATTTTGGAGAGCAAAGTTAAGAAACATCTGTGCAAATGTAGCTGCGGGACAGTTTAGTCAAGGTTCTCAGACCAACACAGGCGTACCATTGGAAGTGTTTGCCTTTGCAGCTTTTGGTCTTCTCCGTAAACACACAAGATGGCCAAAATCAAATCTTTTTCAAGATCAGCATTGTGAACTTTGAGCTCAAGTTCCCTGTTAATTCCAGCAGCTTTCTGTCAGAATTGGTCAGAATTTGATTCTGAGATTGAAAAATATACCATGTTGAACCACAGAAAGAGAGAGAGCAAAATATGTGTAAATAAATTATGGATTACAGTTTGGAAAAATGGGAACGGAAAAGCTGAGAGAGAGAGAGAGAGAGAGAGAGAGAGAGGGCTTCTTAAAAGAGCTGCTGGAGTATGTGATCTGGCGTAACTGCAAGACAGAAAAAAATATTGAATTACTTCACAAAAACATATTAAAGGCGTGGCAAGCATTGTGGTTAATGCTTTACAAATAGCACACAGTACAGTTACTGTGGTAAAAGCATGGTGTTGTGGTTATTGTGCTTTAACTACAAATACCACAGTAAAACTACGGTTACTGTGGTAACAGATAAAATCATGAAATGTATTGACTACACATGACATGGTCGAGCAACAGTTACTATGGTAAAAATATGGTAAATGTATGGACTTTTTACATGATCACAATTATCACGCAATACTGGGTTGGTTGATTTGTTGTGCTGTCATCAGCCATGTCTAAAAGCTGAAGACCCATGTCACAACATGATTAAAAACTGTTTTATTTATTTATTTCAGACGGCAACAGGTCAACATACAGTAGAAGTTAGCCTTAGGCTAATGTCAATGGCAGGCTAGCAGCTGTGCTAACTAAGCAGCCCACTGTTCCACTCACAATTCATTTGAACGCATATGCTGCCATTTTAACACATTACCTCATCTATAATGTGATGCAGAAACACTGAAATAATTAAACTAATACTGTTAAACCCGTGATCTCGTAACATAAACAGATTGTTGCCTTTACTTACCTGTTTGAAGGTGTGCGTGCATCAGGTGAACCGGGCAAACTGAGCCTCGCTGGTGACGTCACTGCCGCTGAAGATGTCGCGTGGTATTCGGATGCATCTGCTCTCCACCGAACATAATAGGAAGGATTGGCGTGTCATATGCAAGCAAAATTGGACTTTGGCGTATGCATTACACGTAAACTCGTGTTATTTCTACGCAGATTGATGAGACCTGGTTGTGTAGGCCCATCAATTTCGATTGATGAATGACAGATGAAGCGTAGGCCAAATTATTTGAAATGAAACAACATTAGGGTTGCTACAAGCCACTGCGTGAGACCCGAGGTTGTCTGTGTATCTACCACAGAAATGCACAATAAGCAAAAGGCTACAAACTGAATTATATAAAAACAGGGGTAGATGAGAGGTTGACGGGTTAACTGCATCGCAGACACCGTCTTTAAGACTTCAAGTGTCAAAACAAACAAACTACTTTGGCCTATAGCCTAAATAATGTCCAGTGAGGGTGAAACTTTGGTGACCACATTCAGTGATACCATCACAGAACTTGAGCCGATCAGAAGAAGCTAGCGCTCAAACGACTACAGAACAATGCTTCAGACATGGTGAAAAAATATTTCACGTGTAGTATTTTTGAAGTAGGTCTAAAAAAGCCCAGAATATTTAACATGATAGGCTTACGTTTCCAAATTAGAAAACGACGTCAATTGAGGCAGCACGTGTTGAACCAGTGGATCCGTGATTGGACCACGTAAAAAGAGTGACTCCGATGCAGTTATATTTGAATACGGTTAACCGTGCGTGGACCACGGCTGATGCCTGTCACTGACTTACATTGGTATCACTTCTGTGAACCCATCACGGAATTTTCGGCGATTCCGTGATGCACCACAGATTCGGAGTTAAGGGTCTGCGGTCATTACACGGAATTCTGTGAGACCAGGTTGATCAAAGGTACCTCTCACCCCAACCATGGACTGTTCTCCTCTCCCATCTAGGAGACATTATAAGAGTCTTTGGTGTTTTAAGGGCCCCTTAAAGTTTTTAGAAAGGGTGTCTGATGTGCTTTATAAAGTGCAGCTGTCAGAAGGGGTTCTGAGATTGTTGTGCATTTTAATCAAACTAAGCCGTATATTGCTTGTTCTGTTTCATATGGGTGAGGATTATGGAGGATCAACACCCTACATTCAGCACTATTTTACTTGGGAAGTTATGAGCCAGTGCAGTCCCACCTTATCAATACTCAGTAAATCGGTTTACCTGTACTGAAGACCAGAGTAATGGCTGCTGAAAATTCAGCTTTGCTTCGCAAGAATAAATGACATTTTAAAATTTATTCAAATACAAAAAAAAGGGAATTACAATTGGCAAATTTTGTATGAAAAGTTTTGTAAGGTTGCACTATAAGGTTTACTTAGCATTTAACTTTTCTTAGTCAATGAAAGATAAGTTGGTTTGGTCAGTTATTTGCAATTCATATGTTAAAAGACAAGGATAACCCACATTACATAGTTCAAATTTCGATATGTGAATGTTATTTTATCCTAAAACTTGGTAAATGATGATATGGTAAAGCTGGTGTTTACAATCAACATGCTTTAAGAAGAAGACACACACACCTCATTCCCATTTGCAAAGCAATTATTGTAAGAAAAATCCCAACATAGTGTACAAGCAAGGTCCATAGAAATATTAATTGTATGAGAATCAAAGCCTTATGCAAAAGTCTTACCCAATGATTTCATCCGCACACAAAGACTGAATTCAGATTAGCACACAAGTATTCTACCATTACGATTTTTGCCATAGCTTTATAAGAGGAAAAATGGCAAATACCACATAATATCAGATGCATTAACAATTAAGCAATAGATTTGGTTTCAATGCATTTAAAGTGGAGGAGAATCTGAGAATTGAAGAGGCCAGATCCACAAGATCAGCTGTCGTTCTCTGCAAACACAAACATCAGCAGTAATGAGCTATTATCAGCCTAGCCTGATGAGTGAGTTCATGAGTAAAACCAAACCAAAACTAATCAACACATTAGAAAACTATGCAGCATTATTACTCAATACAGTAACACTTACACTTATACACGCAGGAGTATGAGATGTACAGGTACTTGAATGTGCCGACACATGGATCCGAGAAGACACTGTTGGAGGCTAATATGGAGCAGCTGTTTTTTCCTTCACATCTATACAACAATAAAATATAAAATAATGAAACAAAAACTTCATTAAAAATTATCTTCTTATTACTATTAAAGTCATTTTATTACCCTGCTGGAAGAAAACACTACACTAGTCTTAGCTGGTATTGCAGCGTGGTTTGGCTTCTTTTTTTTCAGCAGGGCAAAGACTAAATTACATGTGAAAAACTGTACACTGAGCATGTAAACTGACCCACTAGCAACTACTGTGTGAGAATTTAAGGCATAGCAGTCAGTTTTGGCAAGCTGAGAAGCAGGTCGTCCAGTAGAGCACGTGCTGCTGTCAGTTCGGCCGTAGTTAGCACTGTGAATACGTATGACAGTCTCATGATCTGAAAACATCAATTCAACATTTTACAATCTCTTGGATGCAAAAAAAGTATTATATTATATTATATTATATTACATTGTAAGTATTATATGCTATAATTTTTACTGTTTAGTCATAAACTCTGTACAAACTCAAGTAACACTTAAGAGCAGAATACACACCACAGGTCAGGGCACTTGTCTCATGTTCACAGACCAAACTTGAACCTACAGTCAACAGAGAGATGTTGTAAAGCAATGAATAATATATATATATATATATATATATATATATACACACACATATGTATATGTATGCATGTATGTATGTGTATATATATATATATATATATATTAAATAAATGTAAAACCGGCTTAGTGAGTCAATGCTGTGCATGTTACTTTTAAAGGGTTACTCCACCCCAAAATTAAAATTGTGTTATTAATCCCCAATAGGGTCTGGCTGCAGACATACTGGGCGAGTGGCGCTCCACTCAAGAGCGGAAATACGTCACCTCCACTCGCGACGCGTCCGCCATGTTGGTCCGGGCAAGATTGCCTTAAAAACAAATGTAGGAGCTGCGTTTTTTTCTGGATAAAAACACGATAACGTTTACATTTATCAGCCGATTTCAGTGGTTTGTGATCTACATGGAATTAAAAATAACTCTGTTGCCATTTTATTCATTTTCGTTAGAAATTATGAAAGCTTACACTTGTCACACTTGTTCATTTGGCAATTTTTTTCTGGTAACAATTCTAATATTCATTTAGTATAACTGTGATGTAATATAATCTAATGTACATTAAATTAAATGAATTTCTTTCTTTGTGGAAATTGCTTTCTCTGTTTTCAACCCCAACATTTGAGCTTTTCTTGTGCTTCAGGTCAGAACACAGTGAACATAGAACATAGTAGCCTACTAATAATTTACCATCACTGATAAAATGGAAAGAAATCTGTAAATACAAATCAAAAATTGACACACTGGTAGTCTGTTTTCAATATTTTTCATAGCAGGAGACCGATATAAACTCCACACCAAACAATAAGAAATGTAACAGATAATCCTTCATGGATACAGTGTGCTAAAACATTATGCACTGACACAGTGCAGTGCAGTAGAGTAAAAATACTCTTTTAAATACTCTTTTACTTCTTTCCAAGAGGAGCAGTATTTTTTACTTAATTTATTTACATATACTGTGAACCAAATTTAATCTATAATAAGAATCTAATCTAAATCTAATAAGAAACCCAATTTATGGATTTGTTGGCTGAACTATATATACATATTGACAGTATCAGAGACTCTTAAGAAAGCTGTAAGAACTTTGAAAGCTTGTGAAATTTATTTGATTTTGATATTATTTTGATTTTGATATTATATTACAAGAAATAACATAAAAAAAGATGTTACAACATAAAAATAAATGACAACAAATAGGAGTTGACCCCCCCCCCCCCCCCCCCCCCGGCAACTCCTATTTGTTGTCATTTATTTATATGTTGTAACATCTTTTTTTATGTTATTTCTTGATAAAATATTGTATGTTATTGTTCTCTGAAAAAAAAAAAAAGCCCAAGAATCGCCTTTCGAGGGGAGTCCCCTGGTAAAATCCTGCTCCTGGTGCGTAAAATTCACATTTTTTTGGCGAGGTTTCCCTGGTAAAATTCACATTGCAGGGGCGACATATCAAGTTATTGGGTTCGCTTCAACACGTGGACATGAAAAATAAAAAATTTTGGCTTCTTCGACAAAAATTCTTCTTATCTAATAAAGTTGTTGAAGTCTCTATCAAAATTATCCATAATTACTATCCGGTAAACTACAAACTTGCTAAATTTAACAATAATATTTCCCCCAATTGCTCCTTTTGCCTTCAGTCTGAAGAAATAATCAATCATTTATATATGCGTGTACTTATGTATTTCTTGTTTAGTTTTTTTTAAGTTTAATACTTTCCTCTCCCTGGCAACTGTTTTGTTTGTTGTAATTTGTCTTTCTATATTTTTCTTTTCCTTTTTTTATTATTTTGTTTCTTGATAACATGTTGTATGTTATAGTTCTTCAAAAAAAAAAAAAAAAAAAAACTTGCCCACGGTCTGCAGCCAAACCCATTACCCCATGTTGTTCCAAACCTGTAAAAGCTTCGTTAGTCTTCGGAACATAATATAAGATATTTTGGATGAAAACCGGGAGGCTTGTGACTGTCCCAGTAATTAACACTTTCAAGACCCAGAAAAGTATAAAACACCGCTGTTCGGTGTCAGCCGCACCACAAGGATACATCTTCTACGTTTGTTTACGCTTTGATTTCACGAGTTCACACTTACATATAATCAAACGGAGTAATGCTTTTCTGGGCCTTGACAGTGTTAATTGTTTGGCAGTCAATGGGACAGTCACAAGCCTCCCGGTTTTCATCCAAAATATCTTAAATTTGTTCCGAAGATGAATGAACTAAACTAATTGAGTAGCAAACAGGATAATAAATACTTACGAACTCCAGGTGGGAGGCAAAAATAAGAGATTGCGAGGTACTTGTATGTGCCAAAGCAGGGATCAGTAAAGACTGTATGTGTTGCAAACACCTCACAACTTTCCAGGCCATTGCAGCTTCACATGTAAAGAAAGAAAGGCTTACATTAGTTTTTGCAGCTTTATCCCAGCTAACAAAAATATGTTACCATTAAGAAAACATTATTTCTGAATGTTCTCTGAAAGTTTTTATTTTAAATGTTTTTAAAACATTTTTTGGTTAGCTGAGATGGTATTTAAAGAAGATCATGAACTTTCAAAAAATGATCTACCTACCTTTTGGACACAGGAGCCAGTGCATTGGGTGAATAGCAGTTGGTGTTTTGGAGCTGTTCAGATGGACGTCCCTCAGAGCAGGTGGTTTTATCTGTACGTCCATAGTTTGCAGTATTTATCTGAATCTTACCATTTTCTACATGGAGATTAAAAAAAGAACTCCTTAAAATAAGTCCTTTAATCATATTCATAAAATGTGATTTCTTGAAACAAAGTAAGAGATGTGGAAAAATCGCTCACCACATTTCAAATAACTGTATCCACCATGACAAGTCACACTTGTTTCTGGAAGGTGTTAGAGGACACAAGACATTTACACAGAGAAGGAAATGATAAAGAACAGGAACTGGATGAAGGGAGAGAAAAAGACCAAACCTGCTGGGATGCAAATGTAGTTGGTAGTGTAGTATTTGTAGGTGCCATAACATGGATCTCTTGGTGCAAGTCCTTGAGTGTTTAACTCACACACTCTCAGTCCATCACACCTGTTTAAGGATAAAGACATAACTAATATTATTAGATTAGATTAGATTCAACTTTATTGTGACTGTGCAGAGTACAAGTACAGAGCCAATGAAATGCAGTTAGCATCTAACCAGAAGTGCAAATAACAAAGTATATAAATAAATATAAAAAATGTGTGTATATACATTAAGTTTTATGACATATAGTGCAAGTTATGAGGTGGAGGGGGAGGGACTAGCTCAGTGCAAATGACTGTACATACAACTTAGGTTGCAAGGAAGTATAAACAGAAGGTGCATTATAAAGTGAGGTATGTAAGTAGCATATGTTTATATATGGCCAATGACCTTAACGGCATCCGGAGGTATAAATGTGCAAGGGAATGTGCAAAATATCAGAAATGTGCAAAATAACAGAGGAAACAATATGAACATTGTGAATGAGGAGTGCAGACAGGTTATTGAACAGTGCAGTTTTTTTTTTTTTCATTAGGTGGTCCATCTTGGACGTAGTGTTCAGCGCCTGAGATTGCAGTTCAGTAGGCTGACAGCTGAGGGAAAGAAACTGTTCCTGAGTCTGCTGGTGCGACAGCGAAGACTCCTATAACGTCTCCCAGATGGGAGAGGAGTGAACAGACTGTGACTGGAGTGAGAGGAGTCTTTGATGATACTTCTCACTCTCCTTAGGCAGCGCTTGTGGTAAATGTCTTTGATGGAGGGTAGCACGACACCAGTGGTGTACTGGGCAGTTTTCACCACTCACTGGAGGGCTTTCTGGTCCGAAACAGTGCAGTTGCCATACCACACTGTGATGCAGTTTGTGAGAATGCTCTCAATAGTGCAACGGTAAAAGTTCAGCAGGATGTGGGGGGACAGGTGAGCTTCCCTTAGTTTCCTAAGGAAGTAAAGGCGCTGTTGTGCCTTTTTGATCAGTATGGAGGTATTGAGGGTCCAGGAGAGATCCTCAGAGAGATGGACACCAAGGAACTTGAAGCTCACCACGCGCTCCACTTCGGTCCCATCAATGTAAATGCGAGTGTGTGTGGTCCTTCTTAGTCCGCCGGTGATCTACAATCAGCTCTTTGGTCTTCTGGGTGTTGAGTGCAAGGTTGTTGTTGGCACACCACGTTGCTAGATGCTGGACCTCATCCCTGTAGGCTGTCTCATCATTGCCGCTGATCAGGCCTACCACCGTGGTGTCATCTGCAAACTTGATTATGGAGTTAGAGCCATGTACAGGTATGCAGTCGTGGATGAAAAGGGAGTAGAGGATTGGGCTCAGCATACAGCCCTGTGGTACCCCAGTGTTTAGAGTGAGGACGGAGGAGGTGTGGGTACTGATCCTAACAGACTGTGGTCTATTGGTGAGAAAGTCCAGGGTCCAGTTACAGAGGGAGGGGCTGATGCCAAGATCAATGAGCTTGGAGATCAGTGTGGATGGGATCACTGTATTGAAGGCGGAACTGAAATCAATGAATAGCATCCTGACATTTATTTATTTTTATTTATTTAGTCATTTAGCAGACGCTTTTATCCAAAGCGACTTACAAATGAGTACATAACAAGCAATCAAAACCAACAAAAGAGCAACAACGTGCAAGTGCTATTACAAGTCTTGGTTAGCCTAACGCAGTACAGATAATTATTATTATTATTTATATTTTTTAATAAAAAGACATAGATAAAATACAATTAGAATAGATAGTACTAGAGTTAGAGGGTCAAGTAAAGATGAAAAAGATGAGTTTTTAGCCGTTTCTTGAAGATGGGTAAGGATTCGGCTGCTCGGATCGAGACATATGTGTTGACATATGTGTTGGTTCTGTCCAGGTGCATCAGGGCAGTGTGGAGAGCTGAGGCGATGGCATCCTCAGTCGACCTGTTGGATTTGTAGGCGAACTGGTATGGGTCCAGTGTTGGGGGCAAGCATGTTTTCAGGTGGGAAAGAACCAGCCTCTCAAAACACTTTGCAATATTGGGAGTAAAAGCAACTGGTCGGAAGTCATTGAGGGCCACTGCACCAGCATGTTTTGGTACAGGTACAATGGTGGCTGTTTTGAAGCAGTTGGGAACAATGGCTTGGGCCAAAGAGACGTTGAAAATGTTGGTGAAGACCTCAGCCAGCTGTTCCGCACAGGCCCTAAGCACTCGGCCAGGGATGCCATCAGGGCCGGCAGCTTTGTGTGAGTTCACCTTACGCAAGGTGGCGCACATGTCACTGGTGGAAAGTGTGAGTGGCAAGTCGTCAGGTGTGAGCTCAGCTTTGATGGGTGGTTCTGTGTTTCCATGATCAAAGCGAGCATAAAAGTAGTTCAGTTCGTCAGGGAGGGTGGCACTGCTGTTTGGTGTACTGTTTGCTGGTTTATAGCCTGTGAGGGCATGGATGCCTGTCCACATGCACCGAGGGTCGTTGTTTTTTTAAATCTGTCCTCAATGCGCATGTTATGAAATATATACTAGTAAGTAAGCTAACCGCAGAGTAAGCATCAGAGTCATAATTCTACCCATAATTCTTCTGTCTGGAGTCACAAGCATAAAGACATTGAAAGAAATCCTTACCGTTTAGAGACTGCAGGCACATCTATTGAACACTGAGTATTAGATATTTCAGATGGTGGTCGTCCAATGCTGCAAATTTGGCTGCTTGTGCGGCCATATGTTGCTGATTGTACACTGATCACACCAGTATCTGAACAGAAGAACAAACATAACGGAGTACTGTTAAAACAACAAAAATAACAATAGTATAAATAACTTTAGCTGATTGTGACACATCTTACCACAACTGAGACGCTGGACAAAGCCATCACATGTAACTACAGTCTCTGAAAAACGAAAGAGTGCAGCTTCAAAGTATTATTTTTCATTTTTGTAACAATGTGACAAACTACAGTGGGGTGCAAAATAATAAAAAATAATAATTAAAGTAATAATAATAATAATCAACGTTCCAGCAACCACTGCGTCCCGTTTTTTACATTTTTACAATGTATGTGGTTTTGCATGCTAGATCTGACAGATTTTGGTGTAAGTTAATCAATATTTATGTATCTTCTGGACTTTACAATTATGTAATCTTTGCTTAACTGCTGATGGAATACCTGCAGATATCAGCAATCTGGAGTTCAGAAGCACCACTATAAGACAACAACAGAAGATCAATGATTAAAATCCCTGTGCAATGCTAATCTTAAAGTCATTCACACTATTCTTAACCCTAAATTTAACCAGAACGCAGCTGTTCAAATATCTAAAACTGAACTACATTAGTGTTCACTGTGCATCTGATTTTTCAGTTTAATGAGATGAAAGAAACTCACAGGTAAGCAGGAGGACACTGAGGGAGAACATTGTTCTGCTGTCGCTGTTGAAGGTGTAGATGTAGCCTCTGGTGAGCTGATCCATATTTATACTTATCTGTTTCAGATAAGAATTGCCTGCAAATGTTTAAACCGATAAGAAAGACATCTGTGTAAATAAGACATCTGCAGACACTTCCTATATTTCATAACACTTTCCAGGAACTTCCTGGACAGGAGTTAGTGCAAATATTTTCACATTCAAATTATAATTGAAAAAAAAAAAAAAATCTTCACAGTCCTTTTTTTATTTTAGAATCTCAAAATACTATTTTGCTGAAAACAGGTTGTATAGTAAAATTTAATGTGTAAAAAATATTTTATAGTTTAGTCTAGTTTAGAGTATTTCAAAGAGGTTACAATTACAAAATGTTCATATTTACACAAAACCGCTTTATTAATATTAAAGTACAACTAATTAATTAAATAGTAATAATAATAATTGATTAAACAGTACATATACAGTTATGGTATTCTCTTTTAAAATAATGTATGCATGTAAAGTTAATATTCACTACACTAAAATGCTGCTTTAATGTATTGGGTGTCCATTTATTAGGTATTAATCTAAATAATTATAGAGCATTCAATAATAATTTATAGAGCATTCATTTATTCCCTAAATGGGTATTACCATGAGTTCCACCACATTTGCCTGTATTTTATTTAGCATCTTCTTTTTTTAATAATCAGATCTATAGTGGAATGTTTTATATTAATTTCATGTTATTTATGTCATATCTACAGAATTCATGTATTGTCATGTGCTTTACTCTGATGGTGTTTTTGTAGCTCTGTGGACACAAGGAGAGACCAATACTGATAAAACAATCATCATGTTACCTTCTATTGTACCTCCTGTGTTAATATCAGTACAGTTTCTGTAACACACAGATTTTAAAAAGCTCAGAACAATTAGTACAGTTAGGAACTACACTGCAAAACCCAACAAGTTAGGGTAACTCAAACCGTTTGAGTAAACAAATTCCCCTTGGTTTAAACCATGTAAGTTTTAAAACTTGCAGTTAAGTAATTAAGTGATTAATTAAGTGCTGATTGAGCATTAGTAATTAACACCGCTGTTAACAAACAGAATCACCGAAGAAAAGAGAAACATCATCGCCTTAGATGAAATCAACTGAAATAAAATGCATTAAATCTCTCGAAATCTGATTAAACAACCCCACAAACCACATCAACAGATCCACTTATTAATAACCAGACTGAGACATCTTCAGAAGATCTTATTGAGAATTATCTAAGGTATCGTTTGATTTAACCATGTTTGAGATCAGTGTCTGCTTTAGTTGGGCTCTTGACCCTTGACATTTGTGTTAGGGTTTTTGTGCTCCTCAAACATATTTGTTACAGCTCAAAAGCCCAGAGAAAATGATCAGTAGTTGGTTGTTATATATTTATAATGACATTCATCTATTACAACATGATTATTATTTTATTTTTTTAATCGTCACCATTGTTGAGGTTCACAAGCTGATTCTTGATGTCTGTGTGTGCAGATAATTGCCACTATTTCCAATAAATAGCACAAACTGTTTGGAAAGTCTTTTATATGAACTGACCGTCACAGAACCACTGGCTCTTAGAATTACTTCCACTATAATCAATACAACATCCATTTAATCAGAGATTAGACACACAATGAGTCTATGTTCACTCTCAATGAGATCAATTCACTAATAGACGATCGCCATTATTATCAAATAACAACCAACTACTGATAATTTTCTCTGGGCTTTGGAGTTGCAACAAACATGTGCGAGGAACACTTGCTTACAACAGCCAGAGAAAAAGAAGACAATAGCACAAGTGTCAAGAGCCCAACTAAAGCAGACACTGATCTCTAACATGGTTACTTCAAATGAAAATAAATCAACATCTAAACCTTGGTTAATTCTCAATAAGATCTTCTGTAGACGTCTGACAGAAATAAAGTCAGTCTGGTTATTAATAAGTGGAGCTGGTGATGCTGTTTGTGGGGTTGTTTAGATCTTGAGATTTAATGTATTTTATTTCAGTTAGTTGTTCTTGTGTTTCTCTTTCTGTCAGTTATTCTGGTTGTTAACAGCAGGTGTTCATCACTAATGCTCAATCAGCACTTAATTACTTAGTTCAAAGCACTCATAATTGTTAGTTTTTAAAAATTAAATGGTTTAAGACAATAAGTTTCCTTAAACGGTTTGAGTTACCCTAACTTGTTGGGTTTTGCAGTGTATAAATAAAGTACTTTGTACAGTCACCAAAATGGCTCCCATAATGCCTGTAATAGCATCATCTGGCAAACACTGCATCTAATATTTACAGTGTAGCTGTTCTGTTCAGCCTTTATGACCTGTATGCCTTACAGTCACATGCTAGATCTGACAGATATTGAAGTTGATCAATATTTATAATGTCTTATTATTGTGAAACAGGCTTTATAAAGCTCCCTTTGTTTCTCGTAAATGCTTCACTAAACCCATCTGAAAGTAAATAGGTCAATTATATATAACAGTGTTCAAAAAAATCTAGGAAATAATAATAAAAGATTATGTGAAACTACTTCATAATGCTTTCTATTCAAAACCTTAACCCTTTTATTAAGGCTTTTTTCATTATGATACCAGGAAAGTTGTTTCTCACCAACATTTTTACCAACATTTTGTGTATTTTTAGCCCTCTGCCTACTATTAACTTTTTCAAATTGTGTGTCTTGTGTTTGTTGTCAATGTATACAATCTGCACAGTATGTTGTTCCATTTTACCATTTAACCACCATTTTACAATTTAAACATTTACGATTTAAAAGGTTTTGAGAATTCTTTCTTTCATCACTTTATAGTGCTGAAAGCTAAAGTGACTATCACCTTAATTCACTAATTGATCACTGTAGTAGTGAGGCAGCAAAGCCTTCAACCTTACATAATATTTTGGTAAGACATTAACAATGAACTCCATTTTACAGGCTTTGTCATTTCTTTGGCCAGTCCGCATGAAATCAAAACTGACATTATTTACTTTGTTAGCTCACATTTTTAGTTTTGAGGTGAAAAATGTATTCCTTGCAAGTTAGTGCACAGGAAAAAAAAATGTCTTTGTGATCTTTAATCAAATTCACAACATTTGATTCCACTCTGGAATGACATTCCTTCTCCAATGACGTCAGTTTGATAGCTTGGGCAGAATATCCATAATCCCCTCGAAGCATTAGTTTGCTATGAGCAGAGATCGAGAGGAGGTGTTCTGAAATAATAATACCCCACCCTCTATTCAGTATTCCATTTCAGGTGGAAATACGTCACAATACTCAAGTCAGGAGTGACTTCCGGTTCATGCAGTGACCAATAAAAAGATTAAGAAAGATAAGAAATTTTAAATAAAAATTAAGCTGGAAGCAGCAGGGGACATTGATGGAGGGATGTAGACTTGTTTCAGGGCCTCAGCCACATGCTCCTTCATGGCTTGCTGTTCAGGCATGGAAATTGGATAGATTTTTTCTCTGGGCACTGGTTCACCAAGAATTAGGTCGATAGCACGGTCACAGTCTTTGAAGTGGTAGTTGTGAGGCTGGTCTCAGGCAGAAGACATCCTGAAAGTGGGTATAACAGGCCAGCATATCCCATGGTGTTAGCCGTGAGTTGCAGCCGAAGTGCTAAATTCAGCCTGTGACAATATGCAGTAAGCAGTGTGTGCAGTATGCAGTACATTCTGCTCAAACAGCCGCTGATAGCTATTGACTTCCATAGCAGGAAAAAATACTATGGAAGTCAATTGCTACCAGTATCTGTTTGGTTACATACTTAAACACTGTGAACTATGCCTTTAATTATTCTGGGAGAACAGAAATAAATAAATTACCGGTACATATGTCATCCTTTGACTGAATTTTGTTCAGATTATCGGTTCAAAATAGTAGGGAAGTGACATTTACAATGAGCTCTCCTGCACTGGCCCTTTACGGGAGACAATGAGAAGACAAACTGATCAGATGGTGATGATGACCCATTTCAGTCATCAAGTAGTGTCCTGATTCACTGTTCTCATTCAGAGGCTAATAATTTCATTTGATAGTAGTCCTAGAACGCCACTCCATGAAATTGTGTTCTGCTTTATTTTGAATGTTTTTAAGTCATTATGCAGAAATTATTTGGGCAGGATCATGTAGACTCACACAGATCAAGGTTCAGCGTATGAACCTCAACGATGGTGCCATTCAACATTGATATCTGTGTGAGTCTACATGATCCCATTCAAATAATTTCTGCATAATAACTTCATGCAGTTGTATTCTATGGCTACTATCAGACCACTATGTGATGACTGAATTATGAAATCTGTTTTGCTTATTGCAACTCTTGCTTTAACAAATGTGCTTCAGAAACATAGAATGACAGGAGCCAAAGAAAAACTTAAATGAAAAAATCACGGGTCAGGAACCCAACTAAAGCAAGCACTTACCTCCATAACGGTGACTTCAAACTTTATTATTTTCAATAAAACAGTGCTTAGGCTTCCTGGAGGCTAAGTGAGGGCTGCCAGTGCTAAGGGGCCAACGTTTTGCCAATGAGCAAATTCTCAGGAGCCCTGCGCTGGCAGGGTTAAGCAGCAACCAATGAAAAGTTACCAGCATGTCTATCTGAATTTTATGTTGCTTATTACAGAATTCATGTATTGTCATGTGCTTTACCCTGATGGTGCATTCCAGACGAAACTGGACAAGTGTAAATGTATCTGGTTGTTGAAACCACATATGCTAATTTTGCTCCTCCCAAAATATAAAAAAAATAAACGTGTGAGAGCGTTTTATAGGCTATATTGTATGTTATAGTCAGATATGACAGCGTTAATGCAACAAGCATCATCGCGGATGAGTTGCTGAGGATCTCTTCAGAAAGACAACTCATAAACTGCCGCGAATGCAGTGCATATCTATTGCTTTCATTGACGTGAACTCCGTTAAATTTGGATATAGCGCAGGAATTGAAGAACAGATTTATACACCTTTTACAAAGACACATTTATGTGGCCAAGTGTAAATGGAAACATTTTAACAAATCAGATTGCTATCCAATCAGAGAAAACGCATAACATGACCAGGTGTAAACAGGCCCTTCCCTTTCCTCACTTATAGGGTGAGCCATTAAGGCTAATGAGACACAGGTGCAAACAATTAGTGATGAGACCGGGCAGAGGATTATAGGAAATGAAGTCTGTGAAAGAGTGGCAGTAGTCTGGGATGGTGGCCATCAAAGGCACTCCAGCTGGTGATCGTGACACTGATATTAACACAGGAGGTACAATAGAAGGTAACATGATGATTGTTTTATCAGTATTGGTCTCTCCTTGTGTCCACAGAGCTACAAAAACACCATCAGAGTAAAGCACATGACAATACATGAATTATGTAATGTGACATAAACAACATGAAATTAATATAAAACATTCCACTATAGATCTGATTATTAAAAAAAGAAGATGCTAAATAAAATACAGGCAAATGTGGTGGAACTCATGGTAATACCCATTTAGGGAATAAATGAATGCTCTATAAATTATTATTGAATGCTCTATAATTATTTAGATTAATACCTAATAAATGGACACCCAATACATTAAAGCAGCATTTTAGTGTAGTGAATATTAACTTTACATGCATACATTATTTTAAAAGAGAATACCATAACTGTATATGTACTGTTTAAACAATTATTATTATTATTATTTAATTAATTAGTTGTACTGCAATATTAATAAAGCAGTTTTGTGTAAATATTAACATTTTGTTGTAACCTCTTTGAAATACTCTAAACTAGACTATACTATAAAATATTTTTTACACATTAAATTTTACTATACAACCTGTTTTCAGCAAAATAGTATTTTGAGATTCTAAAATAAAAAAAGGACTGTGAAGATTTTTATTTTTTTTCAATTATAATTTCAATGTGAAAATATTTGCACTAACTCCTGTCCAGGAAGCTCCTGGAAAGTGTTATGCAATATAGGAAGTGTTTGCAGGTGTCTTATTTACACAGATGTCTTTATTATTGTTTTAAACATTTGCAGGCAATTCTTATCTGAAACAGATAAGTATAAATATGGATCAGCTCACCAGAGGCTACATCTACACCTTCAACAGCGACAGCAGAACAATGTTCTCCCTCAGTGTCCTCCTGCTTACCTGTGAGTTTCTTTCATCTCATTAAACTGAAAAATCTGATGCACAGTGAACACTAATGTATAGTTCACTTTTAGATATTTGAACAGCTGCGTTCTGGTTAAATTTAGGGTTAAGAATAGTGTGAATGACTTTAAGATTAGAATTGCACAGGGATTTTAATTATTTATCTTATGTTGTTTTCTTACAGTGGTGCTTCTGAACTCCAGACTGCTGATATCTGCGGGTATTTACATTATCCATGAACCAAAGTTATCCAAAGATTACTTTGCCCAACTGTGAAGTCCAGTTTTAAATTTCATAGTTGTTGTTTGTGTGAGTGGGTTGTGGCGTGACTATATCACTATATGTTTTTAAATTAGTATTACTAACATTATTAGGTTAGTTCAGTTTTTAAAATGTCATGTGGCACAACTCCCCAAAAACATCATAATTAGGGGATTAAGAAGTGGATAATTATTATTATCATTAATTTTATTAGTATTTTCCAATGTAGTATCCTGGAGTTTATTGTTCTCTCCCCTAATGTTTGTTAAGCTCACCTTGTTACAAATGACAAATAATACTTTGAAGCTGCACTCTTTCGTTTTTCAGAGACTGTAGTTACATGTGATGGCTTTGTCCAGCGTCTCAGTTGTGGTAAGATGTGTCACAATCAGCTAAAGTTATTTATACTATTGTTATTTTTGTTGTTTTAACAGTAATCCGTTATGTTTGTTCTTCTGTTCAGATACTGGTGTGATCAGTGTACAATCAGCAACATATGGCCGCACAAGCAGCCAAATTTGCAGCGTTGGACGACCACCATCTGAAATATCTAATACTCAGTGTTCAATAGATGTGCCTGCAGTCTCTAAACGGTAAGGATATCTTTCAATGTCTTTATGCTTGTGACTCCAGACAGAAGAATTATGGGTAGAATTATGACACTGTTGCTTACTCTGCGCGGTTAGCTTACTTACTAGTATATATTTCATTATATTAGTTATGTCTTTATCCTTAAACAGGTGTGATGGACTGAGAGTGTGTGAGTTAAACCCTCAAGGACTTGCACCAAGAGATCCATGTTATGGCACCTACAAATACTACACTACCAACTACATTTGCATCCCAGCAGGTTTGGTCTTTTTCGCTCTCTTCATCCAATTCCTGTTCTTTATCATTTCCTTCTCTGTGTAAATGTCTTGTGTCCCACACCTTCCAGAAACAAGTGTGGCTTGTCATTATGAATACAGTTATTTGAAATGTGGTGAGTGATATTTCCACATCTCACACTATGTTTCAAGACATTGTGTCACATGGATTACTTTAAGTAATGCTATTTTAATCTCCATGTAGAAAATGGTAGGATTCAGATAAATACTGCAAATTATGGACGTACAGATAAAACCACCTGCTCTGAGGGACGTCCATCTGAACAGCTCCAAAACACCAACTGCTATTCACCCAATGCACTGGCTCCTGTGTCCAAAAGGTAGGTAGGTAGGTAGGTAGGTAGGTAGGTAGGTAGATAGATAGATAGATAGATAGATAGATAGATAGATAGATAGATAGATAGATAGATAGATAGATAGATAGATAGATAGATAGATAGATAGATTGTTACTTGGATGTTAGTTTAACTTTTTAAAATGTTATACTTATTACATGTTTAGACAACATAGTAAAATTCCCATGATAAAATTTAAAAAGTTCTCTTAAAAGGGTCATATGATGCGATTTCAAGTTTCCCTTTCTCTTTGGAGTGTTACAAGCTGATTGTGCATAGATAAGATCCCTGAAGTTGCAAAGACTAAAGTCTGAAAACCAAAGAGATATTCTATACAAAAGTTAAGACTCTGCCACACCCCCCTAAAACGGCTCGATCAAACACGCCCCCACATGTCTACGTCACGATGTGGAAATATTTGTGTAAGACTTGGTTTCAGTAACCGCAGTAGTGTTGATGCAGCTGTCAGGGAGAAGCTGTGTTTCTAGGCGAAAGCAAAAACACATTATTTGGCCTTCCGAAAGTAGATGCATTTAGGAATCATTAGATTACTTACAACAGAACAGCACAACCCAGATGTTATCACAACGCATTTTATGGACGACTGTTTCGTGAACCTAGGAGAGGAGGTAATTCTGACTTTGCTCTGACAATCTGGCACTTCTGAATCAGTGACTGTATGTTTTGTTATTAGTTTAAGTATTTGCTATTGACTGTTCAAATGCGGAGTTGCCGTCGTGTATGTGTGTGTGTGCGTGTGCGAGAGAGAGAGACGGTCACATCACAGCAGAGTGTACAGCCTGTCAGAAATAGTCTTAATCGCGGCTTGTGTGCAAATACATAGGAGCATCATCACTGTGTCTGTCACGAGACTCTGTTCACCTCTCGGGCTTGAACTGATGGTAAAACTAAGGACATCAAATTCAATTCAATTCAATTTATTTGTCACATACACAATTATACAGAGTATAACCAGCAGTGAAATGTAGGTATTGAGGAAGAGATACAGCATAACATGAGGAAGGAGGGGAGAACAAAATAACCCCCAGACTATGCTCCTTTGGGAGTACAGTGTGAGAACAGGAAAAACACCCCAGCAACAAAAGCACATAATCAATACAACATAGACACACGACTTTGCAACAGGGGAGGTAATCCAGCTCCGGCAAGCAGCCATCCGGTCCTGCAGCCATTCTCGGTGCTGGTCACAGACCCGCTTGTCAGACTGGTGGTACAAAGCGGCGAAGGCGAGGTATCGGGGGTGGGGAGGTGAATGCATATCTGTATATATGTGCGTGTGTATGTATGTAAGAGTTTGTGTATTTGTAGGCCTTGAGAGCCGCCACGCTGGCATTCAAATCAAGTTGTTTCAGTCCGCAGAATGTGATAGCTACACAGCAAGTTGCCATGGAGACAGCCTTGATCAGGACCCAGACAGAGTCAACAATCAGCAAGTGTCTGTGGAAGGGGGGAGGAACGCAAGAGCGTCTCACTGCAGTGCTCTTCCCGGGTTGTTTACCCAACAGCGGCCTTGACCGAGGCCAGTGCTGGTTTTAGGGGAGCCGAAAGAAGATAAGATTGCGATTGTTTGGTCTTGGGGCGAGTAGCCGCATTCCAATTTCACGGCTACTCTCTTTGTCCATTCTGGTCTCCAAATCCATAAATTTTCCTTTGCAAAGCCGTGAGCTTCTCCGTGATGGTATCCATATTGCGGTTAATAGTCTCAGTCTCAGTGCTGACCGCTCTGCCCACTGCTTCAATCATGACGGGCAGCCTTTTGAGGCTTTTGACAGCTGTTCCTGTTTCCTGAATTCTTCGATAACCCAGGGCAAAGCCTAATCCAATCAGCAGAAGACCTGTTATCATGGTTCCGAATAGGTAGATATCTTCAATGTCCTCCATGGAAAGAGCCGCCAGACACATGACCCGCCACCTTTCCCATGCGTCCATCGTGTAGCCAGCTGCGAACGTTCCGGCAGGGCGTTACATTTCCGACTCGTGCTTGTGGTGTCCGGCCATTCACAATGCACTGTGCTAGTTGGCCAATCAGAGCAGACTGCGCTTGTTGGAAGGAGGGACTTTGAAGAAAACGAAGAGTTTGAGAGAGGCGGGGCATAGAGGACTTACAATAATGTACAGTATTTGAAAAATAATGTTTTTTGAACATTAAAGCATGTAAATATATTCTGTTACACCAAATACACAAAATAATTATCTTTAAAAAACCATCATATGACCCCTTGATTTCTTCAATGTTTGCATAACAAAGAAAACAATGTTCTTAAAACAATTAAAAACATTTAGAGAGCATTCAGAAATAATGCTCAATGGTAACATTAGCAAAATGTTCTCAAAGCATATTTTTGTTAGCTGGGATGAAGATACAAAAACTAATGTAAGCCTTCCCTTTTTTACATGTAAAGCTGCAATGGCCTGGACAGTTGTGAGGTGTTTGCAACACATACAGTCTTTACTGATCCCTGCTTTGGCACATACAAGTACCTCGCAATCTCGTATTTTTGCCTCCCACCTGGAGTTCGTAAGTATTTATTATTGTTATTAACAATAAGAGACTTAATAAGAGACTTATAAGAGCCTTATTTGTACGGCACAGTCAAAGTTCAATGTTAAATGTTAAATGTAATTTGTTCCCTTCATGCCAAAAAACACTTCAGCGTATTTTTAAGGGTACTTATTATGGATACTATACAATATATTTAAAAGGGCACCCATTATGCAAAATTCACTTTTACATGTTGTTTGGACATAAATGTGTGTTGGCAGTGTATGTACACAACTACCCTATAATGATACAGTGTAAATAACAATACATTTTATCTATTGTAGTATCAGTATTGTAGAACATGATAAAACAGTATGCAATAATAAGTATTGAGTGTAAATTATAACTTTAATTCAAATTATTAAATGGATGCCACCTTATTGGGTCAATAAAGCCCTCACTACACCTACCCTAACCCTACCCAATACTTTATATGAGATTTGAAAAGGGAGAAAAAAAAGTTTGACAAAAGGTGGGTTTGAACTCGGGTCTATTGCATCCAGAAGCACTTGCCTTACCATTTACTCCACTAAAACTGATGATTACCAAGAGTCTTTTTTCAGTGTTGACTGTCCCAATCACACGTTGGTGGGGGGAGTTGGTGTAAATAGCCTCAGCCAACAAGGTGGGCTATTTGCACTTAGTGTAAATAGACACTCTGTTTATGTTATTATTTGGGTCATATTACCAGTGTAGACAGTAGTATAGGTTCTGAAAATTACGCTGCTGTCACTTAATACACAGATATAATATAAACATGTGATTTCTTTCCCTGATGTTTACCTTTA
Organism: Barbus barbus; assembly: GCF_936440315.1. Classification (NCBI taxonomy): domain Eukaryota; kingdom Metazoa; phylum Chordata; class Actinopteri; order Cypriniformes; family Cyprinidae; genus Barbus; species Barbus barbus. Next base: position 8,910,838 of record NC_136756.1, read on the forward strand.
CAAACATAACCGACTGTGTTTTTGTAACTTATGCGTGTTTTTAACATAAATGTGTGTGTGAAAGTGTACTCACATGCCATGTGACAGCCATTTCTATATGTGTGCTTCAGATGCGCGCGCTAAGAAAAACGTATATCTGAAGTTTAACCTAAAATGGCTTTAAAACGCATGATTTCAGTGCAATGTTTTTTTCAGAAACAGCAGTTACTAGCTGTAAAGGCCCCTATTTTGGAAAAGGGGGCGGGGAGCAGCAGCACATTTGTTTTTAAAGAAACATGCACTGCTTCCACTCAAAATAGGCATTTTCCAAATGATATAATAATGATCTGTGGGGTATTTTGAACTGAAACTTCACAGACACAAATGTGGTCCACCTTAGGCAAAAATGTGGCACAATCGACAAAGGCTAATCAGGGTGTAAACCAAATGTGGTCCACATATGTTTCAGCAAATGTGGCCCAGGTATATTAAAACGTATCTGGGCCGGTTTTGGCAAAGATATGGCATGGTAAGCACTGACTAATGTGGCTGTGAGTCTAAAGTGGCTCACATATGATGCCACAAAGTAGGCCCAGTTATACTAAAACATATTTGGGCCAGTTTTGGCAAAGATATGGCACAGTGAGCACTGACTAATGTGGCTGTGAGCCTAACTTGTCCCACATTTGATATGGCAAATATGCCCCATATATTATAAAACAGATGAGGGACACTTCTGGTTTGGATGTTGCACTTGACACTGGCTAATTGAAATGGAAGTTTGAAATTGTAAATATGGCTTAACAGAATTTGGCTACTTTTAGTAGGATGCAACACAGTTAACTGATGCAGGATGATCTGGATATGAGCCTTAAGAAGGCTACATAGAATTTTTTTTAAACGCTTTTAATGGCAGTTTTTTATATGTGTACTATGCAGCATAAAAACAGAAGTGCACTATAATGATAGCTCTTACTCTCAAGGTTTCTGTTAATTTGGACTTTGTTTTCCTTTTGCACCGTTTCCCTTGTTGTGTTGATTGTATTAGGGTGCTTTCACACCTGCCTCATTTAGTTCGGTTGAATCGCACTAGACTTTGGCTGTGTCCAAATTCAGGGTCTGCATCCTCCTTAGGATCCTTCCTACCCGGTTGAAGGAGGAGGGATCCTCCGACGTCCGCAAAACCCGGAAGTCAGTGTTTGTGAATTTGGACAGCCTACCCTTCTTTCAGTTCCCTCCCTTACCCGTTGCTCATATCCTGTCGCCTAGCAACCGTGACAGCACCAAGCAAGAAGCGGGAAAATGGACAAACAGAGTTATTCTCCTCATTTTAATTCTTTTGGAAGAAATAAAGCAATTAAATAAATTAAATACTTTCTTTGCTCGTTGTCGGAGAGTTTTTTATATCAGACTACAAGACAGTCACATCCAGGTAAGCCATTATAGCCTATTTTTATTTGTTTTTAAGTATTCTACTAATTTCTCCTACAAATTCATTGAGCCGAAGCATAAACTTTAGCTTGTTTTGTCAGAGAAACTCCTCTCCCACTCCGCTACCGCTCGCTTCGTCCGCCATTACGCTCTGCCGAAAATAATTATGGGATAGGTAGGACGGGAAAGGATCCACCACACCCATCCTTCCAATTCGGGGAAAAGGAGGACGTATTTGTGGGCCGCATTTGAAGGATCCTACGAATTTGGACAGCCTTCGTCGCGGCGCTGTGACGTAACATCCTTCAAATGAGTACTCCGAAGGATGCAGACCCTGAATTTGGACACAGCCTTTGTTTCCCTCTTGGTGCGGTTCGTTTGGGCAGGTGAGAATGCAGCAATCACATTCGGGAGCACACCAAAAAAAACAAGCGTACCGAGACCTCCTTGAAGGGGTGGTCTCAGCACGCTTTCAAACGAACACTGGAGCGGTTAGTTTGAGGAGAGAACGCGACCCGACCTCAAACAGACCCAACTGCAAAAAGAACTGCGCATTTTTGGACTAAACCAGCTGCCGTAGTCAGCTGCGCTGTGCATTATGGGATGAGGAAGTGTTTGTTGACAGTTTGCAGTTTAGCATGGCAGGTCGCGGACAAACTTGGGATTGTGAGGAGGTGCGGAACCTCATAGAAATTTGTAATAATAATGTAATAGCAGTGTGCTGTCTGCTGCATTTTACTCCTGTCTTTGTTTACTTCCGGGAGCACCTTTGGAATTTTCCCGGGCTGGATGATGACTTGCTAGTTATTCTTATGCTTCCGGATGCTGAAGAATTGTCTCTGGTGGATTTTATTAATCGAGTCCTCCAAGTAACGGGTTCCAGTTTCTATGTGGGTGAAGCGGACAAAGAATCTACATACCAGGCCAGTGGTCCAGACCACACCAGTCCTCCGGTGTTTCCACGAGCCCGGAAGTGGGTTTCGAACAGCGCTGACCTGGGGGCTAAGGTTGCTGACATTGCTATAACATCTGTCCGGTCAGCACTGAAATCTGTTTTCCACCCTCCGGTTTCAGCTCCCCGAGCCAATTTGATCCTCAGCTCAGAACCCATGGCGACATCCCACTCAAGCAAACGTTGTCCATGGCCAACGCCAGTCTGCCACCCGTGACTCTATCAAACCGACCGCCGATCGCAGCCCACATAAGCTCGGCGTCTGAGTATATGGACATCCTATCTTCCAACTCTGTGAATTCTCTCCTCAAGGTGATTCAAGATGGCCGCCCTATTGAGGAATATGCTGAGGAATTCCTCGACCTTTCCTATTGAGTTCCATTGGTGGAAAGAACCTTAAACTAAACCATCTTCTGGGGTGGTTTGGATGACCATATCTATCAACAGATGCCGGCGTCTGATGCCCTCTGTTCTCCGGAACGCTATATTGAACATGCATTGCGGTTAAGTGACTCTTCCTTCCCTGTTGGAGAGTCTTGCATAAACTTCACTCCTCAGTTGGATCAGCATTCACTGTCGGCGACGTGGCGGATGATCTCCGGTCTTCACCCATCATAACCACCGATCCCCAGTTATGCCCGCCAATCCCGAGTTCACACACCACATGCCCGCCGATGGTCAGTTATCACCAATCAAGACCGCTGATCGCCAAACATCACACAAAGTGGCCGTCATCACAGAGCCTTGCACCGTGTCTAGTCCAGCCTATGTCAACATTCCCAAGCCCTATCCAACTTCTATACCAGTCACAGTACTCCCAGCAGGTGAGGTTACTGTCAGTCCTGTGGATGAAACCGTAAGTCCCATCTCATGACAAGCCCTCCAGTGCCTGCTCCTCGCAAGTGCCCTCAAGTGTCTGCACCTCCAGACCAGAGAATCCAGTTCTCAAACCACGGCCAGGAGTGCCGATCCCAGAGAATCCAGTTCTCAGACCACGGCCAGGAGTGCCGATCCCAGAGAATCCAGTCCTCAGACCACGGCCAGGAGTGCCGTTCCCGATCCCAGAGAATCCAGTTCTCAAGCCACGGCCAGGAGTGCCGATCCCAGAGAATCCAGTTCTCAAACCACGGCCAGGAGTGCCGATCCCAGAGAATCCAGTCCTCAGACCACGGCCAGGAGTGCCGTTCCCAATCCCAGAGAATCCAGTTCTCAAGCCATGGCCAGGAGTGCCGATCCCGATCTCAGAGGATCCAGTTCTCAAGCCACGGCCAGGAGTGCCGATCCCAGAGAATCCAGTTCTCAAACCACGGCCAGGAGCGCCGTTCCCAGTTCCAGGGAATCCAGTTCTCCATTGAGCCCAGGAAGGACACCTGACCCCCCAGTCCTCCTTTATCTTCACTGGTCTCTGCCAACTCTGCTCCTCGAGCGCCCTCAAACACCCGCTCCTCAAGAGCGCCCTTGAGAGCCCATTCCTCAAGAGCACCCTCAAGCGCTCGCTCTTCTAGAGTGCCATCCTCTTACCAAGACTGGCTCAGGGAGGGTCTCAAATTCCAAGATCCCAGCTCCAGAACCAGTTCTAGTGCTCGAGTTTATGCTAATGCTAACGTCAGTCCTAAAGGCCAAAGAAGCCATTCAGGAACCCCTTGAATGTACCGCCAAGACCAGGGAGGTCGTCGGTGAACCTATGGCCTACCCTATTCCTGCAGTAGTAGTCATTGGTAATCGGTCTGTGGCCTATGTTTCTGCTGCGCCTGCTCAACACTGGTGGGCTTCGGTTCCGCCCTGGTGGGCTTCAGCTTCATCTGCTCCGCCCTGGTGGGCTTCAGTTCCACCCTGGTGGGCTTCAGCTTCATCTGCTCCACCCTGGCGGGATTCCTGCTGTTTTCCTCCATGGATCTCCATTGCATGGACTGGGCACTCCATCCCTCCTGGTTCCTCCACTGCTTCGCCTCTGTTATTGGAGTGTCTGGAAGCCGCTCCTTCGAGGGGGGGGGATAACTGTCACAGTCACCTATGGAACTGCACTGCAAATCCCAGCATCCCTCTGGCCTCTCACCTGCACTCTGTCATTATCACTCACACCTGACCTCTATCAGGGAATCCTCCACACCTGGTACTACCAATCATGCTCCCTATACATCACTCAATCTAGACACTCATTGTCTGGTCTCGAGGTTACAAGCTCTTCATCTGTCTTACCACTTACCTGCTGGATCGTTGAGGCCCAGTGGCTGTCTTCCTCCAGTTGATGCTACCGAAGGGAAAGATAAGGACGATTATTCCCTCAGTTTATCAAGCTTCATTGAAATCTAAGTTATTGCACTTACCTGTTAAGATCGTCTTCAGTTTGTTTAATAAAGAAGCCTTTACTTTACTCACCCTCGTATGCCTCTCCATCCAATGTGTGACAGTGTGTAAGACTCCAATGCAATTATAAAGTAATTATTTCATCACTAATAAATCTTTCAATGAGTAAAACTGGCTGTCTATAGTATTATAGACAACACAACATTGTTATCTTAATTCAAATTAATTTTTAAATTGTTATTTTAAATTATTGTCCTTGGACCAGTAGGGTACTCTTGTAATAAAATAGGTCCCAGCCACCGCTACTTTAAGTATCAATTCTGCTTAAAAAGATGTGATCTAATCCTTGAAATAAACCTGCTCCCACGCAGGTTTAAGCTTACGGACCTGTTGCTATGACAGCAAGTCTAGGATGAGTTTCAAAGAACCAAATGATCCAAGATCAAGCGAAATCATCAAATCCAGCTAACTGAGTTAGTGATGTACGAAGAACGGACCCCAGGGTTCGAATTAAAATCAACTGTGGCCGACATTAGGGCCAGTTCTGGTTTATTTTATTTATTTTCATGGCTGCCATGTGGCATTCCTTTGGCTTACTTGTGGCCAAAATTTGGTAAACAGGAGCAGACCGTCCAAGTGCCATATTCTTCACAGTATGTGGGCCAGAGCAAAGTGTTGGATATGGGCCAGAATTAAAATCAATGTGGCCCATATTTGGGCCAGTTCTGCTTTTTTGGGGGGGTTTATTCATGGCTGACATTGGGCCTTCCTTTGGCTTACTTGTGGCCCAAATTTGGCAAACAGTAGCGGACCGCCCATGTGCCATCATTCCATGCGGTATGTGGGCCAGATGAAAGTGTCAGGTGTGGGCCTGATCTGGACCTCAGGAATTTTGCTATCATGGGAGAGGCATGCTGGGAACTTGTCATTTGGCCGGATAATTTTTAACCTTTTATTGGACAAAAACCTTACAAAGTCTGTAAAAAGTAGCTCACTATACTTATTAAAGAAATAATAAAATATATATTCAAGTGTAAACTGAATGTAATGTTTTCAGAGACTTAAATGCATGTTATTTATATTAAATACAATTAGTTGTACTTGCTTTTTGACCCACTCCAATAGGACTTCAATACATTTTTATATGTAAATTTTATAATTACTTGTATTGTCTTTGAATTATGGTTAAAGAGTACTGCTGAATGTACTGACAAACAGTGATGGTAAACTAAATTATACTTTAATGTAATTTCTCTTGAAACTTATGTCATATATTTAAATATATTTGCCTTTACACATTTGTAGTGATGAATTTAGTACATTTCAAATATATTAACTTTAATTGTAATACTGAATAACACACTACAGTTAAAATTATAATTAAGTACTTTACATATGATTTAGTTTGTTAGCTAACATATCAAGCTGTACTTCATTAAAGCACAACAAAATATAAAATGTAGTTTAAAAAAGAAAACTATTAGTGTACTTGACTGTGTTAAGAAAATGTCATGAAAGTCTACTCTAAGTACACTTCAGGGAACTTTAATTTCATTAGTATAGAATTACCTATAAATGCTCCATATAAGACGGTCTTTGTCCTGCGTGTATAAACAAAAAGCTCAAAATTCACAGACAGAACAACCATCATTTACTTGAATCCCAAAGACTGCATAACAAAAGTTACACACATCAGTTTCTATTCAAGCACTTTTTTTCGCTTTGGTGGACAAACTTAGGCCTTTGACCTTCTTTTTAACATTCATTGTGTGTTGTCCAGTATAATTGATCGATTTCGAAATATGGATTTATCTAAGATAAATAAAACATGAAGTTAGTAAGAATTTATTCAGAGGGCTCATTATTTAACCCTTTACTGGACAAAAAATGTTCACTGTAAATACATTTTAAATAAACATAAGCCCACAAGTTATCAGTCACACTGACAAATTATTAATACTTTTAAAGTTCAGTATCTGAACTGTATATACAATTCCTGCCCAACATTTGATGAAACATATTGTGACGAGTCGGCTGCCTCCCCCCTTATCATCATCACCACCCCGTCCCGTATTCGCCGCCCTTCACCAGGCTCCCGACGGGAGTGGGTGTGTGAGAGAGGAGGGGCGCTGAAAAGGCCAGGGCTGGCGGCGTGTGATGAGGCGCACCTGATGTGAATAGAGCCTCATCACCGCCGCCGTTTAAATACCGAGCGTGCCTCTCCTCGAGAGACCGGTCTCTTCCCCGTGCATGCACGCTGGTGTCCTCGTGGGTCCAGGAAGGGAGCGTCGAGTAGGGAGACTGCCGCACCCGTTACGGCTGGCGGGCCAGGATGCCGGGCCGTTTAATCCCCCAGAAGCTCCGGGGGCCAAGGAGTAGGACGAAGCAGCTGGAAGAAGCCGCCGCCACTCGCTCCCGGACCCGAGAGGGGAGCGCGTGCGGCCACCGGACTCCCTTCCCTGGACCCTTCCTTTCTGAACACTGCCCTCCTTCACGTACCCCGCAGCACGACGAGGACACCAGATCCCCTGTTTAATTTGGACACTTTTTCCCCATGGACACTATTTTGACTATTATTGTTTAATAAAAACCTCTCCGAGGCCTGACGCCACACCCACTGTGTCTGTCGTTTGCTGAACATTTGATGAAACAGATACGGGGGAAGTGTTGGCCTAATGGTTAGAGAGTCGGACTCGTAATCGAAAGGTTGCGGGTTCGAGTCCCCGGCCGGCAGGGATTGTAGGTGGGGGGAGTGAATGTACAGCGCTCTCTCCACCCTCAATACCACGACTGAGGTGCCCTTGAGCAAGGCACCGAACCCCCAATTGCCCCCGGGCGCCGCAGCATGGCTGCCCACTGCTCCGGGTGTGTGTTCACGGTGTGTGTGTGTGTGTGTGTGTGTGTGTGTGTGTGTGCATTTGTTCACTACTCACTGCTGTGTGTGTGCACTTGGATGGGTTAAACGAAGAGCACCAATTTCGAGTATGGGTCACCATACTTGACAATACGTCACGACTTAAAAAAAAAAAAAAAACATGCATAATTATTGTGTAAGGTGATAGCTGGATAGTTGTTTTGTTTGTTCGTTTGTTTTTAAATTACAGTGTATTCCAAACAAGACATGGAAAAGTAAACCTGCTTTCTTTATTCTGAATGAATGGCGATAGAGTCTGAATGGAGTGAACTGGAATCCTCAACAACGATTCAAGCTACAGTTAAAGCAGAATCATTTAACAGAGTTCAAATGCACAAATGTTTAGAAATAACAGCAATGAGTTTCCACATAAATCGGCATATCGCTTTGAATCTGACAGTTAGAAATAAGGATTGCATCAGCGTTACACAACTTACATCCACAACCTTACAACTTACATTCATTCACCAAGAAAATAAATGTGTTGCAGTCCAGAGATATATTTATATTTATAGCTCATGCAAGAACATTTCCCAGACTCTCACCACAATATCTCAGCTCTGGTCTGCTTGTAATAGTTTTTGCACTTAACTTTGTGTTTGAGGTGTTGAAACTCCTCATTTTGCTCTCTTTCACAGCTTCTGACATAACAGGAAGAGGTTGAGAAGTTCAATAAGAGGTCAAACTGGTTGTACCAAGAAGGTAATACAACCTAGACTTTGTGGGAACAGTGAAAGAAACAGGTAAACAGATACATGTAGCACTTCACGTAAATGTGTTTGTGTAAATAATGCAGCTGATGTGCATGCTTGTGTGGATTCAGATGGAATTAAACTCCCTTTATTCATCCTGTTGGGGTCGGTGGGAGGTCGACGATGACGTGGCAAAGGTCAGACAGCAAGTTGTATAAATATGGATGGACTCAGTTAATACCAATTTCAGAGGCAACATTTCCAGCTTTTACAACATGATCTCCCTCAGTGTCATCATATATACCTGTAAGTTTTTACTTTTGAATAAACTTAACTCTTATTTTAGATTTTGAGTTAAACTGTAGATTTGATTTTTGATGTTTAGAAACAAACTTTGTCAATTTCACTGAATTATATCTCCAAACAACTTCAGCATAATAACGTGTCAAAAGTTCTGCCTCAACTACAGTACAAATAATATTATTATAACACCACAGTAATTAAACAAATTCTATATCATTCATTCATTTATAGTACTTGCATTCAACAATTATTATAATTGGATAAAAAACTTGACCCTTTAACACAAGTGTTCTTGTTTTCTTTTTAATTATAATAAAAAATAATAACTTTATAATAAATAATAACACTATCTGTTCTATTTCTTTTCTATCTACTTCTTATTATATTTATTATAAAAAAAATGTGTTAGACTAACCAGGATTTGTCACAGCACTTACTGTATTATTGCTCTATTGTTTTGATTGCTTCTATTGTCCTCATTTGGATAAAAGAACCTGTTAAATGATTAAATGTAAATGTAATTTATAAAAAGAAGTACTGCATCTGGAGCATGTCTGTTGAGATGAGGAAAATGTTTTCCTATTTTGTGTGTAATGGGGGCATGTTGTTAAATGTGAAGTTCTGATTCCACTTCCATTTTGTGTTAATATAAGAGAGTCTTATATGTAATTGATCCATTCATGAGTTTAATGAAGCATTCGGGGGAACAAAATGTGCTTTATAAAGTCTGTTTTACAATATCGGTCAGATCTAGCATGTTACTATAAGGCTTACAGATCATACTGGCTAAACATGCAAAACAGCTACACTGTAAATATGTGAAAAACTGGAAGCAGTGGTTACCAGAACAGTGATGTGTCAATATGCTTCAGGCAATATGGGTAGTGTTCTGGTAACTAGATATTTTATTTATAGTTCCGAACTGTTCTAAATGTTAACAATCTGATCTTTTTCAAATCTGCTTGTAACAGTAACATGTACTAGTATTAGCACAGGTGGTACAACAGAACATGATGATTGTTTTATCAGTATTGGTCTCATGTGTCCACAGAGCTACAAAAACACTATCAGAGTAAAGCACATGACAATAAATAAATTCTGTAAATATGACATAACATAATAATAAAAAAATAAATAAATTCCAGGAAGTTCCTATAACAATGGAAGGAAGTGTTTGCACAAGATTACACATTTTCACACGTATAAGTTTAAGAGACCATTGCAGGGCGATTCTTATTTGATTGAGTAATCAGAAAAGAGACCATATAAATATGGATCAACTCGTCAAAAGCTACACCTGCAGCGACAGCAGAACCATGTTCTCTCTCAGTGTCCTCCTGATTACTTGTAAATTTCTTTCAACTGATTAAATGGAAAAATCAGATGCACAGTGAACACTAATGTATAGTTCACTTTTAGATATTTGAACAGCTGTGTTCCGGTTAAATTTAGGGCTGAGAATAGTGGGAATGACTTTAAGATTAGCATTGCACAGGGATTTTAATCATTTATCTTCTGTTTTCTTACAGTGGTGCTTCTGAACTCCAGACTGCTGATATCTGCAGGTATTCCATTTGTCCATGAACCACATCAATAATCAGCAGTTAAGCAAAGATCACATAATTGTAAAGTCCAGAAGATCAGACAATACATAAATGTATATATAAATATTGATTAACTTACACCAAAATCTGTCAGATCTAGCATGCAAAACCACATACATTGTAAAAATGTAAAAAACCTGGATGCAGTGGTTGCCGGAACGTTGATTATTATTATTATTATTACTTTATTTAATTATTATATTTCACCCCACTGTAGTCTGTTACATTGTTACAAAAATGAAAAATAATACTTTGAAGCTGCACTCTTTCGTTTTTCAGAGACTGTAGTTACATGTGATGGCTTTGTCCAGCGTCTCAGTTGTGGTAAGATGTGTCACAATCAGCTAAAGTTATTTATACTATTGTTATTTTTGTTGTTTTAACAGTACTCCGTTATGTTTGTTCTTCTGTTCAGATACTGGTGTGATCAGTGTACAATCAGCAACATATGGCCGCACAAGCAGCCAAATTTGCAGCGTTGGACGACCACCATCTGAAATATCTAATACTCAGTGTTCAATAGATGTGCCTGCAGTCTCTAAACGGTAAGGATATCTTTCAATGTCTTTATGCTTGTGACTCCAGACAGAAGAATTATGGGTAGAATTATGACACTGTTGCTTACTCTGCGGTTAGCTTACTTACTAGTATATATTTCATTATATTAGTTATGTCTTTATCCTTAAACAGGTGTGATGGACTGAGAGTGTGTGAGTTAAACACTCAAGGACTTGCACCAAGAGATCCATGTTATGGCACCTACAAATACTACACTACCAACTACATTTGCATCCCAGCAGGTTTGGTCTTTTTCTCTCTCTTCATCCAGTTCCTGTTCTTTATCATTTCCTTCTCTGTGTAAATGTCTTTTTAACACCTTCCAGAAACAAGTGTGACTTGTCATGGTGGATACAGTTATTTGAAATGTGGTGAGCGATTTTTCCACATCTCTTACTTTGTTTGAAGAAATCAGATTTTATGAATATGATTAAAGGACTTATTTTAAGGAGTTTTTTTTTTATCTCCATGTAGAAAATGGTAAGATTCAGATAAATACTGCAAACTATGGACGTACAGATAAAACCACCTGCTCTGAGGGACGTCCATCTGAACAGCTCCAAAACACCAACTGCTATTCACCCAATGCACTGGCTCCTGTGTCCAAAAGGTGGATAGATCATTTTTTGAAAGTTCATGATCTTCTTTAAATACCATCTCAGCTAACCAAAAAATGTTTTAAAAACATTTAAAATAAAAACTTTCAGAGAACATTCAGAAATAATGTTTTCTTAATGGTAACATATTTTTGTTAGCTGGGATAAAGCTGCAAAAACTAATGTAAGCCTTCCTTTTTTTACATGTGAAGCTGCAATGGCCTGGAAAGTTGTGAGGTGTTTGCAACACATACAGTCTTTACTGATCCCTGCTTTGGCACATACAAGTACCTCGCAATCTCTTATTTTTGCCTCCCACCTGGAGTTCGTAAGTATTTATTATCCTGTTTGCTACTCAATTAGTTTAGTTCATTCCAAGTAGCATGTGCCTCTGCCTTGTAAATGACTCCTAATTAATGCCATTAACATATAAAAGATCACCAGTCATCATAGCAAGCCGCAAGAACAGCTTACATTTCCAAAAACATGCAGTACTCCGACAAGAAAAAGTGCGCACGTCTGCTCAGACCCTGACATGATGCGAAGAACTTTTCCACGTCAAAGGCAGTTTTTATAAATCTGAGCGCTGGCGTGGATTTAAGCGTACACACACACAAATCAGTGGGTACGCATGCTTTAATAATGAGGCCCCAGATGTACACGGGGCACCACAAAATGTAGCGCTTTTACATTCAAGTAGCACCACCAGTGTAATGGCTTTGGGCTTAAATATTCATTTTAATATTTAGTTTTGGTCATACTATTTTATGGGGCACCAGCCAGGAATTTCACTGTGACAATAAAGAACAATTATGGGAGATACATAAATTATAGGACGTTGTAGTCTGACCAATCTGAAGGATTTGTGAGATATCATTAACTTGTAGAGCCGTCTTACTGTACTATCAACACAAAGAAGACATAAGTGTAATAAAAGGGGTTTTATTAATAAAGGAATAGACAAGAGTAACTAACAACTACTAAATGGATACAATAAATGGATAAAGTACAAAGATTGATTAATGCAAGGGACTGAGTTGGATGTTACTATGGACGTTATCTTATAGAAAGAATAATAGGGTAATAGGGTAAACCTTATTCTAGGTTCAACAAATAAATCGAGAGATTATTTGACATTAACTGACATCAGTTACATAGAATCTAATGCAAATGAGATCATCATAAACTGACAATACACTAATGCCAATGGTCTCTGGAAAGGGGATTGGAAAGAGTGATATATTTACGTTCTGTATCTGAGTGAAAATTTTGTCATTAATCACTTACCCCCATGTCGTTCCCCAACCCGTAAAAGCTTCAAATCTTCGGAACATAATTTAAGATATTTTGGATGAAAACCGGGAGGCTTGTGACTGTCCCACTGACTGCCAAACAATTAACACTGTCAAGGCCCAGAAAAGTATAAAAAAAACATTGTCAGAATAGTCCATCTGCCATCAGTGGTTCAACTGTAACTTTATGAAACTATGAGAATACTTTTTGTACGCAAAGAAAAAAAAACAACTTTATTCAACAATTCGTCTCCTCTGTGTCAGCGTAGCGCCATTTTGGAGAATATCCGCTGAATGCAAGCAGCGTACGCTGTTCTGTTCTGCCGCGCCACACGGATACGCTGTTTTCGTTCAAGTGATGTTTTATAAACAAATTTCGGATGGAGCACGCACAGATTATTAACCAGGCCAGCTAATCATTAGTGATTACACTATTTATCCAATCAGCACACAAGCAATCTCCTATAAATAACCAAGTACGTCCTACCTTCATTATCTCGACTTTCAGCATCCCTCCAGCACCCCGACTCCACACCACTGGGGGGAGCACTTTGAGGCTGAGCCAAGCACCGAGCTCGGACCGCTCTCCCCGGACAGGGGGAGGACCAGAGCCGGCACCAGACCATAACTAACAGGGGGGCACGCGGTTTCCAAGGAGGGGGCACACAATCAGCAACAATAACTTGAAAAAACGAGGCATAAAAACAACCAATACAGTGCAAGCGCACACTCATACAACTGGTAAAAACTGTCAGCTCATTTCCCTTAAAGTGAACAAGAAAATCACAAACTAATCAATATAACCACAATCACGTCATAGCAAAAACAAAACCGATTGACAATTAAATGCAATGTTAAATGCAGTTCTAATAGCCAAGAGTCACATTTAAGCTTTCGTAAATTAAATAAACGCATAACTTACCTTTTAAAAAAGCTGAAGGCAGCGCGTGCAAACATTAAACCTCCTTAAAACGGCGTCCTTCCATTCGGTGGTGCATTTTCGAGTAAGATCCCTCTCGAAGGCCAGCTGAACTAACTGGGCCTTCCGTTTGTGAATCATTGAGCGTCTGTGGTCCATAAAAACATTGCACAGAGAGGAGAAAGAATTCTCACACGTCGCTGTAGAAGTACCGAAAGTCAGAGCATGTTTAAACACAGTCAGTACACTAGGCATAGTTTGCAGAACTTTGTGGTACTTGAAGGAAACAAATTTTGTTTTCCAGTTGTCCCCCTCTGTTTTCGATTCCTTTTGCGACCTCAAAAATTGTTTTGCAACTTCAAACTCTGCATCAACAATTGGTGATTGCGCCAGGTCCATTATGTGTTTCACAGTCTCGGGATCCAGAAATGAATCACTCTCCGGATCAAGCACAACCAGTGCGTGGTGTGAGTGACAAATGTGAGTTCCGTTCACCAAATCTCTGATCCATTTCTCCAACCACTGAATCTACAGTGCTGTAGTACAGTCTCTTGAGTTCTGTTTCTATGTCTTGCTCTCTTTGATTCGTCATTTCTTCCACCAAGTAATTGTCCATATTCTTATTTCCGGTGCGTCTTCGCTTTGGGGTCCCTCATCACAACAAAGTTTCTGCACGCACACTTTCACACTGGCCACAATGCCCAGACCTGTCCAAAGGTCAGTATCTCCCTCTGCAGAAGCTTATTTGGTGGATCCAACAATGCGAGCACTTCGTGCACAAGGTTCGCAATTAACAAGAAGCTAGGTGCAGTTATCTCTCTCAGCAGGCCAACAGCTTCCATTTGCAGCTCCGGACCATGGGCTCTTACAGAGTCAATTTCAGTCAGAAGAGATGTGATTGCTTCGAAATTGTTCAGAAGGACAGACACGGTAGCTAAATGGCCTGTCCACCTTTGTTCAAGAAGCCATTTGAGGCGCTCACCCTTGTAGTGCACAGCTATTGTGGGCTTCTTACAATATTTGTACAAGGCGTTACAAACGTTAAAAAAATCCATCACAGTTGCCTCAGCTGACATTGCGTGGACTACAACTAAATGTAACTGATGATTAAGGCAGTGAACATAAGGGATATTCTTATTGAGTTTTTCCTGTAACAGCTTCTGGACTCCACCAAACTTTCCTGACATCACTGATGCACCATCATATACTTGGCCACAAAGGATCTTTGATGGGTTAAGACCAGCTTTGTTTAGCTCTGCTAAAATGGTATCTGTCAGTGTCCGGGCATCACCCATTTCAGCAGTGGCTACGGTTAATAGGCACTCCGCTACTTTGTAGGACTCATTCTCATTCACAAACCGAATGACAATTGATATATTTTCGCAGCCTGTAGGGTCGCGGGTACCATCTACCTTTAATGTGTAATAGGAGTCTTTCACGATAGCATCAGTTACTACTTCACTTAGTAAACTTATGAGCTCATTTTGAATATCATGACAGGTATAAGTGGCATTTCGAGGATGTGTTTTCACTGCATCAGCCAAAAGGGGATCCTTTTAGATTGTATAGTCCAGCAATGAAAGAAAAAGGCCACTGCCTCCCTCAGACATGTTGTCAAAAGCATCTAATTTCCCCCGTAAAGGTAGCTGATTTTCCACAAGAAAGCCAATAACGTCTATTATGGAGGACACGTAGTACCTGTTCTTTGCAGTTGTTCTGCGTTTAGAAGAGTGGAGATCTCTTTTCCGCTGCTTACACGTCTCTCTCTCTCCTTCCACATTGCGTACAAAGAAAGGTGCTCTTTAGTTTCATGTTTGTGAAATCCTCGGCCTGTTTCACTGGCATTCTTTCAGTTACGGTAGCCAGAGTTCACAAATGCATCCACACGGCTCGTGCCAACATTAAATGTACGACAACAAAAGCAAAACGCAGAATCAGCTTTTACGCTGTACTCAAGCCAGTCTCGATTAGTATACCAACTAGACACAAAAGTACGTTTTTTGCCACCGAACATGCGTGCAGGGTACTGTTTTAATATTACTTGATTAGGCTGATCGATCCCGAGATCATCCACGGCCTGTAGATTTGAAAATTCCACCTCGGCCCCATTAGACCTAATCTCCGAGTTTGAGCCAACAGGTGTTTGCGTGATGTCAGATGGAGTAGGCGTTGCTGGCTGAGAAGGCAGGGTGCTAGTATGTTTTAAAGAAGAAGCAGAACCGACGAGCTATTTTCTAATATCCATATTTTATGCTATCCAAAAAATGCTGTGAAAAAAACATTGCTAGCATCAAGGCTTTACTCCGCGTACACATCAATAGCATATGCTAAAGACGTAATGACGCATGAGATGCCACCGTAACGCAACCAATCAGAGAAACAGGTCTATTTTCATAATAAAATAAACATATCAACTGTTGTTTCTCATTTTTGTTACATTAAAAATCATGGAACGTTCAATGTTTAATTTAGTTTTAATTATTCTTGATATATATTAAATGAATTAAAAACTGTGTAGGGGGGGCACAACAACCTCTTTGGGGGGGCACGGCCCGCGAGTGCCCCCCCTTTATACCAGCCCCGGGAGGACCCCGGGCTCAGGAGTATTGCCGAACAGCACGCCAAATACGCTCAACCTTTACTCAGTTTGATTATATGTAAGTGTGAACTCGTGAAATCAAAGTGTAAACAAACGTAGAAGATGTATCCTTATGGTGCGGCTGACACCAAACAGCGGTGTTTCATACTTTTCTGGGTCTTGAAAGTGTTAATTACTTGGCAGTCAATGGGACAGTCACAAGCCTCCCGGTTTTCATCCAGAATATCTTAAATTGTGTTCCGAAGGCTAACGAAGCTTTTGCAGGTTTGGAACAACATGGGGTAAGTGATTAATAACAACATTTTCATTTTGGGGTGGAGTATCCCTTTAAAAGTAACATGCACAGCATAGACTCACTAAGTCGGTTTTACATTTATTTTACATATATATACATACATACATACATACATATACATATATGTGTGTGTTTGTGTATATATATATATATATTTTTTTTTTTTTCATTGCTTTACAACATCTCTCTGTTGACTGTAGGTTCAAGTTTGGTCTGTGAACATGAGACAAGTGCCCTGACCTGTGGTGTGTATTCTGCTCTTAAGTGTTACTTGAGTTTGTACAGAGTTTATGACTAAACAGTAAAAATTATAGCTAATAATACTTACAATTTAATATAATATAATATAATATAATATAATATAATATAATATAATACTTTTTTTTGCATCCAAGAGATTGTAAAATGTTGAATTGATGTTTTCAGATCATGAGACTGTCATACGTATTCACAGTGCTAACTACGGCCGAACTGACAGCAGCACGTGCTCTACTGGACGACCTGCTTCTCAGCTTGCCAAAACTGACTGCTATGCCTTAAATTCTCACACAGTAGTTGCTAGTGGGTCAGTTTACATGCTCAGTGTACAGTTTTTCACATGTAATTTAGTCTTTGCCCTGCTGAAAAAAAAAGGCCAAACCACGCTGCAATACCAGCTAAGACTAGTGTAGTGTTTTCTTCCAGCAGGGTAATAAAATGACTTTAATAGTAATAAGAAGATAATTTTTAATGAAGTTTTTATTTCATTATTTTATATTTTATTGTTGTATAGATGTGAAGGAAAAAACAACTGCTCCATATTAGCCTCCAACAGTGTCTTCTCGGATCCATGTGTCGGCACATTCAAGTACCTGTACATCTCATACTCCTGCGTGTATAAGTGTAAGTGTTACTGTATTGAGTAATAATACTGCATAGTTTTCTAATGTGTTGATTAGTTTTGGTTTGGTTTTACTCATGAACTCACTCATCAGGCTAGACTGATAATAGCTCATTACTGCTGATGTTTGTGTTTGCAGAGAACGACAGCTGATCTTGTGGATCTGGCATCTTCAATTCTCAGATTCTCCTCCACTTTAAATGCATTGAAACCAAATCTATTGCTTAATTGTTAATGCATCTGATATTATGTGGTATTTGCCATTTTTCCTCTTATAAAGCTATGGCAAAAATCGTAATGGTAGAATACTTGTGTGCTAATCTGAATTCAGTCTTTGTGTGCGGATTAAATCATTGGGTAAGACCCTTTGCATAAGGCTTTGATTCTCATACAATTAATATTTCTATGGACCTTGCTTGTACACTATGTTGGGATTTTTCTTACAATAATTGCTTTGCAAATGGGAATGAGGTGTGTGTGTCTTCTTCTTAAAGCATGTTGATTGTAAACACCAGCTTTATCATATCATCATTTACCAAGTTTTAGGATAAAATAACATTCACATATCGAAATTTTAACTATGCAATGTGAGTTATCCTTGTCTTTTAACATATGAATTGCAAATAACTGACCAAACCAACTTATCTTTCATTGACTAAGAAAAGTTAAATGCTAAGTAAACCTTATAGTGCAACCTTACAAAACTTTTCATACAAAATTTGCCAATTGTAATTCCCGTTTTGCTAACCTACACATCCACACAATTTTTTTGTATTTGAATAAATTTTAAAATGTCATTTATTCTTGCGAAGCAAAGCTGAATTTTCAGCAGCCATTACTCTGGTCTTCAGTACAGGTAAACCGATTTACTGAGTATTGATAAGGTGGGACTGCACTGGCTCATAACTTCCCAAGTAAAATAGTGCTGAATGTAGGGTGTTGATCCTCCATAATCCTCACCCATATGAAACAGAACAAGCAATATACGGCTTAGTTTGATTAAAATGCACAACAATCTCAGAACCCCTTCTGACAGCTGCACTTTATAAAGCACATCAGACACCCTTTCTAAAATTTCTAAGGAGCCCTTAAAACACCTAAGACTCATATAATGTCTCCTAGATGGGAGAGGAGAAAACAGTCCATGGTTGGGGTGAGAGGTACCTTTGATCAACCTGGTCTCACAGAATTCCGTGTAATGACCGCAGACCCTTAACTCCGAATCTGTGGTGCATCATGGAATCGCCGAAAATTCCGTGATGGGTTCACAGAAGTGATACCAATGTAAGTCAGTGACAGGCATCAGCCGTGGTCCACGCACGGATAACCGTATTCAAATATAACTGCATCGGAGTCACTCTTTTTACGTGGTCCAATCACGGATCCACTGGTTCAACACGTGCTGCCTCAATTGACGTCGTTTTCTAATTTGGAAACGTAAGCCTATCACGTTAAATATTCTGGGCTTTTTTAGACCTACTTCAAAAATACTTCACGTGAAATATTTTTTCACCATGTCTGAAGCATTGTTCTGATAATCATTTGAGCACTAGCTTCTTCTGATCGGCTCAAGTTCTGTGATGGTATCACTGAATGTGGTCACCAAAGTTTCACCCTCACTGGACATTATTTAGGCTATAGGCCAAAGTAGTTTGTTTGTTTTGACACTTGAAGTCTTAAAGACGGTGTCTACGATGCAATTAACCCGTCAACCTCTCATCTACCCCTGTTTTTATATCATTCAGTTTGTAGCCTTTTGCTTATTGTGAATTTCTGTGGTAGATACACAGACAACCTCGGGTCTCACGCAGTGGCTTGTAGCAACCCTAATGTTGTTTCATTTCAAATAATTTGGCCTACGTTTCATCTGTCATTCATCAATCGAAATTGATGGGCCTACACAACCCGGTCTCATCAATCTGCGTAGAAATAACATGAGTTTACGTGTAATGCATACGCCAAAGTCCAATTTTGCTTGCATATGACACGCCAATCCTTCCCAGTGTTGCCAACTAATTTTTAGGGAAAGTTGCTAAAGGAAGGTCGATTTGTTGCTAAAAGTTGCTAAAAGACGTTGTGATGACAATGACGTTATAGCATAATCATGACACAAAATTGTCACCATCATCAAATCTCAGCAAAAATACATTTTAGATATGTTAATTTAGATTTGTTTGTAAAATAATATGCATAATATAATATTAAAATATAAATAACTATATTTATTGAATTATTGAACACACATTTTTGGATGATTACAATTTATTTATTTTTTTTAATAGCTAGTATACTAGAAATTCTACACATTTTCAACAATTATGCTTTAAGCAGTGTTTTAAGTAGTTAATATGCTACACTCTAAGAAAAGTCTGTAAAAACGGCACAATCTACTAGGTTAATATGAAAGAATTTTCCGTATTGTTTTTTTTTACCTGCATTTTAAATTACGCATTGTGTTTTCGGGTTACAGGACAATGAATAATGGATAATGTCCTGGAAAATTACTAGTATCTTTTCCATTTTCCTTACAGTGTACTAACTGATCAACAATCGCAGGTACAAGCTACTAACAAAGTATATCATAAATGAAAAATTATTAAATTATTAAATATTGTTTATTACTATTAAATTCAACAATTGCACATAGCTGCTAACTCAATTCACATGATGTGTGTACTGCTAGGCATCTTTGGTTTTCTCTTTTTGTGTAATTTAGATAGAAAATGCGTGCCTTTATTTTGTCTGAGTCACTTATCAGAACTTCAGAAGTTGCTAAAAGTTGCCAAATAAATTTTAAAAATTGCTCAATTTGTTGCTAGGTGCGTTTGGAAGAAAAAGTTGCTAGGGTAGTCTGAAAAGTTGCTGAATTTAGCAACAAAATTGCTAAGTTGGCAACACTGACCCTTCCTATTATCTTCGGTGGAGAGCAGATGCATCCGAATACCACGCGACATCTTCAGCGGCAGTGACGTCACCAGCTAGGCTCAGTTTGCCGAGATGGGTATAAACGGAGGTCGGTGCCAGCCGCAGGTGGGTGGGACTTAAGCTGCAAGTGGGCTGTACAAACCAACAGAAGATTTTGATTGGTTTGTTTAATGTGTAGGTTGTAGTATCGGTTCACACTCCTGGTGGCGGTAGTGTGCAATTTTTTTTGCGATCCGTCAAATAAACGAAGAAGATGACTTTCAGCGGTGGGACGGTGGATGAGTGGAAGAGGTGAGCGTGATGTACATTTTTTTTTGTTTGTTTTGTAAAAAGTATTACAAGCTGTGAAAAGTGCATTTTCTTGGTGGCTTTTGTACAACGTTTTCTTAGTACCACACACAGCTTACACTCTGTAATGTGCCTGCCTGACAATATCTTTGTTTATTTCTACATACAACAGAATGGCTCTCCCAAGTTATGGATACCGAAGAACATAAGCAGGTAATGTAATTACATGGCGTTGTCATTTTGGTAACACTTTCGATAAAGCCCATATTTATAATACATTATAAGGGTATTTTTAAGGCATTATACTGAATGCATAATACGTTATTTAAAAAAACAACAACAACCTTATAATATGTTATATCATCTTGTGAATATAAGAACAGTTTTAAATGATTAGTTTAGTATTATATTAGTATTATAATATTTACTTATTAGTGGTTATAGCTTTTAAGAGTATGATTTTATAACACACAGTGAACAGATTGCATCCACTTAAGTTACAATGGATCATATTTCTCATAGTTATAATGTATTATAAGTCTCATATCTTGCCACCTTTCTTATGCTACTTTACTTAAAGCCATCAATGACCACTTATAGGTATAGTAATAATAATAGTATTTTTTTCTCTCAAAAAGCCATAAGATCAGATATCAGATCAGATTGCTTTTAACTATTTCTATTTTAATATCAGTTTGATTATTTTGATGGTACCTTTTAGACAGCTGTTTAGTAACTCTGCAGCTACATGTCAACTAGCAGTCATTGGAGTATAGTAATATTAACCCTAATGCTCATTGTGCTTCTTGTGTACCCACCAGGTTATGTTGGGAAGGACAAGCGAGGCGAGCTCCGTGGAATTTACTCAGAAGCAATGCATGCTGGGATTGTGCAGTGTCCACTGCATGCAAGTCTATTGTGCTGAATGAATAATTGTACATGATTTGAGTCATCAGAAATAAAATCATTTACCCACCCCGAGATTTCAGATTGATACATTGATTTGTGTAACATGTTCTGAAGAACATTAGTCTGTCATGTGTTGTAATTTGATTTAAAAAAAAAATATGAAAAATAAAAATGTGCAGTACAGGCAAATGGTAACTACATTTTCTTAACAGTACTCAACATTTTCTTTATGTATCACACATTTACCTCCAAAGTGCAATTGCATCTCACTTTAATGTTCCTTAACAGGCTACTGTAGAAGAATTGTAGAAGTAAAATGTAATAACCAGAAATATGCTTAAATTACTACAGTTAAAGGACTTAAAATGACACCATCACGAAGCATGGTAAAAGGTGTAAAGACATGATTTCAATTTTGACAGTGAAATTGGACAAACACAATGACAAAACTATGAATTTCAGTTTAAACTACTATGAAAATGTGTTATATTTATGTCATTCTAAACTACCATGAAATCCTGTCTACTTGCAGCATAAGCTCCTCCCACTTGCTGTTCTCAAGCCCCTCCCACTTGCTGTTCTGAAACTCCTCCTACTTGCTACTCTTGGCGTAAGCTCCTCCCACTTGCAGGTCTCCGGGCTGCAGCTATCACTACATGAGTTTGCCCCGGTTCACCTGATGCACGCACACCTTCAAACAGGTAAATAAGGGCAACAATCTGTTTATGTTACGAGATCACGGGTTTAACAGTATTAGTTTAATTATTTCAGTGTTTCTGCATCACATTATAGATGAGGTAATGTGTTAAAATGGCAGCATATGCGTTCAAATGAGTTGTGAGTGGAACAGTGGGCTGCTTAGTTAGCACAGCTGCTAGCCTGCCATTGACATTAGCCTAAGGCTAACTTCTACTGTATGTTGACCTGTTGCCGTCTGAAATAAATAAATAAAACAGTTTTTAATCATGTTGTGACATGGGTCTTCAGCTTTTAGACATGGCTGATGACAGCACAACAAATTAACCAACCCAGTATTGCGTGATAATTGTGATCATGTAAAAAGTCCATACATTTACCATATTTTTACCATAGTAACTGTTGCTCGACCATGTCATGTGTAGTCAATACATTTCATGATTTTATCTGTTACCACAGTAACTGTAGTTTTACTGTGGTATTTGTAGTTAAAGCACAATAACCACAACACCATGCTTTTACCACAGTAACTGTACTGTGTGCTATTTGTAAAGCAGTAACCACAATGCTTGCCACGCCTTTAATATGTTTTTGTGAAGTAATTCAATATTTTTTTTCTGTCTTGCAGTTACGCCAGATCACATACTCCAGCAGCTCTTTTAAGAAGCCTCTCTCTCTCTCTCTCTCTCTCTCTCTCTCTCTCTCTCTCTCTCTCTCTCAGCTTTTCCGTTCCTATTTTTCCAAACTGTAATCCATAATTTATTTACACATATTTTGCTCTCTCTCTTTCTGTGGTTCAACATGGTATATTTTTCAATCTCAGAATCAAATTCTGACCAATTCTGACAGAAAGCTGCTGGAATTAACAGGGAACTTGAGCTCAAAGTTCACAATGCTGATCTTGAAAAAGATTTGATTTTGGCCATCTTGTGTGTTTACGGAGAAGACCAAAAGCTGCAAAGGCAAACACTTCCAATGGCACGCCTGTGTTGGTCTGAGAACCTTGACTAAACTGTCCCGCAGCTACATTTGCACAGATGTTTCTTAACTTTGCTCTCCAAAATGGCGCTACGCTGACACAGAGAGGAGAGGAATTGTTCAATAAATGTTATTTTTATTTTCTTTGCATACAAAAAGTATTCTCGTCGCTTCATAAAATTCAGATTGAACCACTGATGGCAGATGGACTATTTTGACAATGTTTTTTATTCTTTTCTGTGCCTTGACAGTGTATTTTACTTGGCAGTCAGTGGGACAGTCACAAGCCTCCCGGTTTTCATCCAAAATATCTTAAATTTTGTTTCCGAGGAAGAACAAAGCTTTTATGTGTATTGAACGACATGGGATTAACGACAAAATGTCCATTTTGGGGGTGGAGTATCCCTTTAATGAACAACGTGAGGGCTTTTATCAGAATGAGTGATTGATCTGTCTACATATTTGCATTTCATGTTATACAGTATATTAAAAGCCTTGCACAAGGCTTTTAATATATAGGGCAAAGTTGCAATCTAGTATTATTTAAGGCTGAAAGCGTACACTGCTATTTTGAGCCAATCATTTGAACATGAAAAAGGGTGATATATGTCATTTAATTATTAGAATATATATCCACACAATTATTCTAAGAAATTATCAAAACTAGCCTCTTAATGAGCTATTCTTAATGGCTTTTTACAGAAGACAGTACCAGAATTTAACAGCCTACATCACCTAATCTATTTTCCTTTGCAGTTGTTGCTTTAACAAATGTGCTTGAGAAACACAGAGTCAAAGCAATCAATGAAAAACTAACACTTTAATCAAGGGTCAAGAGCCCAACTAAAGCAAACATTTATCTCTATCATGGTGACATCAAACTTTACTATTTTCAATAAAACATCATCTGAAAATCTGTTAATTCTTAAAATGAGCTTGAAATAAAGTCAGGCTGGTTTGTAATAAATGAAGATGCTTGCTGCTGCAAGTAATTTGAGTTTATTTATTTATTGTTAAAGTTTAAATACAGTTTTTGCACTTTAAGTTAGGATATTTTACTTAAATTCTACGGTTTGTTTAGACAGTTTTTTTTTTTTTTAAGTGTGAGAAATGCTGGCATTTGCACCATCTGGTGGTGATTTCATAAATTATTATTTTTAATAATAATAATATAATATAAAAATAATAATAATTTATTTTTAACCATTATTTTTGTAATTTTACATACATGTCTATTAAATTTGAGAAAAAATAGAAATGCTCTATAAATAGTATTTATCTGTATTAAAATGAGAATTATAATGATATAATACTTAAAATAACAGCTAAATTGTTCATTTGACAGATATTAGTAGTTTTACAGTGATTTGCATAACATTTAAAATGACTGGAAATGACTGTTTATTTTGAAAATATATTAATATATTTAAAATATATATATTTTTTAAAACTATATTTATACTTTCAAAATATATTGTAAAAATAACATACATACCAAAAATTTGCTAAGAAATACATTTGCTAAAATATGTTTCAGAATATATTTTCTACTGATGTGTTTTTGTATATTTTTGAAAATATATGTCTACATTTAAAATATATTTTAAAAAGATATGCAAAAATTGGCCAAGAAATATGCATTTTTTTGGACTGAAATATACAGAGGTCAAAATATATATTTTTTTAAATACTTTTTTAAAATATATTTATATTTATATTTCACTGTGGTGCCTGTCTTTCCAGACCAGGAGTTCTGGGAACCTCGTCTACAAAAAGCACAAGAATTATTCAAGAAAGTGTGCCTCCCGGAACGTGTGGCAAAATATTACTCAAAGGACATGCAGCCTCATGTCCCAAGTGAAAGAGAGCAGTAATAAAGAAGTGGCTGTTGTTTAAGAAAGAATTGCACTTAGGCCAACTCAGTTAAGAGTTTTTTTTTTTTTAAGTGTTGTACTTGACTCAAAGAGTATTAGCCTGTTACTTGAAATTCAGTGTTTTTCAGTGTAGTTAAACAAGCAGCACAAGAAACTAAACATTGCACTTTGCAGGAGATTTTTTATTAAAATAAAGTTTTTAATGATCAAATTGTCATCTGAAGTATTTCATGTACAAATAGCATACCATGTTCATTGTAAGGTACACACACACACACACACCAAATACAAACATGTCCAATCTCAGGAGGGTACCACACATACACTTCCACACACACACCAAATTGAAACCCAAAATTTCACCAGGGGTCTTTTTACCATTCAACATGCACATTTTTCTGTTTCATCTGGCCTAACAATCATGTGCACCTTCTACAGAGGCACCATCGAGAGTATCCTGACTAGCTGCATCACTGTGTGGTATGGCGCTTGCAACGCATCCTGCCGCAAGTCACTTCAGCGCATAGTGAGAGCAGCTGAGAAGATCGTTGGTGTCTCTCTCCCCTCCCTCCAGGACATTTACAGCACCCGTCTCACCCGCAAAGCCCTCCGCATTGCAGGCGATCCCACCCACCCGACACACAGCTTCTTCAGTCTGCTGCCATCAGGGAGGAGTCTCCAGGCGAGGACCAGCAGACTGAAGGACAGCTTCATACATCAGGCTGTCAGGAAGCTGAACTCCCTCCCGTCCTTGCCCCCCCTCCCCTCTTTCACCCCCATTTAACACAGCAACACACTAGGAACTCTGACTCTGTTACACCCCCCCCCACTGACCAACAAACTGTGACCGGCACCTGTCACCTGTGCAGCATTGGCTGATCACTACCCATCCAACATTGACTGCAAATTACCTCTTCGGATAGTCTGACAAAAACTATCCGAACAGTCACTTCGACTTGTCACTTTAACAGACTGATAAGCTCTTCTTGCACTACATGTGCCAGTTCTGGCTACTTCTGCCATGTGCCTTATGCACTTTATCTATCTCTCTTGTTTTTATTTTCTACAATGTCCTCAGACTGATAAGCTCTTTTGCACTACAAATATATCTACACAGTGTTGTTTACTTAACTGGTTTTGCACTCTATCTGCCTTATGCCACTTTATCGATCTAATTCTTATTTTTTTTCTACAATATCCTCATTTGCATAATTGTATAGTTGTATGTACATATGTTTAAACTGTATTTATCTGTATCTGAACGTGTTTAATGTTAACTGTATGCACCAAGGGTCTGAGAGTAATGCAATTTCAATTCTCTGTATGTATGTACTGTACATGTGGAAGAATTGACAATAAAGCTGACTTGAACTTGAACAACAACACTTGGACACGTTAACTAGAATACAGCAAACTTAAGGGTAAGTTCTTCATCCTTACAGGGAAGCAACAAACTAATTGGTATTGTGTTATGTAATAGTAATAGACACTGTGGCTGTTGCTTCAGAGTGACCCAGGTGCAGCGTTGGAGCCCAGTCTGGATGAGACTCGTCCATCTCATATGCTGGTTTACCTTTGGGGAGACAAAAGTATCCATATTGAAACACATTATTGCAATCAACAGTGGGAATACTATATTACATACATACACTATATTGCCAAAAGTATTGAGTCACCCCCTTCTAATGAACATGTTTGACTAATTTAGTCATTTCTATGAGTAAAAATCTTAATGTTAAAGCATATAATGATATTCTAGGGAATTGTGTGCTTCTAATTTTATAGCAACAGTTTGGACAGAACCCTTTTCTATTCTAACATGACAGTGCCTCTGTGTATAAGACACGGTTCAAAAAGACATGATTCAGTCAGTGTGGAATAATACTTTTGGCAATATAGTGTATACACACACACACACACACACACACACACATATATATATATATATATATATATATATATATATATACTTTACGCTTCAGTTCGAACTGAACTCATGTGGAAAACAATACTCACAGGTGCAAACATATACTTAACATTACAAGTGTTGTTAAGTGAATTTCTCCTGCTTCAGGCTCTAGTTCTGGCTGGGTTAGGGAATACCTGAGTGCTTTGTTTTGATCACATTCATTCACTTTATTTGAACTAACCTAACTTAGCTTGCTTACTTTGCCGCAATGTCGACAGAATAGCAGTGGTGTAGTGGAGGGTATACGCAGGTATACGGCGTATACCCACTTCTTTATCAGTCGGCATTCCGTATACCCACTTCTAAATCCCCTCTGATGCGCACCATTCAGTAGTGTCCTGCATTAGCCAAATCACGACAGTCCAGCATACGAGTAACTAATCCAATCGCATGTGAATATGCGCAAATATTCTCTAAAAACATCCAGTAAAGACAGTGATGCGGTCAGGAATGAGACGTAAACACACTCATGCAGTGTATGTTTCATTTATACTCGAAGCCGGATATCCCTGAAACGGCCTCATAGAAGTAACTTACGAGTCACGACGTGTAAGAATCCAGCTATCGCTGTGGCCAAAGCCATCTCTACTGTAGCTAAGCTGAATAAAAAGAAACGTGAAGACAGTAAACGCATGATTGCGACATTATGGTTTGTGTGTGTTTTTCCAAGTCATCTACAGGTAATCAAAAACGGAGTGTCTATTTACACTAAGTGCAAATAGCCCATCTTGTTGGCAAAGGCTATTTACATTAACTCCGCCCACTAACGTGTGATTGAGTTAGTCAAGAATAACAAAAGAAGTTAATTCAACATTAGTTTCAGTGGCGTAGATGGTAAGGCGCATGCTTTTTGACGCGATCGACCCGAGTTCGCGCCCACCTTTTGCCAAACATTTTTTTCCCCTTTTCAAATCGCATATCGCTAACTTCTTAAATGATTGAGAATCATGATTTTTTGTTTGTTTCAAATAGGGATCACAATTCTCCCACAATTCTGAACAGACAACTAAACAAAATAGCATGTAATTTACTAGAGATTCTGACAAAATGTCAGTTGCTGCAGTCTATTTATACATTTATTTTAATTGCAAAATCTGCACCTCTTCTGTGGATAATATTATTTTCATAATGATCCTTACTCAAGCAGAAGTAGTTAAGTAACTACTGTGCAAAATATTACTGGCCCATTTTTGAGTGAACTAAATATGCAAGACTATTTTACATGTCACTGTTTTTGACACAGGTAGTTCATCCTTTGCAGAGCTGCTTAAAAAAAAAAAAAAAAACCTGGGGGCATAAATTAAGAGTATACCCACTTCTCCAGGCACCACTACACCACTGGGAGTACCCATTTATTTCCATTGCACAGGACCGTGAAGAAACCCTCTCAGATGACTGTCCTTTGGAGGAAGAACCTGTAAGTGCATAAATAACTTTACACTAATTTGTATATACTTGTGTACCTATTCTTTCTGTCTGCAACATGAGTTGCAGGAGTCCACACCTAGAGAAAGGCTTGCAGAAGAGTCTGCACAAAGAACTGATACAGAGGTGGACCGTGTTGTACTTTTTACTTTTGTTGCATGTTTTGACTTTTTTTTTTTCACAAAATGACACAGGGTGACATCCGTTCCCTATATAAACCTCATCTTCAACAAAAAAATCTAGTATTTTGACCTGAAAAAACACAAATTAAGAGGATAAATTGAACTCGACAACTTGAAGAGAAAAATTGCACTAGACAGAGAGAGTTGCTTCAAAAGGACCTTCAGAGTAAGTGCTAATACACCATTTGACACATAGTAGTATTGTTGACTTTACATAACTATCTCTTATTGCAGGCAAAAGATGACTTCTGGCTTTTCTTTATAAAAAAATTGTTTAAATAAAAACTCCAGGAACTAAGCATATTTGTCTTGTCTTTTATTCTACACAATCAGAAATGGGGCTCCACAATTCTGTCCCGTGCAGCTCTGCCACTAGGTTGGTCCAAGTGCACTGGCTGGAGGTCATCATCAGGCTGCACCTCCACCACAGGGGTCCTCTCCTTTCTGATGGTGGCAATATTGTGGAGGATGGCACATGCAACAATTATGTCACAGGCCCTGTCAGGTGCAACCCTCAGACCCTTCAGACACTGAAATCTTTCCTTTAGTTGCCCAAAGGTCATTTCAATGCGTGCCCTTGTCCTGGCTAGAGCTGCATTGTAACGGGTTTGTGGTCCAGGGTTTGGGTCAGGGAGGGGCGTCATAAAATACTGCCTGCAGGCATAGCCCCTGTCTCCAAGCAGGATCCCGTCAAAATCCCCTGTATAATGGAAAAATGCAGTTTTGTTAAGCTCAGCATAAGTGTGTGTGTGTGTGTAATACTGTGAGCTTGACATTTATGTTCCCTTACCACGTTCAAATAATGTGCATAAATGTGGCTCTCTGAAAATTGAGTCATGCACTGATCCTGGCCATTTTGCTTCCACATTTATATGGAACATAAGAGATTTTAGTCAGTCAACTGCATACTTTTTGATCCATTTCTTTTTTAATGTAATATTACTAATCTGGAATATTATAAATTTGTAATAGTAATTTACCTGCACATTTATACTGTGAACCCCCTTTCTGTTCACAAAATCCCCTTCATTGGGGCCTGGTGGGGCCTTGATGGGGATGTATGCAATCTATGGCACCAATCACGTTAGGGAAGCCTGAAGGACACATACTGTTAGTCATACTTTTTGGCATGGTCATGATTGCATGTCATTAACAATTATAAATGTACCTGCAATAGCAAAAAACTTCTGCTTTACCACCTGGGGTCTTAAGTGGCTTGGAAATACCACAAAAACCCTTAAAAACTGCTTGAGTGCCAGGTAAACTTTACGAATGGCACGACAGACAGCACTTTTCACTAAGTTCTCTGCATCTCCAATAGTGTAAAGGAAAAGTGCCACTCGCAAAGAATCTCAGGGCGATGCACACAGTCTGTGCAGTTGTCAAAGCCCGACTCCTCCGTGTTGAACACTTAATGTGTGGTTCCAACAAATTAATGATGTAAATAACACCATCACGAGAAAAACGATATCTCTCAACAATTACACTTTCGCGCTGCGCCAAAGGATCCTGTCTATCCCGCAATACGCGATTAATTCGAAAAGCTCTGCGAATTATTCTTGCACCTTCCGCAACAGGTTGCTGTCGTAAAAATGGACAAGACATGGCTGCGACAGACTTCCCTATCTCCTGCGCTTATAAAGCCGCGATCTAATCCTGTTTACATGAAATAAGCCTGCTCCGGATCAGGTTTAAGCTTGCTCACCTGTTGCTATGACAGCAAGTCCAGGATGAGCGTCGAAGAACCAAACAATCCAAGATCAATCCAATCAAATCGTCAACAATCAAATCCAGCTAACTGAGTTAGCGACGTAGGAAGAACGAGCCCCAGGGCCGGTGCTAGCTGTAGGCAGAGCAGGCGTTTGCCTAGGGCAGGGGTGTCAAACTCAGTTCCTGGAGGGCCGCAGCCCTGCAGAGTTTTGTTCCAACCCTACTCCAACACACATACTATGCAGTTTTCAATTAAGCCTGAAGGACTTGATTAGTTGGATCAGGTGTGTTTAATTAGGGTTGCATCTAAACTCTGCAGGGCTCTGGCCCTCCAGGAATTGAGTTTGACACCCCTGGGCATCCCCTGTACGCCAGTCCACCAGTCAAGATGGGCAGAAATAGCCTCATCATTCATTGGATATAGTTGAATTGTCACTTATCTGCAATTAAACCAATTAATGTTGCAGTTTCAAAGCCCTGCCTTCAGAATGTTTGCGTAACGAACACATCTTTCAGGTGCGAACTATGCAATGCAAAAGTCTAAATAGGCACGCAAAGAAGTATAGCTCCTATTGCAGTTGAGTTGTTGTCATCTATTTTGGAGTGATTGCAATATATTTTAAAAATAAACTTGCTCTGTCGATCAGCGTAGTTTCTGGAATCGATCATTGACCGCTTTATTACGAGTTACAGCTACAAAAACAGAACATTTTTTTTTAATGGTTCAAATAAAGGATCTCAGGTGTATCTTCTAAATTCAGCTGATGATTATTATTACTGCTCTAACACTTATAATTTAAGTTTTAACTAACTAAACTTTTTTCTGCTTAGTAGTGATCGTGTCCTTCTGTTCCACTTGATTTGTGCAGGCCTATATATGTCATATTTAGGGTAACAATGCAATACATAATATCATATTATTGATATTAATAATATGACAGTATCTGTAGTCAATATTGATTAATGGGAGGGGGAAATCCTGCCCATACTCAGCTAGGAAAAAAATGATAAAAACACTTACTGTGATTAAATGAAACAGCAAAATAATAATAACAACAACAACATATGTACATGTCAAAAGTTTGGACCTTTACTATTTTTAATGTTTTTGAAAGAAATTTCTTATGCTCATCACGCCTGCATTTTTTTGATAAAAAACAAACAGTAATATTCAGCAAGAATGTGTTAAATAGATAAAAAAGAGATAGTAAAGACTTATATTGTTATAAAATATTTATATTTTTAAACATCTTTTTAATAATCAAAAAATCCTAAAAAAAGTATCACAGGTTATAAAATAAACATGAAGCGCTGTTTCTAACACTGATAATAAATCAGCATATTAGAATGGTTTATAGGTTTATGTGACACTGAAGACTGGAATAATGGCTGATGAAAAAATCCGTTTTGCATCACAGAAATATATTTTAAAGTAGAAAATCATTATTTTAAATTGTAATAATATTTCACAATATTTGTTTCTGTATTTTCGGAATTCATGAGCAATGTCTGCTTCATTTTGCATATTATATTATATTATTATACACTGCTGTTCAAAAGGTTGGGATCAGTAAGATTTTTAATGAGTCTCTTATGCTCGTCAAGGCTATATTTATTTGATCAAAAATACAGAAAAATGGTAGGGTTAATATTGTGAAATATTATTGCAATTTCTAATATTGTTTCCTATTTCAATGTACTTTAAAACATAATTTATTCCTTTTGAAGCTGAATTTTCAGCATCATTACTCCAGTCTTCAGTGTCGCATGATCCTTCAGAAATCATTTCATTATCCCAAAACATCCCAAACACATACAGCATGCAAAACAACAATAAATATTAGTTATACAATAAATAGTAAATAACTCAAACTATTTTTTTCTTGTGTGAAAGCCATGGGTTGTGAGACACCATGCTGATCTGAGTTGAGGGCAAACTCAAGAGTAATGCTTCCAACTTGTACTTGTGGGACCTATTTACATGGCACAAATAATAGGATGAACTGAATGTGAGAACTGCACTACTACATTATGAAATTACTTTTACTACTGGATCTCATAGAAAACTACTTGCCAAAAAGAAAGAGTCCACTGACTGATCTTGAACAGCTGAATCCTGGTTCTTCCCCTCAGTGCAGGGCAGTTCCCCACCAGCCTCCTTAAGGCCTGGTCATGAAGTAGACTGAGAGCCCAGCCAAGCGGTTCAAGGAAACTTCCCACTTCACCTTCCCCACTGGATGAATGGAGCAAAGCTCCAGATGTACTACTGTCTCTACAATCCATACTAATATTAGGCCATCGCCTGACCGGGGCATCAGGTGGGTGTTTAGCTGCACTCCAAGAGGGTCCTGAATGCAAGGACAACCTCAGATAAGCAGAGATGCAAAATCACGTGTGGAAAAGGTGACAAAGATCCTCTTAAGTCCTGTTCATGAATGATGGACATTTTTCTAAAGTTATATTTTTAACCCTTTATTATGTTAAAATTGTACAGTTGTGCAGTAAAACTTACTTAAAAAGTGAGCAAATATAGATGATATCATTCATAAATGGGGGTTGAACAAATTAGCACTACAACCAGTAGATGGCAGCAGAGGATCACTCATTAGCTCAGTTGCCATTTCCACTTTAATTGCATTAAATGCTTTATAAATATTTTAGATTTAATGAAAAAAACATTTATAAAAATAATATTGCTGTAAAAAAAGACTCACGAAAAAAATGTTTTAAGGTTTTTTGTTTGTTTGTTTAACTGTAGAAGGTGCTAAATGTATTTGGCCAACTTGTCGCTATTGTAAAATAATATTAATTAAATATTATAACAATTAATATTTTAGACAGTGTAAGGGAAACTTCTTTAACGTGTCTAAAATAGTTTGTCAGCAGCTAATGGGCGGAGCGGTTTGGAAGTGATGCGGTGAAACTATTTGTCAGACGGCCAATCAGAGCGTGTGAAACAATGTGCAACAATTCACCTGAAGATTTGTTCAATTATCTGAGTGTATGTGTCATGGCCCCACGATTTGAGATGTCAACCTGTTTGATTTCAGACTCATATATATATATATATTATATTAGAGGGCAGTGTTATTGTGCAATAAATTATGCCAAAAAAAAAAAGTGTATATATATATATATATATATATATATATATATATATGGCCACCTGTAATATCAAAAAGAGAGAAAGAACGTCGTGAGAAGCTACAACTGATGCTTTCAAGGGATAAGGACAACTCAACTTTAAAATAAAAAAAAACTGAACTTTTTCAAACCCCTCTGGCCTCCAATGATTTCCTTGGAGGAAAGTAAGAATAGGAGATGGTTCCGGGAAAGACTGGAGAGAAAGTCTTCGCTAAAATCCTCCCCAACAAACGGTCTGGGAAAGGCCTGCAGAGAGAGAGTCTTCTCTACAAGTCCTCATCCTCCAGTCAGCAGTGGCCTCCAAAGCTCAAGAATGCCAGGTGAGATTGTTAAACTATGACTAAATGTGAAAGAATGAATTCATGTAAAAAGCAACAAATATTTTTGTCTTATACAGTACATGCGCATCGCTGGCTGTGCTCCCTAGCCCTTAAACGGGTGGCAAGGGCCACGGTCTGGAGTAGAAAGATGAGGGCTGAAGAGGACAAAAAGGCCTTAATGCATGGCCAAGCCATTGCACAGCGAGCAGATCCAAAGGGATATCCCTGCAGATTGTGTGTGGACAGCCAAAGAGACTGGAGTTTGGACAGTTTCTTCAAGGAAAAAGTTTCTGTGCCACTGCATCTGGAAAGACTGTTTCTCAATGGCTTTATGGGCATAAGAGGATCGTAGCCACAGACAATGATGTGCCTCGGACAACATTTATCACCTGGAGAAGAAAAAAAGAGAGGAAGCCATGACACAAGGCCAGCCTCAGAAAAGACCAAAGAAATGCAAACCACTAACTTGTTCTGTGTCAGCAGCCAAAAACTAAGGCGTTTGGACACTCAAGGTATGGTGGCAAATTCTTTTTGCAGCAGTTATGAGGGCAAGACCAGTGCCACACCTGCAGGTGTACGGCTGTACGGCTGAGTACCATGAGCTGTGATCAACTCACTGTCTGCTGCTGGCCGCTTGGTCCTTAGGCCTACTTACAAAAAAAAAGCACTTACATTTAACGAACAAAAAATGCTCCAAACGTTTTTCTAAATTAACTTTATAAAAAAGCATATAAAAATAAATTTTCCATTACATACAAAACTGAACTATTTTAATAGTTCAGTTTAATAGTTTATATTAGTATGCAGTATCAGTATTCAGTTTTGCAATGCTACGAGAATACTTTATTTTTTTTGCGCAAAGAAAACAAAAATAACAATTTACTCAACCATTCTTCTCCCCCGAGTTACGTCTTCCGCCATTTTGGAGAGTACCTAAGAGCGTATTTGACGTAATCAGCGTTGTTTACGTTCGGTGGGAAAGCGCACGCATGAACATAATCTGCGTATTAAGCGTTGTTTACGCTTAGGCAAAAACGTGCGTATGCTTGTGATACTCTCTAAAATGACGGACGACGTTGGTTGATGGTTGAGTAAATTATGTTATTTTAAGTATTCTCGTAGTTTCGCAAAACTGAAGTTGAGCCACTGATGTTACATGGACTGTTTTACCGATGTATTTACTATGTTTCTGGACCTAAAATCCCACATACTTATTCATTTAAGAAAATTACTGAACATTTGACTGAACTTTTTATTAATTTTACAAACTTCCATTTCAAATTATTTCCCTTGAGATGTTTGTCCACAGAATCTTTTTTAACACAACGACATTAAAGAATGTTATCAGTCACGATCGCCATCACCTTTGACTCAAATAAAGCAACATCTCTGGTGTATGCAAGCATCTACAATGTGTGCATGTGCTAAACATCTTTGTTTCTCCACTTCTGTCATATTTATTTGATGTAATGCAAGCATAGTAGACCCGTAGGCGTCACACAACCAAGGAAAGTAACGCCTTCAACAGTCATAAAACGTGCACTTCAACTATTAGCGGGTTTTCTTGCAAACTATGCGTGTGTAAACTAGTTTGTGAGAACCTCTGATTGCGGTTTTTATCAATTGAATTAAAAGAAAACGATTAGTCGGAATAGAATGTATGAGTGTAGACCAAAATAATTAAGAAACTATCTTGTATCTTATATCTGATATAAACTAGGATAGTATTAATAATATAACGTAAATGTCTCGAATGAAGACTACGGGTTAAAGCGATATTTTATTAAATCAAAATGACTGATAACATTCTTTAATGTCGTTGTGTTGAAAAAGATTCTGTGGACAAACATCTCAAGGGAAATAATTTGAAATGGAGGTTTGTCAAAATAATAAAAAGTTCAGTCAAATGTTCAGTAATTTTCTTAAATTACTGAAGTCGTGGCCTAATGGTTAGAGAGTCGGCCTTGTAATCCAAAGGTTGTGGGTTCGAGTCCCCGGCCGGCAGGAATTGTAGGTGGGGGGAGTGAATGTCCAGCGCTCTCTCCACCCTCAATACCACGACTGAGGTGCCCTTGAGCAAGGCACCGAACCCCCAACTGCTCCCCGGGCGCTGCAGCATAAATGGCTGCCCACTGCTCCGGGTGTGTGTTCACGGTGTGTGTGTGTTCGTTGGATGGGTTAAATGCAGAGCACGAATTCCGAGTATGGGTCACCATACTTGGCTGAATGTCACTTCACTTCACTTAAATGAATAAGTATGTGCACGTCATGCTCTCTTTCCCATGCAAGGATTAGCATGAACTTGCCGAGGAGTTTAAAACAAATACTGCCAAACAAACGAAATGTGAATTGTGTCATCTGCTATCTGAGCAAGATGACTTAATCCAGTGGAGTAATAAAAAATATAATTTACAAATCCACGTTTAATAAACTTTCACACTTGTTTATGAAACAGATTTTCTGAATTCTATCTGCACTATAAACATTTTCTTGTCTTGCTATACTCTCTTTCTTAGTGATTTTGTCTCTTGAATGTACGAAAGGTTATGGATGAAATGTATCAATACTAAGAGTAATTTTAACATACTCAAACTTAAATTAATGTGCAGCTTTCAGTGCAATAGTTTGATTAGTTTCAGTTTTAATAGTTTTAAGGGTAAAACAGCAAGACTTCATTTTCATGTTGATGCTTCATGTGTTCGCACATCGTGGACAGACACAAAGTTGCACTAAAAGAAATATCTCAAAGAGAAAAGACTTACTTAATTTCATGATTTTCATTTATTCCTATTATGATGACAGCTCACAAAGAGCTGTCTTCACCTAAAAACATACACAGTCCAACAAACAAATTGTGAACGGCCATCTGAAATCTTGATAATATGACTAAAACTAATGGTGTAAGAAAAATGTAATTTACAAAAGATTGTGATTCTTAGATGCGACACATCCCTAACAAAATCTGTTGGCATGCAAAAATACTCCAAAATGCTTTAGCTATTTACACACATAGTATGAAAAATGTACATTGTATCACTTGCCATAGAAAATTCATTACCAGTTTATTAGGGTCAAAAAGAAATGACGATAATAGTTTGTACATGTCTTTCATGCTGAAAACACAGATGCTAACGCTTTCATCTTTTAGTAAAACATTTCAAATGACATGATAAAGAGTTAAATTGTCAAAATGTACAAGTTTTGTGTTCTAGGTGAGAACTTTACACCAATAAAGGTTTCATGAACATTAGAAAACAACATGCATTCCCTCTGGTTAAACACCACGGGTAAATAATAACTAATTTGAAACGCAGGTCTGAGAAAAGTTCAGTCATACATTTCAAAAACTTTTCTGAAGTAAAAAAATGATGTTTGTCACAAACACATCCAAAGAGTTTTCTACTCATGTGAGAAAAGGAGGTCATTATCATCAGGCTGTTTTAAAGAAATTAAAGGATAAAACTATATTATTGTTAAGAGTTCTAAGAGGTGTTACTGATGAACTGTGACGTTGCAAATCAATTAGATTTGTTGCTTTTCTTAAAATAAATTAGATTACACAATATTGTGACTAAACATGATGATTATTAATTCTGCATCAGATCTATGGCAAGTATGACACGCACCTCTCCAAAAATGTGAAAAAAGATATTTTGAAAAATGTTTAAACTGTTTCTGTCCATATTATGAAAGTTAGTTTTGCACTTTGATATAGTTTGTGTGCTTTGACAGAATAAAGTGAATAAAGACTTGAATCTGTTCAAGTCGCTTTAGCATATACCAGTTTAAAAATTACTTCAATAATAGCCCCATTTGATACCTACCAGACAGAAAACGACTGCCGCTTTGAGTCTGAACAGCTGTATGCTGCGCCTTCCTTTTAGGGCTTCGGAAATCAAAAATCAGTCATCTTATGTCCTGATAATCACCCAGAGCGACAGTCCTGCATTTCATCATAAAACCCCCACTTTACTTGACCAGCAGATGAATGTATTAGATCCAGACAAACTACCTCTTCAAGAATACTTATGTCAGGCCACTGCATCCCTGTCCCAGCACACACCTGTAATACAGAAGTTTTTGTAAATAAAAACAGGTGTACAAAATTGGTAAATATTTTGGTCACACTTTATATTAGGTGGCCTTAACTACATGTACTTACATCAGAAAATAAGTACAATGTACTTATTGTGGTCATATTGTATTTTAAAACACTTTTGCTGCTGTTGAGGTGGCATACGGGTAAGGTTAAGGACAGGTTTGGTGGTATGGGTAGGTTTAAGGGTGGGAATTAGTAGTAATTAGAAATGTAATTACAGAAATTAATTACAGATGTAATTACAAATAGGTATTTTTAAAAATATAAGTACAATGTAAAAACATGTATGTACACAATAAGTGCATTGTATCACATGATTAATTTAAATGTAAGTACACAGTAGTTAAGGCCACCTAATATAAAGTGGGACCAATATTTTAGTTATAGTCATGTCTAAACCTCACTACAATATAAGTGAATGTATCTGTGAACATATATGGTCAGCTGAACATGTGGATAAAAAGCCACGGATGTGAGGAGAAGCGGAAAAAAAGCAGTGCCTCCACATGGAAATGACATGCAACGCACTTGCACTTTTTTTTTGTTGTTTTGTTTTTGAGAAGGGTATAACTACAGCCTGGAAACTGGAGAAATGGGGTGGGAGCTCCAAAATAGGGCGTGGCTTCTTCCCATTGACAGACAGACACATGACACATATGCGCAATTTATTATTATATTTATTATTGCAATTTTTTCTCCCAATCAACTTCAGAGTAAACTCCGCCCCACAGCTGATTCTACAGATTTTATTGGTTGTGTCAATCACAGTACGTGTTAATTTGATTTCCTACACTATGCTACAAAAAATGCTAACCCCTAAACCTGCCCCCACACCTGACCTTAACCTTAACCAGTGAAATTGGCGCTGAAAAGAAAGTTGCAGTTCCCCTTCAATTCGGTCACTCTACATTGCTTTGGGAAATACCTTTTTCTCGAATACCACTGAAGCCTTGAATCACACCAGTGAAACTGGCCAATGGAGTTCACGAGGCGTCTTTACGCACATAAATGGAGAGTTTTTTCAAGTTGGTGCGTATCGTGGGGC
Organism: Barbus barbus; assembly: GCF_936440315.1. Taxonomy (NCBI): domain Eukaryota; kingdom Metazoa; phylum Chordata; class Actinopteri; order Cypriniformes; family Cyprinidae; genus Barbus; species Barbus barbus. The sequence continues at coordinate 8,949,723 of NC_136756.1, forward strand.
GAAAACCCAATCAACTGCCCAATACCAATAATTCAAAACCAGCTTCCGAGCGGATAGAGATTCATCACTGTCTGGTAAGACCCGCGGAGGTGGCTTGTGTGTGTATATCAACAAAGACTGGTGTAACAATGCTGCGGTATTATCAAAACACTGTTCATCGCTGGTGGAGTTTATGGTTGTGAAGTGTCGACCGTTCTATCTGCCGCGGGAGTTCACGGCCATTGTTATCATCGCAGTCTACACCCCCCCCCCGTGTGCAAACGCTAAGGACGCCCTTCGTGAACTGTATAGCGCCATCAGCGAACAACAAACAAATAACCCCGACGGCTTTTTCATCATAGCCGGTGACTTCAACCACACAAACTTAAAGACAGTTTTGCCAAAGTTCTACCAACATGTGAACTTTGCAACAAGGGGAAACAACAAACTGGACTTTGTTTACACAACAGTAAAGAACTCTTACAAGGCTGTACCCCGCCCCCACCTCGGTACTCAGACCACATCACTGTTATGCTAATCCAAGCATATAGACCACTTCTCAAACTCGCCAAACCGGTTGAAAAGCAGATCACAGTATGGCCAGACAATGCCACCTCAGCACTGCAGGACTGCTTCCAGGACACAGACTGGAACATGTTTAAAGAGGCAGCCACCTACAACAACCACACAGACCTGCATGAGTACACTGAAACTGTGACTGCTTACATCAAAAAGTGCACTGATGATGTGACAGTCACCAAGACCATCACCACACGTGCAAACCAGAAGCCATGGATGACAGCAGAGGTTCGTGGGCTGCTAAAGACCAGAGATGAAGCATTCAGATCAGGAGATAAAGCAGCCCTCAAAACAGCAAGAGCCAATCTGTCCTGTGGCATCAAAAATGCAAAACGGTCATACGCTCAAAAAATCAACAATCACTTCACAGACAGCAGAGACACACGGAGCCTGTGGCAAGCCATTCAGACCATCACTGACTACAAGCCCCCGCCACAGGCCTGTGATGAGGACACATCCCTCCCCGATGCACTCAACCACTTTTATTCACGGTTTGAAATGCAGAATGACACACCTGCACAAAAACTGCCCGCACCTCCCAATGACCGGGCGCTCTGTCTGTCTAGCCGATGTAAGGAAGACCCTATCTAGGATTAACCCACGCAAGGCTGTGGGTCCTGACAACATACCTGGTCGTGTTCTGAGAGACTGTGCTGCACAGCTGACAGATGTCCTAACAGATATCTTCAACACCTCGCTGAGCCAGGCAGTCATCCCCACATTTCAAATCCAGAACAACCATACCGGTACCAAAGAAATCACCTGTGTCCTGTCTAAATGACTACCGTCCCATAGCACTGACTCCAATCATGATGAAGTGCTTTGAGAGGCTAGTCATGCACAACATCAAAACCAGCCTCCCCAACACACTCGACCCACTCCAGTTTGCATACCGTCCAAACCGCTCTACGGACGATGCAATTTCCTCCACCCTCCACCTGGCTCTTACCCACCTAGAAAATAAAGACTCCTATGTTAGAATGCTGTTCATTGACTTCAGCTCGGCATTCAACACAATAATCCCACAACAGCTCATAAATAAACTAAACCTGCTGGGCCTTAACAATTCCCTGTGTAATTGAATCCTGGACTTTCTAACCGGAAGACCTCAGTCAGTCCGTGTCGGCCACAACACCTCGAGCTCTACCACACTGAGCACAGGGGCCAAAGATCATCGGTGCCCCTCTCCCCTCCATCCTGGACATTTTCCTTACACGATGCTCCAGCAAAACCAACAGCATCGTGAAGGACTCCACCCATCCCTCCCACAGTCTCTTCCAGCTCCTACCATCAGGAAGACGGTACGGGAGCATTAGAGCCCTCTCCGCCAGACTGCTCAACAGCTTTTTCCCCCAGGCTGTGAGAGCCCTGAACTCAAACCACCCTGCCCCACTCTGAAACCCCATGCAAACCTACATCCTGAAACATGGACCATGCCCCACCCCAATAGGTTTATAGGTTTAAAGTGTTTTTTTACTTCATTGTTGTATGTCTGTATTTATGTAGCACTGTGGTCCTGCGAGGCACGACATTTCATTCCACTGTATGTCCCCACATGTAGCGGAATGACAATAAAACTCAACTTGTCTTGACTTGAAGTGCTGTTGTCAACCGTTTTCTTTGACTTTTTTTTAATCCAGTTTAATCTTAATTAGGTTTAACGATTAAAAATGTATCAAAATTGAAGAACGCTTCACGAATTCACGTGTCATCTTTGCGCAAGCGACCATGCTAATCTTCTCTGTATCGTTCCAATTTTAGTATATGTGCTGCCGAAGCAAGCACGCATAACGAGCCTAGACGTCTGATATATATAGCGGCGTCTCAGAGCAGGTTTTCTTGAAGGTGGTGAGTGGTTAAATCATTATTTAGTCATTTACCAGGACAATACAAGCACATTTGGTGTGCTGCAACATACAGATGTCAGTATTCACATGCATTTCTGATCATTTAAACTATATATTTGGTGTAATTAAGGTGTGTCTGCCAAGAAACTGGCAAGCATGCAGATCAGGCGGCCTTCTAAGGCAATATGATTGGCTCTAAGTGCTGACGCATTCAGGTCACGTGATCTGTTATCCTGCCCCAGCACTGCAGCTCCCAACCCCCAACGTCAGGACTGCTCTCGTGACTCGTGTGAGACCATCACACCAGAAACCGAAGCACCCAAGGGCCTTTGTTTTATATTCAATTCAAGTTTATTTGTATAGCGCTTTTTACGATACAAATCGTTGCAAAGCAGCTCTACAGGAATTTAAGTTTCCACAATATATTTATATATTGCAGAACCTTTTATATTTAACTTCTATTGTAAATTTAGAGGCTACAGTGCCTCCATCTGCCACGAGGGATCTCCTCATCTGCAAACACAAATGTTTATAACCTTTAAAATATAGAACAATTCACTACAAAATAAAGAGCAAAAAATTGTCTGAATTAGGGTCTAAAATACATTAAAAAGGTAATTTACTGACACATTAAAATGATCCTATTACTTTTTCACGGTAGCATTAAATTTCATAACATTTAAGGAAAGAATTTGTCAAAAAGAAAGTGAGCTAACATGTTAGCCTTTTGTCACGGTTCATGTCCCCAGCTCCACACAACCCTCATCTACATTACATCTGCTTCCCTCACTCTCTTAAGACCATTACATGCAGAGGCAGACAAAAAAACATCCACAAATCTACAGAAATATGAAGTGAGGTATAGAAGCAGTGCACAACTTAGTTTGTATTTGGCTGTTATAGCTTTAGCTGTAATATCTCTAAGATGTGGCTGCATTCAAAACGCATACTTCCATCTATTTAGGAGGCAAAAAGCAGTAGGCGAAGGATAAGTATGCATGAAATCTCAATATCCACAAAAGAGTAGGCGAGATTTACTTGGATGGAGCACAATTTCTCGCGAGATTCGGGCGTAGGTATACTTAAGTATCGTTCGAATATGCCTACTTACCTACTATATAGCAGGCGAAATGGGTAAGTGAGAAGAGTAGTATGTCCGAAACCACTGTATTCATAAAAGAGTAAGAGAGAGATCCCCAGATGGCCTACTGCGTCCCGCCCACACTCCAAAGTGTATCATCAAATAATTGCATGAAGAATCTGAAAGTCAGGCTTCATTGACTGATATTGTATGAACAGAATCCAGCAGGACAAACTTGACCAAAATCACCTTTTGTGTTAAAAAAAATAATAAAAATCACAGCTTTGGGCAAGTAAATACTAATTTAATTTATATGTTTGGGTGAACTAACACTTTAACCCCTCCAAATAGAAACTGTAAGAAATATATGTATGCATTTATATTATAGTAGTACCTTTAAGAAATAAACTTTAAAAATAAGCAGCTTTGAGCGTTTTTGCCTAAGACACAAAAAGGGATTTCCAAAAAATCACATTTAGAATTATTAATTTGGCAGACACTTTTATCTGAAGTGACTTACAGTGCTCTTATTACAGGGACCCTCAATCCCCCTGCTGCAACCTGGAGTACAGACACTGGTGGTGACGACTGCAGAGGTTCGAACCAGCAACCTTCTGATTACCAGTTCACTGCACCACAGAAGTAATGAAGCTATAGCAAAAATTAGCATGTAATTGTAAACGTGAAATTCATTTAGCAAGAAATGGAATGCTCAAAACATGAGATGTAAAATGTTTTACTCTGTGTAAATGTTTTTCAGGTAGTGGTGCTCATGTAGAGCAGCACATGAATGTTTGGAGCAGACACAGCAGGAGCCAGACTGTCCCACACATGTTCTCCTGCTGTTGTTTGGTTCAGGGGCCTCATCATGGTCTTCCTCATCCTCTAGATGTGGGTTCACTGCCTGTAAATACATCATTGTTAGAATAAGTTTGAATAAAGCTTTGCTTCATGTGTCCTTATTTTCATGGTTACTTTTATTCTTTTACTCATATTCATGTTTCCTGTTGTCAGTAAATAAAATATAATTGTTTCATTAATGTATGCATTAATTCGTTACTTGACAGATGTATTCACTTTGGCTGCATTTGTCTAGTGTATTCATGCATAGCTGTGGAATATGACAAAAATTACATGTAGCTTGTTTTACTAAAATTATATATTTAATTATTGGTCAGCATTTATCTTTATTATTGTAAGTGTTGGGGTGGGCTAGCAATGCATTCTGGGGTAATCTTACATTTGAGTATAATATCAGCAGTCTTCTCCAAAGTCAAGATCTTCAAGCAGCTGTCCGATGTCTCCTTTGTGCAGATATTGCAAATGCTGCAGAAAAATATACTAGGAAGGGTTGTGGAGTTACTGATGCTATGAGATGTTAGTGCACCTGTCCCTCTTACCTTCTGTTTATTATTACTGCAGAACATTTAATTACATTTAAGCTCAGGGAAAGATGGTTGTATCTTTAACAATGAACAATCAGAATAGAAAACATATAATGGGTTTGTGTAGTATGAGAATATACACACAGCAAAAAAGGCACAATTACATTGCAGTTTCGGGGAAACTTTTGTTCAGCAGCCAATTAAATGATAGCGTGTGAAACATTTTGTCCATCAACCAATAAAAGTATAGCTTCTGAAACATTTTCTCCAACAGCAAATGAAACGATAGAGTCTGAAACATTTCGTTCATCAGCCAATAAAACCATGGTGTCTGTAACATTTTCTCAATCTTCAAAAAACATGAAAAATCTGTGAAACATTTGCAACATCTTCATGTAATCTCACCTTTCCTCCACGAAAACGATTGTAGTGAAGAACTGTAATGTTTACATTTCAAGTGAAGTTTAATAATAGCTGATCAGACAGAAATGGAGATACACTAATTCAATACACAATTTCTCACAAATAATATTAATAAAAATATTACCTGAAAAATGTTTAAATATTTGCACTAGTAACCTTAGGAGTATCTCAAGTTAATAGCAGATCAACGCTTACTAGATGCGTTATATGCATAAAACAAATTAAATTGTATTCATACAAGACCATTCTAAAATCTTCTTTCCAGCATTTAGCACAAACATGAATAAATATAAAAACCTTTTGGGATTTAATTAAAAGCTTGCTTTGTTAGATTATACATTTCAGGTTGTACCTTACCTCTGCAAAGGAGACAAATCTTTCACACGCATTCATTAACAAAGCTTATTTTAATAAAAAGCTATGTAAAGTTCTTGCAAATGTGTCCCTGCCACAAACTCAAAATCACTGTGATAAGAATAAGACACTCAGAAACATCTTTTGCATGTCCATTCAGAATAATTTTTATTGCACAGAAATTAAATGTTTTTGCCTTTTTAGTCATTTAAATTTTTTTGCCTTTAGTCATTTTACTTTTTTTCTTTTTTTTTTTTTAATATAAACAAAATCAGAACAAACTTAACACTGTGGAGAGCAAAAGGACATTTGCAGTGTGCAAACCATGCATTAAATAGCATGACTCTGAAGTGCTGTTTTCTTTTCCCCGTTCTCTGGAACAACCCTCACAGACCTTCAGTGTGCATGCCTGTAAAATTGAAATAAAAATCGGTCAACATTTGTATGCAACACTTGTATGCGCTACTAATTGGCCTTGCATGATTAAGACCAAATATTTTGATAGAAAAATGCACGTAGATTACCTGCCTTACAAAGCTCCCTCACTTTGGTGACAGTTCCTTGACTTGATGAGCCTGAAGCACCGCTACAGCCTCTTCAACCTAAACAGTGCAGAAAAGTGTAATGATCAAACAAAATCTGATCTTTGAGACTAAATGTTGAGTACGTGTTTTGAATAGTGCTAAGTTACAAAATGCAGAGGAACCTATGACTACTCCTCTCGGGAACAGAACAAAATAAGAACACATAATCCTTTGTTAAGTGAAGTTTATACACTTACCTGAATGGAAATGCCTGGAACAAACTTTCAATGATGTTGGGTATATCCGTGCGTCTTATGGCGGATATCCAGGCCACCTGTCTCCGCTTGGTTACATCGGACACATGACTCCCTTCATTCTGTTTCCAGGCCGGAAAACAATAGAAAGAGAGTCCGCAACGCCCCCCCACCCCCACCCGCGGCGCTAGAGCTGTGACGTCACGCCCCCGTTCCCAATTTGTCAAGTAAAGGGTTAAGCAGCCAACCAATGAAAAGTTCCCAGCATGCCCCTCCCATGAGTGTGATATACTCACTAACTTAGCCTTATATCACACATATATAAATACTCTTTTCATTTCATGTGGATAAACTCACTTAGATCGCTTATATATGACAATATACATCGAATGTTACAAAGAAAAGCAATTACTCAAGTTTGTCACCACCGCGCAGAAAGCTGTGGCTTGAATAGCAAGACGTGCATCCAGTTAACCAACCATTATTGATTCTTCCAGTTCATAAAAAATGATGATTGGTTAATCACGAGACTTCGTGAAATGTGCTTCCATCTACTTGTTACGGTTACGCACATTAGCCATCTGATTCCAACTTTGTCAACATACTAAATATAGAGTATTTATATCTGATTTAACATAATTATCGTTATGAATGCTCGATAATTTTCAATCGTTCTGATAGAATGCAGATGAAAGTGAAGAAGTTCTCGAAATGCTGTGCTGGCGGGAAACCCATCTCTTTTATTAATTAAATCGTTACGTGAAGTCATTATCACGTGGCTTCTGAAGTCCCGACATGCTCTGAACATCCAATAAAGGCAAATATATTGCGTTTTTCGATTAACCTTTTTAACAAATATATTTATTGTAATTTCCGAGTCCCAATTTGTGTCGCCATTCAGCTCAGATACAGCCATTAATAATATAATCTGGATTGAAATATATATGCTGAACATGTCTTTACACGTTTCTTTTTTTTATTGCGGATTTTATAACATATTTCAATGAGATCAGAACAAATACTATAAAGAAAATAAATAGGAAAAGCAATAAGAAAAGCGCAAATAATTACAAATTATTCAAAAACAAGATTTAAGGCTTCAAAGTAATTTAGCAGGTTGCTTTGTTATTTCTTGTTTCTTTTAACGTGACTCATTTCTGTTTTAAAATGAGTAAAATTAGGGTTTCACTTCCCATTTATATTTGTGAATAAATAATTTTCCACATATGATGAGTAAATTCACAATATACCATATTTTGAAATCAACAGTATACTCATAAAAAATAAAACATAATTTTCTTTGAGTTGCAATTCAATATTAGCTCTGTGTTTAACAACAACAAAAAATAAAAATGACACCAAAATATTTTTATATAAAAACAATCAATGGACAATACTCTCATTTTCCTCTTTACAGAAAACACAATTCAAGTCAATGTCTTCACAAAACTTTGCAATTACCTGTTTTACAGGTCTTGACCTATTTTTTTTACAGTCTATGGTCTTGACACGTTTCACTCACTCATTTTTCATTTTCAGCTCAATCCGATCCGCTCTGAACTGTTGTGAACCGAGTCAAACTGATTCATTCAAAAGATCCGATCAAATCGCCGGTATCGCGAGATTGCTGTTCTCGCGAGGCGCAGTGGAGATGCTCATGGTGTTAACATGGCGGCCGCCTGAAACTTCCACGTGGTATTTACTTGATCACATAAACCTAATTAGGCTATCGTAAGTAGTTGGTAGTTAATTCCATTGTATCAGTTAAGCAACGACCGTCCAAAGAAGCTGCCAGAATGCAACACGACGATGTAAGTAAAGCGTGTTAAGAGACGCTCACGAAAACAACGTAACGTTATCTGTTTAGACTAGCAACACGGATGAATTAAATGTGATTTAGAGTGAACAGGACGTGACTAAACCATAATAACAGAAGCGAAATCTTAACAAAATATTTAATTTCAAACACTGACGTTTAGATTGTTTTACATATTTTTATATTTAGCATATTTTCAGCATCTTTGACATTGAATCATCTGTCTTTTAAAGGTTATATGGGACCTGATCGGCAATAAGAGTTTTTGTTCCTACAAAGTAAAGTAAGTAGTACTACACCATTGTAAACTGCACTGTTCAGTGTATTTTGTATTCTATGTATGTGGACGAACATGACATCTAACTGTTTGATTTCTCGTCGTTGCTGAAGAACGAAAACTCAGCAGTTCTGTCGAAATGAATACAACATCACAGGCCTTTGCAATCGCAGTTCATGTCCTCTCGCCAACAGCCAGTATGCTACTGTCAGAGAAGAGAAAGGTAAAAACAAACTTCACAAAAGCAGATGCGAACATGTGGTCGGTACTCATTCATTTCTTGATCATCACATCTGCTGTGTTTCCTTAGGCCTGTGTTATCTCTACATGAAAGTTATTGAGAGAGCAGCATTCCCTGCTCGCATGTGGGAGAAGGTATGAGAACCAAAACGAACAGGACATGTTGATCATTAGATGTCTTTCGCATTGAAATGTTTAATAAACCCGTGGTACTCTCGTTCAGGTGAAACTTGATCGAAACTATGCAAAGGCTCTGGAACAGATCGATGAGAACCTGATCTACTGGCCACGGTTCATCCGACACAAGTGCAAACAGCGCTTGACCAAGATCACACAGTATCTCATCCGGATCCGCAAACTCACACTCAAACGACAGTGAGGCTCTTTCTCATTATTTTCTGCATTCTGTGTATTGCACTAGCTCCATGATGTCTTTTATCTGGCATCAGTCTTGTAATAAAAGCTCAGCAAGGCTCCTGAAAAGTACAGTAATATTGTGAATTATTATTACAATTTAATATAACTGTTTTCTATTTAATATATTTTAAAATGTCATTTATTCCTGTGATCAAAGCTGTATTTTCAGCTCCAGTCTTCAGTGTCACATGATCCTTCAGAAGTCATTCTAATATGCTCATTTGCTGCTTGAATGTTGAAAGCAGTGCTGCCTCATTTTTGTGGAAACTGCCATACATTTTTATTGTCAGGATTGTTTGCACAGCATTTACACAATACCCCTATATAATCTCTTACATGATGCCTGTTTTTTAAATTTACAGGAGAAAATTGGTTCCACTTAGTAGAAAAGTAGAGAGACGAGAAAAGAGGAGAGAGGTGGGTGATGTACTGATCATGCATGAATTCCTGAATATATCCCTGTATTTTTATTTTCTTTTAGCATTTAAATAGGCCTACCTCAGTTTTTTTAACCCCTTCTTTTAAAAACAACTAATGTCTTTGGATCGAATGTGGAGTTAAATGTGAGTTGCATTTACTAATTTTTTCATCTTACCAACAGGAAAAAGCTCTTATTGCTGCTCAGCTGGAAAATGCCATAGAAAAAGAACTGCTAGACCGTCTAAAGCAAGGAACAGTAAGTGCATCTTTGGCACATGTTTTTCCTGCTTTTGTGCCAGATCAGTTATTGCATTTAAAGTTTTCTCTTTTCCCTTTGTTTAGTATGGAGACATATACAACTTCCCCATCCAAGCCTTTGATAAAGCTATGGAAAAACAGGAAGAGGAGACTGAATCAGAGGAAGAGGAGGATGAAGACGAAGCGGTATTAACTCTATTTTTTTTTTTTGTCAGCTTAGTGTTTTTATTGTATTGTTTGTTACAGGAAGTCTATTCTATTGTTAACAGCCTTATTACAAAGTCTCTTATGCTCATTAAGGCTGCATTCATTTTTGTAAAAATACAGTAATATTATGAATATTAATACAATTTAATTAAACAACTATGGGAGAACTTGTGCACACTCTTACATGGGGTTAATATTAATTGTGGTTAATATTAATAATAATTTTTATTTATGTACTTCTGTGATCTTGTTTCTGTCTTTCAGGAGTCTGGGACGAGAGAATTTGTTGCTGATGATGAGTTTGAAGAGAGTGATCTTAGTGATTTTGAGGTAATATTTTACGTTTAACAATTAAATTCCATAAACATGGTTACTCTCTCAAAGAGTGACATTTTTATATTGACCCTGACCATGTTTTACAGGATATGAACAACCTAAAGGGCAGCAGTGATGAAGAGGATGCTGAAGAGGAATCCAGTGTGGAGGAGTCTGAAGAAGAGTTAGAAGAAAAGACCAAGGCCAAATCGAAAGGAAAGGCTCCACTCAAAGGCCCAATCAGGAAAAAACGGGCCTATGTTGAGATAGAATATGAACAAGAGACAGAACCAGCTCAGAAAAGCAAGGCCACATAAAGACTGAACTGATCACACCAGAGTAACTCCGCTGTGCGTGGAACATTTCCAATTCATGAAACCTGATCGTTGATATTGAATAGAGGTGTTATAACGATGTACACTGGTGTGTGTGTGTGTGTGTACACTCCTGTCTAAATCTCTTATGTGGGATTGTTTGTACATTGACCCGTCTCATCTGTACTTATGCTGTTGCAAGCATAAGTGTTTTTAAAAAATTTTCCATTGTGTACTTTGCCCATGTTCATTTAATACAATTTATTTGAAATGGATTGCATGCATATTAAGTAGTGTCTGTTTGACAGTGGCTGGTGTTCTATATTGTGCTTGAATGCATGTTTTACTTCGATCATCTTTTACATCTCATGCACCCACCAGCAATTACACTGCAGACCCCTAGAAAACATTGCTATTGTTTATGGAGTTCGACTGACCTCAGTTCTAATGCTGTTAGTAACACAAATGCACATCCTTTCAAAGCACCCATTCTAAAGAAAATGTGGAAAAATCCTAACCAAATGCATAAGGTTCTTTTGTTTGTTCCAAGAGATATAGTTTCATATGGCAAACGCCTCTTTTTATATATATATATATATATATAAAAAATCAGGACTGTTCCTTTAACTCAATTAATACTAAATAATATCCAGTGTGAGTCACTTAAATAATTATTGTGGATAAAAAGCACACTAGCACATCACTAAACATGTTCTGCTACAAGCGTCATTGATATTCTTAAGACATTTATTCATTCCTTAAAAATAAATTAAAAACTTAAACATTAGTAGCTGTCATTTTAATCTTTTTTTAGTTCTAGAAGTAGTTCTAATGTTTGACAGCACTGGTATGTGTTACTGTTGCAAAATCAAATTGTGCACATTTTCTGGTGAAGTGACAACATGAGCTGAGACCTTTGCTTAACTGCCTAAACAACTCACTGAGCACAGCTGAAGTGGAAATGCTGACCACTGAAGAGGCCAAAATTGTGCCAAAGAACAAATAAAACCTTGAAGTATCTTAAAAGTAAGATGAAAGACCCCATTTTTGGTGTCCCCAGAAATGTCCCGGTTTTTCAGCATGTTCAAAACACCCTGCAAATCAAAGTATCTTTGAGGTTGTATAATTTTTATTTTTGCACAAAAAACCCAGTTCCCCTGGACATAACACACTGTGTATTTTATTCATAGCATGTAGTGCACTGAAATAAGATTCTACTGAGCCAACGTCACCTCCTAAAGCGTTAAATACTCAAACAGCTTACTGACACAGCGGTGCTGCAGTGACTTTCTGGATACACTTCAACACAGGTTCAGACACACAACTGCTGTCTAGCTCTCTCAGAAGAGTCTGTATAGAAACAAGGGGAAATAAGAAAAAACAGAAGGGGAGAAAACAGCTACGAACTGCATGCAATATGTATCGGAGTAATGATGCTTTTACCATTTCATAAAAGCTTTGCAAGCATGATGAAATTCTAATTAGTCACTTGTGAGGAGGATTACTGTCTTATAAATCTGCCATTTTTATTACTTTCACTTGCAAACTTTCAATTGAACGATAACAAATATGAGATATTTTTAACCCCACTCTGGCTGAAATTCTTTCTCCTATAACCACAAGATTCAATATAAAAAATAATAATGGTCGTTCTCACCTGTAATTGTCCCTTTGAGCAGTGGTCGAGCAGCAGTAAACAGTGGGATGCTTGGGTCATGAGCTGCTCTTTCAGCGGGGTGGGTAATGACTCTGATGAGACGTCAACCAGAAACCTCAGAAGACTCTGAGCTAGTGAACCCATCCTCCTCTCCATACTAGAAATATACATAAAAGCACACAATGTGTGAAATACATCTGATATAAGCTAGAGTGGAAAAATTAAAGAACTGATTTAATGTAGCTGCACTGAAGCATTGATGTTATATAGTGCTATGGATGGTCACCGTGGCCAAGCAATCTGTAGAGTTTTTTGCAGAGCATCCAGGATACTCAGTCTGGCTTTCTCCTCTGGAGCATCGGAGACCTCCAAGTATCCCACAATCACCCTCTCCAGCCTCTTCAGGTGACGAATGATTACTATACCCATCCTATGAGATAACAACATGACAAATTGGAACATCAAAGTAGCTAAAGATGAGTAAAATTACAACAATTATGCTAATTAAGTTAGTTAAGGATATTTTGAACATTATGACCGGGCTATTGGTGAGATTTTTAGAAATGCTTTTCTACCAACAACAGTAGCCTAAGACAATGCCAAAATCTTTGTTCAACTATTAATCAACATTGAAATAGTTGTTCTAAAATGGTCTAACATTTGTTATTATTTGATGAGCTCTATGAATGCGCATTAATCAATGTTTCTATGTGAATAAAAGCCTAAATTAAATCTGTTTATCATAAAATCTGAGACTGTCTCTGCAGAAGACTTGGATTAAAATGCTCAGTTCATATGAATAACTTTTACAATGTCTTTATAAACTTTTTGAAGCTTGCAAAAAAAAATGAGCTCACCTCTCAATAAATAAGACAAGATTTTTGGCATAAACACGACGAAGGTCGAGCTTGTGCTCCATTTCCATGTGTGTCAAGATGTGCCGGAGCACATCGTCAAAGCGATTTGGTTTGCGCGGTAAACCTGAGTGCACTAGAGGTTTCTCAAGGACTGACAGCAAGTCTAGAAGGCAGGGCAGCACAACCTGAAAATGACAGCAATAAGGTGAGACACATAATTCAAACTAAACATCTGTGTTCAAGTACGTAGACTGTGTGAGTGAAAGCGTCACCTGCATGAGTGTAGCCTCAGATGTGTGTAAGTGACTGAAGAGGGCATGATAGAGCACCTGAGCTCGGTTGAACTGCCTCAGATCAGCAGCCGGCTAAGAAAGGAGAAGATCAATTGAACACACATTTCAAATGCATATATTTAAAAAACACTGGCTTATAATGTCTTTCAGTATTTGATGTCTTGCTTATGAATGTCAGGAGCACAATAAAAGCGACTCTTATTCAGAGTCACAACCATCTTTGAGGACAAATGGACAGTTAAAGGATCACAATTATCAGGATTTAAATATGAGTATATTTATCACTGATATTGCTCTCGTTTCCAACTCATTTCGTGGCACTTCAATACATTCTAGGATTGACTTTTGCATTCATATCAGCAGTGTCTTTATGATGTTGTATTTTGCTGCTCTGTAGGCAAGTTTAGAACTTTTTTTTGTAGATAATTGTGGTGGACAAAATATTTACAAGAAAGACTTACCACATTGAGAACAATGTGATGCAGGCAGTGCACACCCAGTACTTTGTTTCCTGTGTGATAATCATCAGATATCAGCAGAGATGGAGGAAACACCTTCTCCAAATACTCAGTTAAACAGGGTCGTTCAACCTGAACCAGCATCCAGGAGAACACATGCTTCACTGCCTGGTTACGCTTCCAGCTCTCCCTGAACACAAAAAAGGACAAGCTTGAGTGCATTTAATACCATATTATTATGTGCTCCTGTGATGTAATTTAAAGAACAACAGCAGATCTTCAGAAATACACTCTTTAATTTGTTCATTTACACAATGGCAAGAAAGTTAACAGGATTTTAAACGAGATTTAAATGCTTTTATACAAGCATATTTGTTCCACAATGTTTTCAGTCATTTTTTGTGATTACTAAATGAGGGTTGTCTGTCAGAGATTTATTCATAGAAATATTGTAGAGCACAATATTATGTTGCTATATTCAAATAAAGGTTTAAAAAAAATAAAAATGTTAATTGCCACATTCAAATAAAGATTTCAAAATGCAGGCTGTCACTAATTAAATAAGTATATGTTCAGCTAATAGTCAGCCTGTTACATGTATGCTTCTCATAATTAGTGAATTATGCATATAAACAGCCTTTTAATTAAAGGAGTAGAATAATCATGGCTGATAGTAAGACATGCAAACGTAAAAGAAAACCAAACTGGATGCAAGAGTACATCTGTAACTTCTTGCCCAGCTGGTTAATGAAAATAAGGATATAATCAAAGGAAAATTTGGAGTTGGTATAACCTCCAAAACCAAAGGTGATACCTTTTTAAAAGCTCATTATCATCTGGAGTTAGGACTTCGGAGTCCTCTTCACTACTCCTAACGTTCACAGATTTAGTGCTTTGTGAAATACTCAGAGCAAAAATTTAGGAGTCCTAAATTTAAGACTGAAACGCCCATTATTTTTAAGATTTTCTCCTAAACTGGCGAGTTATGAGCTACTTTTGGCCTTAAGATGTTTTGTGAATACGGGCCCTGATGGTCAAAATATTGTACATATTTTAACGTTTTTTTGGAGCAGTTACATCAGTGTGTGGACATTTCATTCATTTCTTGCTTTATTGTCCCAAACCTGAGCCCTTATTAAGTTTGTAAGTCCGCACCTTTTTTGTATTTCTGATTTTTATATTAATGTCCTTAACATTTCCAGACATGGAAACTTCCGAGTTCACCCTCATATTAATAATAAAAGAAAACTGAAATATTGCTCACAAAACTTACAATTGTGAGCAGTGTGTCTTATACAGTACATTAAGACTTACAGTATGATGTCTTGAATTTACTGCATAATAGGAACTGACCCTCTAGTTTACTTAGAAAATATAGTTTTGCAGAGCCAATTTAATTAAAAATATACTTTTTTTCAAAGCTGAGAGAGGCCAGTGCTTTAACTTTCTGAAACGTACTTGGTTAATTCAGGCTGCAGTGTGTCGAGAACTGGCCCCAGAAGTCCTTTCTGGCCCTGCTCGGGTTTTCCAGACAGCAGCTCCTGCAGTGACCTGCTGCCCGTCAGTGCCACGGCTGATGTGAGCAGCTCCCGGGCGCTGTTTCTGGAGGCTGCACTGCTCCAAGGCTGCTCCTGCAGGTGTGTAACTGAGAATATACAGAAGCTGGGGGCTAGTGTGCGAACTAGAGACCTGATGTCTGGACGGTTTTGATGCTCCAGCGCTTTCTGAATCTGCGCAGACAGCGCTAGCAACACGGCACTAACAGCCTGGGCTTTGGCCGGTATGTCCTCGTAACTTTTGATAGGTAACGTGCCGCTGTCTGTGTCACATAGAGGCAGGGCAGCGTAACGGGTGCATGAGTGCACTAAGCCCAAATACTGGCCTCGTAGGTCCGCGTTCAGTTCAGGGAAGAGCCAGTCGAGAGAAGCGAGCGAGAGCAGCTCTGCAGTCTCCCCCAGGATGAACGCTCGTTCCTCCGGCGCTTCTTCCAGCTCGAGACGCTCATGAATGCGTCTGAAAGCAGAGGAGCAGGAATCTCCTATTTTCATCTCCTGAAGAATGCGTGTCACATCCATTGCGTTGTCTCACATTTAACTATCCTTGATCGTTGAGAAATACGAAGATCAAATGACAAAATTAATAATAATTTGTATAACACGGCCTTAACAGCTCTAACTTGTGTTTTAGGAATCAATGATTCAGTTCTACTCCATGTACTAAAAAACAACTTATATGGGAATGATTTACCCATAAACACTGTACGTACACGGTTTAAAAGTGCAACCTTAAAATATTTCCCCAGAAACCTGATTGTTCAAAAAGGTCCCATGTGAAGCGACACGTCCAAGCGAAGTAACTACTGTAATATTAATGAAATTAATAGCCTCATGTACTTATAGAGTACAGTTTCATGACGGTCTCACACAAAATGCACTTTACAATAATGAAAAATGATCAGTTTTACTTTTATATGAATTCTAAATCATGTTTTAATATGTTTTTGTCTTGCTTTACAGAAGTAGCTACACTTGTTTTGATGTATTGACCAACATACTAAAGCACATGTAAAGTAATTGGTTATTATTTTAACTGTAGTGTGTTATTTGATATTATATTATAAATATGTGGCATATACACTGCCCTCCAAAAGTTTGGAAACACCCCAGGCAAAGTGTGGTTTTGGACGATATCAGCATAAATCCTTATCATTTTTTGGTGCAAATACATTAAAGTAACTTGACATTATCATTGAAGACCAGCAATAAAACATAATAATGGCAATATATGCATGTCAAAGTCAGACATGCCCCTTTGCCAGCTGTGATGCCTGGTTACTGGTTTAAACTTGACCCAGGTTTTTAAAAGATTTCTGGGTCAGCAAACCTTAATACTGTAGCTTCAACTATTGATTGCCAATTCAAAGTCAATGTTTGAATAAACTGACAGCTCGGGTGCCCAGATTATGCAGAGCTGTAATAGCTGGTGGATATTTTGATGAATCGAAAATTTTATTTTTTTCTATAAACTGTTTATGTAATAAAATATGTTTGTGTTGTCCCTTATCAGTGCAAAATTATCATAAATTAAAAAGGATTCATGCCAATATTGTCCAAAACCCCACTTTTCTAGGGCGTTTCCAAACTTTTGGAGGGCAGTGTAAGTTTCACCAGAAATTACATTAAAGTATATTACTATACTAAGTATATAAAGTATATAACTGGGCATTTTGTGTTAAATTCATGAAATAGCATATAGTTGGTAGTTACTGTTCATGCCAGTATTTATATGTTAATGAGGGACACAAAAGGCACCTGTTTTGTGTAATGACCAAGAAGAACCGGTTATTAAGTTATCTATGATTTCTAATTTGTTGTAGAACGTGAAGCTGTATTGGTTCCCTTTGTCCGTAACTTCCTACTCTTTTATCCCGGAAATAACAATCATTAAATTCAATAACATTTGATGCATATCCAAAGGAAATGAACAGTGTGTCACAGGAGGCACTAAAGAAGCTGGCATCCCACTCACAATGGATTTTCTCTTCATTACAATCCTAACTTCACATGCACATCATGATGAAAACAATCAAATCAAGTTGACAAATTAGGCCTGTTTATTTCACTCAAACCCACTGACGTGACAAGAGACAGGATAAACAACACTTTACAAGCGTACAAAAACAATATTTACTTGTACACAAAAATGTGATCATTGTGAAGGACGGGGAAAGTTGCTATATTAAACATTTTAAACCTTTTGAATCAGGGCTGCAGGTCCTGATGATTTGTTGGCAAGTTCCTTTATAAGTATATGTGCATCACTCTTCAGTGTCCTCCTCACTTTCATCACTCAGAGGGAATTCCCTGTACCCCCGCTGTGTATTGTAGCTCTTCACATGCATTGGACACTCCTGATTTATAATAGCCTTGAGAAACAAGTGTCAGGTGTCATTAGGAAGCATTTGTAAACATACTGATACAGAAATGCATACAGTCACATTTGTGTTTCTCACCATCTTCTCTTCCCGAACAGCAGGATTTTTGAGGAAGAAGCAAAGGGGTGCATATAGGATGTTGATAATGCCGATGATCACCATGAGATTGGGGAAGCCTATGGCTCTTACTATGGCCCCTCCAGTCGATGGACCTGCAGTAGGAAGGAAGAGTCAGTTTGGCTCCTGGAGCTCTTAAGGTGAGCAAGCACCAAGTTTTGACCAGAAAATAGATCTAAATTGTGACGGAATAAGAATAAATTGTACAAAACATGTCTAATAGTAATGTATTCCAATACAACTGCATTAGGGGCAATTACCAACAGCAAATCCCATGCAGAGGGCAACATCAGCAATGGCGTACACACTTCCGTAGACAGACACATGACGAATATCCACTAGGTAACCCATTATAGCCATCATAGATGAATCAACCATTCCTACAAGCACAAATAATTAGTTGCACATTTCAGTTATGTATTTTAAATGCATAGCATACTACAAATTTTTTTTTTACTACAAAAGATTTTTCTCATACAGTGAAAGGCAATGGGGGTCTAAAAAATAAAAACTGAGAGTCATTTAAAAAAAAAACTTTGGAAAAAGCATGAGGGTGACTAAATAATGAAAGAATTTTCATTTTGTGGGAACTTTCACTTAAATATTGCATGAGAAACAAATGAATAATATTCACCAATAGCAAATCCCAACCCTCCATTGGGACCAATAAGCCCATAGATGTCTTTGGCAAAGGGAACCTACAACAAATTCACATAAAGTCACAATCACCACAGTCCTTTTATATATACTCTACCGTTCAAATGTTTGGGGTCGGTAAGATTTATTAAGAATTTTTAAATAAGTCTGGTGTTCACCAAGACAGTATTATTTGATGAAAAATACAGTAGAAACAGCAATATTGTGAAATATTATTAGAATTTTAAATAACTGTTTTCTATTTGAATATATTTTAAAATGTAATTTATTCCTGTGATGCAAAGCTGAATTTTCAGCATCATTACTCCTGTCTTCAGTGTCACATGATCCTTCAGCAATCATTCTAATGTACTGACTTGGTGCATTTCTCATTATCATTATCAAAATTATTTTTTATAATAATTTTGTGGAAACCATGATTCATGGTCTGGATACTTTGATGAATAGAAAGTTCAAAAGAATAGCATTTATTTGAAATATAAATCTTTTGTAGCATTATATAAGTGTCTTTACTGTCACTTTTGATCAATTTAATGCATCCTTGATGAGTAAAATTAATTTCTCTAAAAAAAATTTTTTACTGACTTTTGAACCACAGTGGGTTTGTTTTGTACATAGTTCAAGCATGCATGAGCAAAGTGTAATGAAACATGATTTAATATGTGATACTCACACAGAGCAGACTGATGCCGACTATAAGCATGCCGATCATGGAACACAACCACCTACATCAGAGAAGCATTTCTAAATGATGCAGCTCTTATCTCTGTAGACAGAGCTTTTTCCGCCATAATGACATATACATGTGAATTTCAATTTATTTATTTTGGGACATGCAAGAAAATGTATTACCTTCCCATTTTATTGGCCAGTATTCCAAACAGATTGGTCCCAATGAGGTAAGAAACACTGGCTGGTAGGAAAGCCATACCTGCAATATCAGTAGCCATGATTAGCTCAGTCAACAGAACCACAGAAAAGATAAGCAAATAAAACAGTCATTATGTTTAACAGGGTCATCGGAGCCACCAGGAACCTCTTAGCTGGCTTCTTCCAACTCATATCAGTTGACTGAACTATACAGAAAAACCACAGATCTTCTCAAGAAGCCACATGTTTCACTTAATCCTCTGTGAGGAGGTATCTAATGACAAAATGGTTCTGAATTCTTTTAACATTTGTGTGAGAGAGGAAACAAACAGGAATTAAATAAAATTACCTAAATAAGCAGGAAGTGAATTTGTTTCAATCACATTTTAATGACTTGGAATAACAGAGTTTCTTACCAAGCTGCCATTTTGGCGAGCACATTGTTTGCATCATCCAGATGGGAAGAGTGGGCTCTAAAATAGCCACCCCCATGTTTGCAAAGCACAACGACCCTGTAATTATATACAGGAACCATAATCTTACTCATAATTCACTCAGCACAGCTCCTCATCCGCTTCATTTACAAATCGTTTTAGCTGTTCACATCAAAACATGCGCCCGTGATTATATGGAGGCATACGTGTAATTACAGAAACTGCTACTACACCTCCACGACAACTTTTTAAACTGGTTTAACTGTGGGCAGTATTTGAGGATGTATTTGCTTTTATTTTATTTACACACACACCTGCACTAATGAGTATGTAGGGATCCTTCAGCAGGGTGAGTAATGGTGTTCCTTCCACGCTCTGAACAGAAGACACATAACAATCACTCCCGCTTCTTACAGTAACACTAACACACACATTTCTTATCTTTTATCAACTTTCATAACTAGCATTAACTATTGAAGGAAGTACTCACCCCTGGAGATATTTTTGAGGGCTGAAGGATGCAAAGCTGGAGGGCTGGTGTTGAAATTGGGTATTGAAAACAGTCTGATAAATAATGAGATGTAACTCTATGAATTTAAAAAGGCAAATTTATAAGTTTTACTAATATCTTACCTCCATCAAACACAGCCAAGAAGGCAAGGACGAGGAAGGGAGAACTTTTACCAACAAACTCATACATGACACTGCCAAATGGCGCTCCGACTGAAAAGAGTACATTTTGCAGTGTTAAAATTGTCGTTTATGGCACACATTTGGATAATTACATTTAGGTATTGCTAGTGATTTCCAGTTGTTGATGTTACTTTACATTGTTAACTTCTATTGTAATGTAAAGCACATTAGAGGACAAATATAATACTATATTAACGTACTGAGCACTCCCATGGCAAGTCCTCCCAATGCGATCCCCATGGCAATTCCTCTCTCATTGTCATCTGTGTACACACTTGCTAACATTCCCAGACCTACACAATTACACAGTAATTTTTTTATCATATATACACTACAGCTAGAACATTTGCAAGGTTTTTAGAGAGAAATTAATACTTTTATTAAACAAGGATGCATTAAATTGATCCAAAGTTACAGTAAAGACATTCATAATGTTACAATAAATGCTGATCTTTTTAACTTTTTACTGGTTAAACAATCCTGAAAAAGGTACAGCTATATAGCACAACTGTTTTCCTAATAAGAAGACATGTTTTTGAGCACCAAATCAGCATGTTAGAATGATTTCTGAAGGATCATGTGACTCTGAAAACAGCAGTAATCATGCTGAAAATTCAGCTTTTCATTACAGGAATGACAAAACTAAAATATATTAAGACAGAAAACATTTAAACATAATATTTCAGACTATTCCTGTTTTTATTGTATGTTTGATCAAGTGAGAGACTTCAAAAACATTTAAAAAATGGCATTTCAATCTTACACATACAATATTTGATTCGTTATATCAAGGATGCTAATTCTCACATATTATACCTGCCACAGAGGAAAAGGATGATCCAATTCCCTGCAATGAACGGGCGAAAAACAGCAGCGCGTATGTCCCTGAGAAGGCAAACACTGCAGAGAAAGCATTCAAAGTCAGAGTCCACCTCATTTCACTTGTAGTTGGCAATAGCCATATAAAAGTGAAACCATATAAAAGACATCAACAAGCAAAAATATATAGAATTTCTCACTCTGTGCTCACAGTAGTGTATTCAAACAACTTTCATATTGTTTCTCCAACGTAGTTAATCCTACACAATAATGTTCAGATTCAAAAGTCAACCACTTTTTTCAACAGGGTTTCAATGTAAGAGCTGAGAACCAACGTCTTGTTCTCACTCAAATTCATGTCCTCCTCAATTTCTTCATCATAACGGAAGCAACTAAGCATGATTATCAAATTTTAACCACACATTTGGTCTGCATTTTGTAGTTTAATATACATTCACTCATTGCCCTGATTAAATGGATAGTTCATCCAAAAATTAATATTCTGTTATCATTTACTCACCCTAAAGTTCCAAATCTGTACTGTATCTGTTGAACACAAAAGATATTTTGAAGAATGTTGGTAACTAAACAAGGTAACCAAAAGGTAACCAAATGACATTGGGGACCAGAAACTATCCTTCGGTATCCTTGGGTATCCTTCAAAATATCTTATTTTATCTTCAGCAGAATGAAATTTACAGGTTTGCAACAACTTGAGTAAATGATGACATAATTTAAATTTTTGCGTGAACTATCCGGTTAACCCCTGTTCACAATAAGATCAATAACATGCATTTAGAAAATTTCATGCAGAGTTTAATAGTCATAGTCAAGTAGATGATTAATGGGATTTCTAATCGTGCAATGAATAAAGTTCCCATTAAAAGATTTTTCAGCCAGTGGAATTTGGATAATGAGCAAACAGAACTATTCATGATCCCGGCCCTGAGAACAAAAAAAACGGCAGCTGTGGTTCCAAGAATTTTACCATAAACTGATTATAACTGATAAAATGTTACTATATCAACTGACTGAAGTACATTAATTTAACAACATTAGATGTAACACAACGCTAATGTACAAAACTGAAGAAACATTGTTATTTCAACAACAAAAAAACAAACATCAAATTTGAAATGTAACGCAGGGAATTCTGGGAATGTCTATTTAAGGTTATTCACTGTAAATTATAAAAAAAATTCTACTTCCAAAAACGGTATACTACCGTAAAATTACATGTAATGTCAAATACAGTTTTTCACCATATATAGCAGGGGAACTTACCGTTAACCATTTACCAGGTTTTTACTGTAGCATTTTTACAGTCTTTTCCCGTTAAATTCACAGTCATTTTTTACAGTGTGACTTACTTATTGTGGAGACAAACATGATGGCAAACCCAGCAAACATCGGTATGTGATATCCAATCCTATAAAACAGGCACGCATCAGTAATTTGAATTAGATCATTCAGCCCTCTACTGTCATTATGTACTAACTTCAGCTAAATAACAGTCATATTAGATGATCTGCACAAACCGTTTATGTACCTGTTAGTCAGCGGGCCCACAAATGGGTTGACCATGAGTTGCACCAGGGCTTTGGAGGCAAACAACAGCCCAACCCTCACATTCTCCTCTTCCAAAAACTCACTGTCCTCTTTACACCTGTGTCGCTCAGCAGAGCTGCTGTTGAGCCCTGAACTTCCATTAGCACCAGAGGAGATGGTGAGATTGGCAGTGCTGATGGTGTAGGTGCTGTTGTCATACAGAGAGAAGATGGAGGTGTAGGTGGGCTGATCCTCAGAGGGGGTGGCAGAAGGGAGCTCTTGTGTCTGGTGCTCTATGGCATACAGGAAGGTTGGGATGATGGGAACTGGAGAGAATGAGAGGTGACGTGAGGATGGGAAGAGGAAGAGCCAGTATCTGTGTGCGTGTTTGCGAATAACCCTGCCCCTCCGCCTGCTTGCGGACTGTATGAGACAGAGGTCAGAGCAGATGCAAGCAGATAAATGTCATGGGCATGATGAGAGCAGAGTCACTTGTCCAGCATAATGCTTGACTTTCCCCTCTCATGTTTGGATTTCTGTATAATGTTTTTGCATATACAGAATGGACTCAAAAGGAAACCAGTGATGCACATGGCTAAAAGTATGTGGACATCTTATTGTAATGGCTAGATCAGTAAAGTATGGCTAGATCAGCTACACCCATTACAGGTATACTTGCATACACTCACTGGCCACTTTACTAGGTACAACTGCTTGTTAATGCACATATTTAATAAACCAATCACATGGCAGCAAGTCAATGCATTTAGGCATGTAGACATGGTCAAGACGATCTGCTGAAACTGAGCATCAGAATGGAGAAGAAAGGTGATTTAAGTCACTTTGAACGTGGACAGTTGTTGGTGTCTGAGTATATTTCAGAAACTGCTGGTCTACTGAGATCTCAATACACAACCATCTCTAGGATTTACAGAGAATGGTCCAAAAAAAGAGAAAATATCCAGTGAGCAGCAGTTCTGTGGGTGAAAATGCTTTGTAGACTTGTTCTGAGCTCATAGAAAGGCAATAGTAAGTAAATTAACCACTTGTTACAACTGAGGTTTTCAGAAGAGCATTTATGAACACAACAGATGGGCAACAACAGCTGAAGAGCCACTCCTGTCAACTGAGAACAGGAAACTGGCTACAATTCACACAAGCTCACCAAAATACAACAGAAGATTGGAAAAGGGTTGCCTGGTCTGTTGATTTCTGCTGTGATATTCGAATGGTATAGGGTGAGAATTTGGCATAAATAGGGCTTTCCTGTAGCTCAAATAGTAGAGCATGGCGCTAGCAACGCCAAGGTCATGGGTTCGATTCCCAGGGAAAGCAAGAGCTGATAAAATGTAAAAACTGTAACTTGCAATGTATCCAAAGCGTCTGCTAAATGCATAAATGTAAATGTAAATAAACAACATGAAAGCATGGATCCATCCTGCCTTCTATCAATGGTTCAGGCTACTGCTGGTGGTGTAATGGTGTGGGATATTTTCTTGACACACTTTGGGCCCCTTGATACCAACTAAGCTTTGTTTAAACAACACAGCCTGCATGAGTATTGTTTCTGCCCATTTTCATCCCTTTATGACCACAGTGTTCCCATCTTGTGATGGCTACTTCCAGCAGGATAACGTCACAAAGCTCAAATCATCTCAGACTGGTTTCTTGAACATGACAGAGTTCATTATACTCAAAAGGCCTCCAGAGTCACAGATCTCAATCCAATAGAGCACGTTTGGGAAGTGATGAAACAGGAAATTCACATCATGGATGTGCAGCTCACAAATCTGCAGCAACTGTGTGATTCTGTCATGTCAATAAAGACCAAAATCTCTGAAGAATGTTTCTAGCACCTTGTTGAATGCATGCCACAAAGAATTAAGGCAGTTCTGCAAAAGGACTAGCAAGGCGTACCTAATAAAGTGGCCAGTTAGTGCCCTGTTGAAAAAACGGCATATGCTAGGTATATGTTAGGTATGTTTTGCATCATGGCAACTGGTTTGAGCTGGTTTAAGATGGTCCTGGTCATGACCAACTAAGGATCAGCTTAAACTAGCTCAAACCAGCTGCCATGCTTCAAAACATACCTAACCAGCATATGCTGTTTTTTTCAACAGGGTGTACATATAGGCTACATTTTATGTGTCTAAATAGCAGCAATTCCCTGCATCCATCCTAGTGAAAAAACTTATTATTTGTTTAGGATGGCTGTTTACTTACCCACAACTGTTAGCAGCATGTTATCCAGCAGCAGGGCCACACACACAATGACAAGCACCAGACGAGGAGAGCCCCTGCTCTCTCTGATCCAGTCCATAGGGTTCAGCACAGCCATGATCCACCTCTGTCACTGGACACACAGTCATGGGTCAGATTAGCACAGTATGTATTTTCACGTTTGTTAAGTATTACACACTTAGATTTGAGGATCTCATATTAATTGAGAGACTATATGGAATATTTGTTGACTACAACAGGTACAACATGTCTAAAGACTCCAGTGCCACATGATCCTTCAGAAATCATGCTGATTCGCTGCTTAATAAACGTTTATTATTATTATTATCAACGTTGAAGATGTTGGAAACCATGATACATATTTCATATATTGTATAGTTATTTAAATCACATAAAGTCATCTTTATTTAGGCTATACAGAGCTTGATACAATACAGAGTGTTTCAAAGTACTGTAGCTTCTTAGTATTTAACAGGAAAATAACAGAATCAATGATGCAAACTTCAAAAATTTAACCGTTTTTTTTTATTTATTTTTTTTATGGATCAACTGTAGACTGCATTTATTGTGTTTGTTTAGATGTTAGATCCTTAGTGGCTAGTTTGAGGTTTGGTTGTTAGCTTGTGTACACAAGCCTGGCAGTGAAGTGGTATTAACAGTATCTTTTCCAAAATCTGGTTAGAAATTACCCAAAGAAAATAGAAGTCTGAACAGATGCATGCACATTAAAAGGGTACATTACCTCTTATTTTAAAACATGTTTGAATTTGACTGCAAACTGTGCATATTAACACCTGGAAATACACAATTATTCCACAGAAAAACAATATATAAACCGGTGTTTTTCATAAGCTATTTTGATAGGGTCCATTTGAAAAGGGCAAGTCAATGGACGATAAGCATCTTGCAGCACCATGATTTATCTAAACCCAATGATTTATTATGAATTTACAAGATGTCATTATGGTGATATTATACATTTTAAAATATGTTTGATCAGAGATGGCCTAAAAAGTCTGAGAACGTACTGTTCTAATTGACATCCAATTAATATCCAGTAATGACCCAAAATGTATAGTCACTATACCAGTACTCAGGGCTCTATGCAGTCTTCTAGGATGTGTAAAAGGGCTTGAGGACAGATTTGTTCTAGATGAACTCTTTGTTCCAGGGCAGGAATTACGTGCTGTGTTATTGAGTTTCAACAATATGATTACAGCTGCTGTAGGGCACATGAGGAACAGCCTCAGTGTTTCAGAACGCTCCTTTTATCTTTGACTGTCAATGTCTTATCAATTTAGTTTGTGAAAAACAGCAGCATTTTGTGGTTTTGAATTGAATTTATTTTCTTGTGTACATAACTCAAAGATAAGGTACTTCTGTCATATGCCGTGATGAATGCTAATGCTAACATTGTATTAATTTACACTTTTCAAAAGTTAAATGTATACATTTAATTTTATTTTAAGAAATGCAATACTGTTATTCGGCAAGGGTGCATCAACTGATCAAAAGGACAGTAAAGACTTTGAGCAGCACAACTGTTTTCAACATCGATAAGAATAAATTATTCTTGAGGAGCAAGTCAGCATACTAGAATGATTTCTGAGGGATCGTGTGACATTGAAGACTGGAGTAATGATGCTGAAAATTCAGCTTTGCATCACAGGAATAAATTACATTTTAAAGTATAAAACATTTGTTTTTAACCTGTAATAATATTTCACAATATTACTGTTTTTAGTGTATTTTTGGACAAATAAATGCAGCATTGGTAATCACATGACTCCGGAAAAAAAAAAAAACTTTTGATGAAAGATTAATTCAGAATAATTAATTTATTCTTAATTCATGTAGTTGAGTAATGTTCGCTTTTTCAGTTCCTTTCAACAATCCGAAGTGAATTGTGTAGTATTTCCATGCTGTTCCTGTCCCGTCATGTTATAAGCACATACAATAAGAGCAGATCCACAAGTCAACACCTGTGTCAATACTTACTTGCATGTGTGCAACATGTTGCCAAGATTAGTTAACTCCCTATTCTCTTAACCAGCTATCACTTAACCTGCCAACATCATCATTTTGCGTTCCCAAACTTTCAATACTTCTTAAAGAGAGGGTTTTTTGTTTTAACCTTTACCCATCAACCTATTAGTATTTTGGAAACTACTAATCATTTTGAAACAAGGCTCGGTAATATTTAACAATGAAACAAGAAAAATCACAATTGTCTGACATCATGAAACAATATGTATTGACATTGACATTGTATGAAAGTGGTTAAAGAATCAAATTATTGCCTTTTAAGTATATGTAAAAGAAGTATCTTAAACAATACTTTTAAGGTTAGTCTTACCTTAGGATGCATTCTCTTCTTCAGTGCACGAGTGTATGTCCAGTGCAGGTGTGTGTGATGCAGGGGTCACTTGTTGGACTGTGAGTGTTGCTGGAGGGAGGGAGGTGTCTGTGTCCACCGCCGCCTGCATGTAATCTGTTGAGGGGTCTTTGGAGGAAATATACAGACATGCACACGTACACGCACACACACACAAACACTGCGTCATAGCAAGAGTAATTGTGTGCATCTGCTGCTCTTTATTGGGTAGGTGAATGACCTGCAGGCTTCTTTTCATCACAATGAGCCTTTATCTGTGATCTCTCATCCAGACTCAACACACACAATCAGCAGCCCCTGCTACTTTTCACTTGTGAATACTGCTCAGTCAGTGACCTAATGGCTGCACTATGAAACCAATGGTGATTGTTCATTATGTGCTACGCTAAACTCTTCAAAAGTCTGTATACGAGAGCAATAGAGTGGCAGCGCATTTCTGTTACAGAAACCTGTGATCATATGGTTCTGTTTTCTGCCTGTGTCAGTTTCATTTCCTGTGTAATGTTAATTCATTTAGCCACTGAACATCTATGGAAAATGTTAAATGACTCAACAGATTTCACCTTTGTCCTGTGCCATCTCTGGCAATTCAAATATCCCAACACACACACACACACACACACACAAAATAACCTCATATAATTACTCAGGCTTTCAGGTAAAACACTAAATATGATGAACTATGATTACTTGAAATAAAATTTAGATAAACTGAAATAAAATATAAAAACATAAAATATAAATGTTGAATAAAGTAAGTTAAAACTTAAAAGCTATATAGACAAAAATACCTAAGAAAAATAGCAAAAGACAACAAAGTTGGTAAAACTTGAAAATACAAATGAAAACACAAAACTATAAAAATCGAATTAAAAGTATTAGCAAAAACTATAATAGCAAACTGATGATATTAAAATAAGACTGGGTTTGGAGTACATGACTGACTTTTGTAAATCAGCCTGAGGGTTTGAAGACTGGTGGGTGATCTTTCTTCACCTGCCCTCTGTTCAACACACACACACACAGACAGAAAGAAAACACAACCAGTTCTGACAGGAATCATTTCATTTAATTAGAGGAAACTAATTTAAAATGGAATCCGTCCTTTGTATAGATAGTAACAATTCTGTAGGAATATAGGTGACATTTCTGGAAAAAAAAGAAACGTAAAACAATTCACACAGCTGACTGTCGACATTAGATAAAATCAACTTATAGAAAATTTAGTGTGAGCAATGTTTTCTAATATTAAATAGCAAAGACCTACAATGTCAAGTTTGGTACAGAGGCTCAAATAAACAGACTACCCATAATCCCTTGCCCTTGAATAATGTGTTTTGGTAAGGCATTATAAAGACATGTGCTTCTTGTTATTCAGAATCAACAATATTTTGAATAATTTTTTTTTAAAGTTATATTTTGTTACAAGTCACCATTCGAGGGATTAGTGTTCAGTTTGGTAAAGTAAAAACTATATATATATATATATACACCGTATATATATTAGTTTTGGTGCATTAAAGTAACAGTATATGAGCCTTTGGATTTGCCCAACTAACTGATACTTAAACAAAAAAAAAAGTCAGTAACACACCATATTAATACTTTATATTTATATGCTTCTACATATCATACTATGTTTGAGCTGATTGAACTCAACACATTTTTTCATTAGTTGAGTATATTAAAATAGTCTTGAAGCTGGTTGATTTAATTTTTGATAGATAGATAGATAGATAAAGAGATAGATAGATAGATAGATAGATAGATAGATAGATAGATAGATAGATAGAGAGATAGAGAGATAGACAGATAGACAGATAGATAGATAGATAGATAGATAAAGAGATAGATAGATAGATAGATAGATAGATAGATAGATAGATAGATAGATAGATAAAGAGATAGATAGATAGATAGATAGATAGATAGATAGATAGATAGATAGATAGATAGATAGATAGATAGATAGATAGATAGATAGATAGAAAAGCATGAATAAATGATGCATTTACTGTTACAGGTTTATTGTTTTCCTGTTTGCTGACTGTATGGCTGTCAGTGTATTTGAGTTACATGTGCATTAATGATCCTATCGCACTACTTTGCCTTTCCCAGTTCTACAAGATTTCAAAGATCACAGGTCATGTAAAGATGTAGAATTAGGCTATGACAAATTAAAACAACTTGTTGCTAATTGATAATTTGCTAAACAATAAATCTGTAGTTGACACGACAAGAATGTTTAGGCTGAACAAGACATTTTTATTTAGTGGCTAAACATATTCACATTGGTTAAACAAAGTAGTGTCACTGTTATTATCTGCCTCTCAGCCCGGTGAGAAACGTGGATTTTGAGTTCCCCCCCTAAGCCAGCGTTCAAGGTGCAGATAATCACCTGTTCCGTTCCAGGAAGCAACTTACATCCGAATCTACTGATGCGGTTAACTGATGGCTGTCATTTAAAGGATGTCATATTTTTCATCATAAGTTTCAAAGGTGTTACATGTGTAAAGGGTCTATGAGGATTTACGAGCCAAGCTTTCATGTTTGTTATGCGTATGGGCCATAATTTGCCTTAATTACCACTGCAATGCACTACACACTTCCTACATGAGCTGAGACTATAAACATTGAAACACTCAGAAAGTAACCACTAATGAAAGAGACATTCTTTCTTTTTTCTCCCCCCCCCCCAATGTTTAATTAGGGTAATTGCCGTAGGTCCATTAAAACACGGAGCAGGTTGCTCTTCCACACTAGAGCTCGACGTCTTGCTCTTGCACAGCCTCATTGTGGCCGGGACAGTTTGGATACAACCATGCAGACCGTTTATGTCATGTTTTGGCTGTCTGTTGTTTCTGCTGTACAGTGCCTGGATTCCAACATTATCCGCTCCTCCAGAGAAATGACAAACTCTCAAGAGGTAAGAATTTATATTCTTAAACTTTTTTTTTCTGCATTCATATGCTTATGATGGAACAATGTTACAAAGCTAAAGAACACACAAAGCCTATTGGCATTTATTATAATATAATTTCTTATAAATATGCATGAATGTGATTTTATATTTAAAAACAGAGTAACTCTACTTGTTGTCACTACTTCTTGTTTGACAATCTCTTCCAGTCAGTATTGCATCTACAGAGTGGCACAGTTGTAAATTCCCATAATTCTGTTAGAAGAACCTCAGCTGTGCAGGGAATCAGAACAGCTTCACCTC
The DNA here is from genome assembly GCF_936440315.1 of Barbus barbus. NCBI lineage: Eukaryota > Metazoa > Chordata > Actinopteri > Cypriniformes > Cyprinidae > Barbus > Barbus barbus. The sequence goes on from NC_136756.1 coordinate 8,980,609, forward strand.
CTGCGCAAGACTGCACCGCTGCACAAGTAAGATTTTGTTTGGTTCAGTATTGTAATCTAATGAAGTTGCGTCCAACCATGGCTTAATCTCAAACCTGCAATCCCAATTTTTCAGAATATTTAAACCGTCTTTATTCACATTGTTTTTCACAAGGCAACTGAATGCAAAGGCTCAAAGAAGAAACAGCGCAATGCTGCCAAGACAAAGGTTCAGTTACATGTGCAAAAAGGTAAGGATATAGTTTTATGGGTTTACATAAAATCATGTTTTTGGATCATACCTTTGGATATCATTGACTATTAGTAATTTTCCCTGTGCTGGCAAGGACAGACATTATTGAAAACATTAACACACATTCTCTGTCTGCATCAGCTGTAAAAACTCTGCACAGGTGTATTTTGCTGTGTCAACAACAGGATATTACAGTACAATAAGCACAGAGATTAAAATGACAAATTATCAAACTGTTAAATCAAAATGAACAGTTCCTAAAAGTGAATTGATAAAGTAGAATAACATTGTGGCTGGTAATCAATTTTCATATTAAGTGTGACGTAATTATTTTTAAAAAGTTATAATTTATGACGAAAAAAGCATTTTGTCTTAAGAATCCAGAATATAAATATATTGCATAGAATTTAAGTTGTTTCCTCAGGTTGTCACCATCTGTTACCACTAAAATTGTTCACCTTTTAATTAATTAGGCCTAACTATACTCCATAAATTATAAAACAGTCAAAATGACTTCAACAATCTGAAAAGTGAACTCTTAAATGACAAGGTAAAATATCTTATTTTTTATGCCTCTGTCTTATGTTTTTATTAGTATTATTATTTAGAGAACAACTGATAATTGAAAATGTGTATTTGTAGAAATGTGTGCATTAAATTGCTTTTAATGTCAATTAAATAGAATAGCAAAATGCAATTTATTCCCAGTTAAACACATTGTTTGCTTAACAGAATGTTTAAAAGTCCAAAACAAAAAAGCCTTTTCAAACTAGAAAGTTTCTGGCTCGTTCGTCATCGGCTACAGCACTGCACCTTTAAGAAAAACTCAATGGCTGCGTCCGAAATCGCATACTTCCCTACTATATAGTATGCGAAAAACAGTATGCGATGCGAGTAGTATGTCTTCTAGGTTTGACTGCAGTGATTCATTTTTAGTTTTACTCTCTGACCCGTACGGTGATTCTTCGCCCGCAGCGCCCGAGATGTCCCCGTGCGTGCGCTCGCACGACTGCGAGGAGGGTCTGTGCTGCGCGCTCTACTTGACTGGGAGGAGATGTCAGCGCGTGCCCGCGCTGGGCGAGGTGTGCCTGCTGCGGGGACGCGCCAAATTCCGCAGAAGACTGGAGCGCTGCGACTGCGACAAGGACCTGCTCTGCCGCGCGCAGCCCCACAGCCCTCGCGGACAGGGCGTGTGTCACCCCGACCCGAGGAGCTAACCACAGACAAACACGGTCTGAGCGGAAAAACCAACGAGAAACATGCCAAGACACGCCATCGTGGCGTATGGTTAAAGTATCTTTGAAGTAAGCATAACGAGGTTGTTCAAAATAAAGTTGTTTCTATAATTCTTTTGCTTCTAAAGCGTGTAGAAGTCTGATGACATTGAGCATGGCTTTGATTTTCTGTTTATGCATGTAAAGTTTGAGTTGAGCGCCCTCTGTCGGGTATTTTAACGAATAAGTCTGCTGAGCCTCCTCTATCAGCACCAGATTTTTAAAAGTAACGTAACGCATTACTTTCCATAAAAAGTAACTCACGTAATTAGTTACTGTTTTAGGGAGTAACGCAATATTGTAATGCATTACTTTTAAAAGTAACTTTTCCCAACAGTGATTATAGTAGGGGCTGAGGTGGACAGATCTCACTTCTTTAGTCTGGCTTTTATGCAGCATTGCATCTTCACACTGGATTTTGAGCTGGCACACAGCAGCATTATCTGCTGTGCAAAGACGCCCTCTGTTCAGGTCACGGCACACCCATCTGAACTGAATTAAACATAAGGGAGATGTATAATGCGCAGTGTTGTATGGCCTCTTTGAGCAGGATTAGTGAGTTCTAGTTGATGCACACATCTGAGCAATTCCTACTGGATTTTAATAAATGTATTTCAACATCATTCAACAATGCAGTATTTTTTCTCATTGCTATCTGAATAACCAGAAAAAGTTAGAACATTTTAAAGGTCCCTAATTAAATTAAGAGGATGCTTTAAATGGCATCTGACTTTAAAAATGTACAATACATGCACAAAGAATCCATTTATGTTTATCAGTAACCTTGTTTAGAGCTCACAGGATCGATTTATTAGTCAATAAAACCTGTCCAAAGCCATTCAATTTTTAAACATTACATTGCGTCGCATTAAGATTAATGACAAACATGCATTTGCCTCACAGGCGCTAGTGATTGTGTTACATGTTCAATGGGGTCACTTTAATTTAGCACCAAATGTTCACACAGCTAAGATTACACATTTGTCAGCGGTCTTGGCTGGTATCACAACCTGTAAAGATAGGAATAACATATCTAGTAAATGTAGTGTCATTCAGTGTAATCAAGTTACATCCTTAAAGCCACCATGTTTATGGAATATTACTGTACGAATTATGATTGATCTGAGCGGTTTCTTAAAACATGCACCAGGGTGAGGGTGGCACAATAATCCAAAAACCAGAAATGCACCACTCGCATTAAACAGCTGCTACAAGTAGTAAACCACAACGATCCAATAATCCGGTCAATCCCAAATGAATGAAACAAAGTTACACCCTACATTACTTTCCTGGTATATTAACAAAAAACAACAAAAACCTTTCACTTAGAGTAGAAAATTTAGACAAATTGTTGCATGTTCATACTATAAAGCTTAAACAAATGGTCCACCCAAAAACAAATTGGTCTCAAACTTTTCCATTCAATCATTTATCCCATGGCTTTTTTTATACACAATATATTCCAAAACTTCTGGAGTTGCAATAGCCTCGGTTTAACAGATTAAGTTCCCTGGAGGGCAAGTCTGTTAACTCAAACGGCTCTGACTGGATTCACTGAGGGAACTGAACTGCCTAGAGGATTAGTGAAGAAATTCAGACAGATTTATGAGCCAGATCAACAAGAACAAGATCAAAGTCAAAGAGCTCACTGAATGTGACTTACATTAACCTGACGCAACATAAAACACAAAAATAAGCTTCAAGAAGTTTCATGTCATTGTTCCCCTTTATTTTCAGACTTTGATACACAAATGATAGGCCTAGAGGACTTCATTTGCAAATGAAAACAAATCAGCAAAGGCAACTCGTCAGAGACAAAGATGGACGACTGAAGGATATAGGGAGAGGTTGTAGATCTTGGACAGGAATGTTGCGGTTAGCGGCAGGATTTGTGAAAGGGAGCACTGAGGGGTACTAGACTAAGGTTTGGGTAGAGGTTAGTGGTTGAGATGTTTACAGCTGGCCACAGTCAGCGACGATTATCTTGGCACTGGTCTTTCCACTGCTGGAACCGTAGCTCTCCACTTTCTTGATGACGTCCAAGCCCTCCACAACCTGTCCGAAGACAACGTGCTTACCGTCCAGCCTGGGGGAGAAAGTTCAAGTTTAGTTTATTTCTAGAGCAAAAGTGCTGTACATAAAGGGTCATGAAACAAACAATAAGGTTAAATGCGAAGGAATAAAAATGTGTTTTAAGAAAGAAAACGTGAAAAGAGGTCAGGAAGAGGTGCTCCACAGCATGGATCCAGAAGACATGCTCATTCACACTGCTTTTGCTCACCATGAAGTAACTTCTGTGCAGATGAAGAACTGGGAACCGTTGGTGTTGGGGCCAGCGTTGGCCATGGACAGGCAGCCAGCGCCGGTGTGCTTCAGGGTGAAGTTCTCATCCTCAAACTTGTTGCCATAAATGGACTTTCCACCAGTTCCGTTGTGGTTCGTGAAGTCGCCTCCCTGTATCCAAAGGTCTCAAGATTAGAAGCGAACTGCAAAACTGATAGTGTAACCAAGATCTCAGAAGACTTCAGGACAGGGCTTGAAAGTAACTTGAACTCACCAGCCAATCTGGCAATTAAAATTAAGTTACCAGCCATTCAGAAATTTCTACTAGTTTAAGAATAAAACCAGATTATTAAAAGTCATGGCTGTGATTTAAATACTAATTGTCAACTACTGAATATGACAATCAAACACTGCGAATACCATGAAATAATTAATGGAAGTTCAGAACAGCGAATCCAATCACTAATATAAAGGCAAAAGCGGCATCAAAAAGTTTAAACTGTTTACATTAGTTAACTGAAAGAGAAAGGGTGAGCTATATTTAATATGAAGCATGCACTTGAAGACACTGTGGGAAAAATTAAAGCACAATACATAATCTTCCAGCATAGGGTGAAGTCAGTACATGCAAATGTTTAACCACAATCATTGTTAACGTATCTTAATGGATAACTACACGAGTGGCATAGCAGGATTTCGAACAACTGACAGAATTGTAGTTGACGGATGCAAAATAGCATCTCCGTACCAAATGATGCAAAATTTGTACACTCATAGAAAATGCTCAAATTTGAAAGACTTCAGCACTTGTCCAGTGTGCAACCCTCTTTAAGCTTACTTGCATATGTTGGAGGATTTATCAAATAACCCACCAAATTGTCTATCGAGTTGTTACACCAGCAATGGTTGATTTCCACCTGGGTGGATATTTCACACCCTGCACCTGGGACTAAATCTTGCTTACCTGGCACATGAAGCCGGGGATGACACGATGGAAGGTGGATCCTTTGTAGCCGTAGCCAGGCTGACCGGTGCACAACTGCCTGAAGTTCTCTGCAAGACAACAGACAAGTGATGAGCACTAAAAATCACACGAGGAGGAAGTGATTAACAATACATAAAATGGGTATAAATACCTGCAGTTTTGGGAACAACATCAGCTCTCAGCTGTTAAAAGAAACAGGAAAACGTCACATTAACACTCCCCTTTAAAGCGAGCGCAGCTGCAATAAGTGTGATTCCGTCAATGCAACTGGCTTTTTTTGTGTTAAACTAAATACTAAGATTGAATTGCATCTCAAAGAAAATAATATTTGTTTTTTTTATGAGTATACTGTTGACTTCAAAATTTGGTATATAATGAATTTACTACATATGGAAAATTCTTCATCCACAAGAGTAAATGAGCAGTGAGATTAAAAACACTAATTTTACTTATTTTAAAATAGAAATAAGTCACTACCTGTACACATCAAAACAAACAAGAAATAAAGAGGGAAGACTAAATTATAAAGCCTTAAATCTATTATTTGAATTAAGTATCATTTTAAGATTATTTTTTACTTGTTATGGACATTTTCTTATTGCTTTTCCTATTTTATTTTATTGTCTTGGTTATATTTATTTTGATGCAATTTGTTATTGCCCTTGTATATCCGTTGTTCTAAAGACTGCAATAAAAACGAAAGAAATAAATAATAATAAGTTGGTGTGGAGACGAGCGCCTCGATCTTCATGTGTCCGCACTGCAGCTGCGCGTTCAGACCCACAATGCGAAAGACACACAAAAGGTGGGGACTGAAGGTACAGTGCAAGCAGCAGATCATGTATATTATTTACAGTCACTCGGTCTTCTCACTATATCTGGACAAACGCAGAGGCGCGCGTCTGACATTTCCGAGCTTTCTAGACGTGACTAAAATGGTAATTCCTCCGCTGAGGAATTATTTACTTTTACTAGCCCCATGTGAAACACTGCGTTCCTTAAATACCCTCCCTAATACCCTCCCCATTCAAATGCACATTAATACTCGAATGCAAATGAAAAAACCCTCCACCAGTAACGAAAAGACGCGTCTAGCGGCTCGTGTAATGAGATCTCCGCAGGAAACTCCACCGAATTCTCTAGAACCTCTTTCCCTTGGACTGGGAATCTGCGACTTTAAATAGCCACACATTAAAACGCTGAACCATTTCTGTAGCTATTGCTTGCGTCTCAGTGGAGCGTGAATCTGAAGTTTGGCCGGAGCAAAATAAAGTCGCCTTCAGGGAATCCGGGTTAAACAAAGGAGCAGCGGCCGCTGCCCATTCATTCATTCACTGCGCGCTCCTGCAGGACGTTTCCGCACAGCTCTTCCCAAACCAACCTCCGCTACTCTTCGTATGAGAAACACATTCTGTCAGTAGACTTTGTTGGCAAGACTCGATACTAAAATGAAGAAAAAAAAAAAATGCACAAGCGTGCTTTAGGTGACGGACCAGTTAACGCGGCCTAGTGCGTCGCGAGCTGCTTATTCCAGCTTCACCACTTCAAGAGCATCTTTTGCTGACACTGAAATAATAACAGCAGTTTTATGCAAATAAACATCAATAAACATCACCGTGGAAATGAACAACGCATCGTCTTATTATCGATAGACTCCAGTATTAAAACCGTACTGTCAGTTTCCAACATCAATGTTGCTCACAATGCCGCAAAATTGCACACGGTCTTAAAATAGCAACCCGGGAGCGTAACACCGTTCAGTTAAAGGTCCTACTTTGGTTTGCCAGTTAATTGCACAACCAGGTTAGGCGTAAAGGAAAAACTGGGTTTGTCTAGCAGAAATGGAAAACAGGATAACGTTACTGAAGTTGTGCAGAACACATTTTAGTAGCCTAACGCCTGCGGCTATACAGCTGCGCGCGAGAGAGGCGTTTGCACGACTTGCAGAAGGCGCGCGCTAACGGAATAGCGGAAAATTACAGTCTTTTCTTGCAATAAGAAAAAGGCGAAATTCTATTTATTTATTTTTTACATGAAATTTTACCTCAATTATTACTCTTCCAACCGGATTGCCGTTGGCGGTGATGTCGAAGAAAACTCTGGGCCTTGCCATGGCTTTAGTTTCTTTTAGGTTTAGATGATGCTGGGCTGAAGCGCGTGAACCGTGTGTGACTGGCTGTCTTGGAATGAAGAAAAACCGGATGAAGGCCGCTAAACTATATAATTACCGGAGAGGGACGTCATGAAGACGCATCCGTCCAATAAGAGCGTTTCGATGCTTTGAGTGACACAAAAGCGAACCAATGAAATAGCTGCATTCAGAATGCGGCAGCGACACGCGCTTTTAGGAAACGCGGCGTGAAGGTGGCTTGATCAGTGAGACTTTATTATAAGCAATACTAAGGATATGTGGCCTGTAAGAGCATCTCCTGTTTGAGATTGAGTGTTATTTTAAACGAGTACACGTTAGTAATTGATTTTAGTAGTGAAATGCAAAAATATCTCATTGCTTGATCTGCATTTCATGCATTCAGTGAAAAGGATCTACTGCAGTGCTCAAACTTTTTTTTTAAGGCCCTAACTGTCCCACACAATATTAAAAGGATCCTCAGATAGTTCCCACGAAATGTTCAGCTGTAATTATGACTAACTTGCTTGTTTTGCATATATTTTTGTGATTGCAGAATTTAACAACCGTTTTTCAATAAAATATAACGTATAAATAACTAAATGGTGCAATGCAATAAAGGTTAACGTGTTGATTACACCTGTGCATTTTAATCAAGTTAGATTTTAATATAACAATTTAAAATCACTTCGCAAGATGTAGACTACTAGCACAGGTTGTGTCCTCAAAGATCGCATGATCACAGACACAATGCAGTTTCTTAAACTAATAAATGAACAACTCCAAACATTTGAGAAGATAATGAGTTTATTGTATGAAGCTAAACCGTTACGAGGACAGAATCTTAATCCTCCAAAAACCAAAATAAATTAAATCTTTTGCTCTCTCTCTCTCTTTGAAAAAGCCAAAAGGATGTCATTGGTTTCTATTAAAAAGAGCGACCACAAACCGGTGTAATTCTGTCTTGTTTGCCATATTAAATGTTCCTGCTGCTGGGTTGGGCTGTATGGCACACGTTATCAGATGTGCAAAGGAGGATTGGAGTTCTGAAGGGGTTTTATTTGCACCAGGCTGCATCATTGATTAACTGAGTGTGCAGGCCATACAATGCCATCTATAGACATTTGGAACCAGAACAGAGGCACATACATGTAAAGGTGCCACAAAAATTTTAAAATGCCAAGCCTTTCCTCCTCTGAATACAAAGTCATTTTTACATAAATACAATCGTGCAACTGCAACATCCACTTCAGAGAACCAACTGTTTTTTCTTCTATCCAGAAAACAGTGCAAAGGTACAGATAAAGTGTCATTTTTACCACTTACTTTACAATCCAGCCCACTATCCAGACACTGCAAATGTATGTGCCAAAATTCTCCCTTATTCTGAACTTAGCCCACAATTATCAATACAGAAAAACAAAAGAAAACAAACATGCAAATTAAAGCCATATAGCTGTTGAGAATCGGGATACCAACAACCCAACATTTGAAAGTTTAAGGAAAAATCTCTTAATAGTGAGTTTGGAGGCAATAGACGTGATTACTATATCTGTAACAGGATTGGAGCTGTGCTTTGGTTGAAAATACATTAGGTTTATTCAAATCAACATTTGTGCGGTTATACTTAAACCACAGGAAATTCAGATTCTCTTGCTTATCATCATTTGATGTTGTTGAACTGGGCAACAATGGTGACGAAGGCTTGAAATGAACAATATTATCTTAAAAAAAAATAGTGAATTCATGCAAGAGAGAGTGTGATTCTAGGATGGAGAGTGTGTTTTGCAAACCTGAACACATTGGATCAACTGTATCACCATTCTTTATGGGATAAAACAGTTTGGCGTAGTGTATTTGGTTGCCGGGTGAATGGGGTGTTTGTGAGTTTTCGTTTTCTTTATGGACTGAAGGACAGGTTTAGATGTGGTCTTTGAAGGCGTCCAGGTTGAAGGCAGTGTCGAGGAAACGCTTCAGCTCCAGAAGATGGGTGTTCTTGTTACCAGTGGCCGGGGCGGCAGCAGGCTCGCGGCCGGCATACCTGCACACAGAAGCACAGAGTGAGGACTGGTGAAAATACAGAGCACCTGAGTGTCACAGCTCTAGAGGAAGACGAGAGTTTACCAGACAGGCTTGGCACGGTCGATGGTGGTGCGCATGCGGGGCTTGACGTAGTCGTAGTATCCCTGGTTCTTATGCTCCTCTTGACACCAGACCAGGTCAGCATTGGGATATTTCTCGGTCTCAGCCTTCACCAGGTCAAAGGGGAAAGGAGAGATCTGGGGAGGAGCGAGAGGGAGAATCAGATCATCATACAAGCAAGCAAGCAAGCACTGCTGATGTTCTACTGAAGACGGTGGTACCTGCTCAATGCGAGTGATGGCCACAGAGTCCTCCATGTTGCGTGTTTTGCGTTCACGCGTGAGCTCATAATAGACTTTTCCTGTACAGAAGACGATGCGCTTGACCTGTGAGGGGTTTTGAGTTACCGCTCCATCATCTGGGATCACACGCTGGAAATGAGTGCCTGGGGAGATATACAGATAGTATTTTGTATTTGCATGTTGTTTTATGAATTTTTTTTTTTTTTGCCAATAAGTCATATTCATTGTGTACTGTGTGTCGAATTAGTGTTTACTGGTATTTATTTGAGAAAATATAAATCTGATTTTTCAGTGTACTGTTGGTTACATTATTTACCTCCTTTTTATTTATCTGTTTTAACTTCTTAGGGAAGATACTCTAATAGAATTACTAGAATTAAAGTATAAATCTAATTTTACAGGTCATGTTTTAAATTAAACTATTGAAATGTATTTATTTTCAAATTATTATTATTTAAAATAAATAGACATTTAATGCAGAAATTATGCACAGTGTTATTTACTATCATTTAATAGCATATTATTTAAACCACCTTTCTGTTGGCCATTAGCAACCCTGCTCTCTAAGATATCAACATCAGACAAAATAAATCTATAGGTCAACCACTAGTAAGAGCTATTCTTAAGATTAGCCGTTTTTCTATTTAAATCAACCCATCTATCAGATTTCTCATTTAGCTCATACAAATCATACTTTCATCATAGAGTTGATTCCAAAGCTCTTGCATTTCTTATTTCGACTTTGTTACACATTCTCCCAAAGCCTGCAGCTTTAATAGCCTCGTGTAATGTTGACATGATGTTTGAACTCTTATAATTGATTAATTTTTTTTAAAAGAGGCATGCTGATGCCATAGTGCTATCCAGCGATATAGTGTTTTAAAGTGGCACAGCTGTTCAATAAATTCCCTTTAACAAACTGTTTCTGACCTGGTAGCATCTGGTCAAAGTTAGACTTGGCCTCTGGGTGACGCAGCAGAGATTTGGGGGTGAAGACAATAAGCTAAAAACAAGAAAATTAATAAATTAATTACAAATTCTAATTGTTCAAGAAGCACCAATAATGCATTGGATGATTCAATGAACATCTATATGCTCCCAGACAGCTGAACTTACAGGTTTCCTGAAGGGAAGAAGAATCTGCCTCCTTATTACATGGAAATAGCTGGCGGGATTTGAACAGTTTACGACAATCCAGTTGCAGTCATACAGCTGACGCACCGCAAAGTCATCAGTGATTTTCTGCAGCCAAAATAACAGTTATATTGATATATTCAGACTATAAAATCTGTGTTTATATCAACACCGTATTCACATTTAGAGACGTCAGAAGACAGTCTTACAGGGTTAAAGTCAGGGTCATCATTACACATCTGCAGGAAGCGCTCTGGACGGGCAGAAGAGTGCTCGGGACCCTGTGAAGGAACAAAGTAAAATCAACTCATTTACAGCCAGCTGAGTGTGGAGAAAGAAAAGTGGTACGAATTGTGGGTAATAATAGCCTTACCATGCCCTCCATGCCATGTGGCAGCAGTAAGACAATGCCGTTCTGGCGGACCCATTTAGCTTGGCCAGGGCAGATGAACTGGTCTATTATACACTGAGCCGTGTTATGGAAGTCTCCAAACTGGGCCTCCCACAGAACCAGAGCATTGGGACTGGCCATAGCAAAGCCCAACTCAAAACCTAAAAGAAAACCACACAGAATGAAAGAAAACATGAGTTTCCATGAGAGTCCTCTTCCTTTCAGAGATCATTTTACATGTACTGTGAGCATCTGAATACCTAGTACTCCGTACTCAGACAGAGAGCTGTTGCAGACGGTGTATAGGGCTTGGTTAGGGGACATGTGGTTCATGGGAATGCAGGTCCTCTTGTCTACGTTCTGATCGTGGAGAACATGGTGACGGTGACTGCAAATGGATCAAACAACAGGTCAGAGACCTCTTACACTGGGCTGAGATCTAAAATAATGCTGCGTTTGAAATAGTGGCTCTAACAAAAATGGTCTATGAAACAGAAATGTGTTGACGTTAGTACCCCACTAGATTTAGATTCATAACTACATGATGGTTATTTTTCAAATGTTATTGTTTATACCTGAAGGTTCCTCTTTCCACATCTTGGCCACTGAGACGCACATGGATGCCCTCCTTGAGCAGAGAGCCAAAGGCCATGTACTCTCCCAGAGCCCAGTCCACTGTCCTGTTCTTGATCATGTCACCACGGCCCTTCAGGATACGACTCAGACCTGTACATGAAGGGAAGATGAGTATTATAGTAACAGAATGCATGAAATGTGTGCATATTTATGTACTATGTTTTAGGTCTAGTGCACCTCCATGAATTGTGAAGTCCTCCACGGGTACCGATGATGCCACTTGTCCGATGTGGGATAGTTCCTCCTCTGACAGACCGGTGGACGGGCAGCTCATACTCTTGGGCTGACCATCCAGAGTGAAAAAACCTGCACACCAAACACAATAACTGTGCTGTAAGATCTAAAAACTCATGAAGCAGCAAAAAATGCTGTACAGATGATCACCGGAAGATACTAGAACAAAACATTTAAAGAAAGACATTATTTCTAAGAAGTTCAAGGTCATGTCTCCACTTTTGAGTGCAATGACTACATCTTAAAATCCAATCAACAACTGATGAACAAGTCTCTGTCCTCCTTTTTTTCTTTTTCAATAATCCATTTAATTCAGATGTGCATCACAATATGGAAAAAAATATATGTTACTGTTACGAGGTAAGCAACATCACACGACCAAGATGTTTTCTGAAATATCAGCACGACTGCAATGTGACATTGATTTTATACAACAGTAGTTCAAAAAACTAACATTTAATAAGTGACTTACATTTTAGAAACAATATTAACAGTTTTTGCTCAATTCTGCTGATAAAATTGTTCCAATCAAAGTCACAGCAGAAATGATGTGTGTCTCTGAGAAACACAGCAGTGTTTTGTTACTGAATGAAACCACAATTTTGAATGAATTGAGTGAGTCAATGATTTAGTGACCCATTCATAAAGACAATCACTTGCCTGGTCTCTGAATGAATCAGCCGTTTGCACGAATCTGTTGAATGAATGACTAAATGATTCACTCATTAAAACTAGGGATGTGCATCTCATGACTGAGGCCGATACGATACGCATCTCGATGCATAGCCAACGATACGATACATTAAAGATACATATGAAGCAGCTACTGATGTGATACGATTCACCCGTTACGATGCACATGCTGACCTGTAGCCGATACTCATTTCTTCCCATCCCTAATTTTAACAGTAATTAACTGTTATTATAGTAATAGTATTAACTGTTATTATAGTAAAACAAGATGGCGCCGCTGTGTTCGGACGCCATCCAGGTCGCTCCGCTCAGATTTTGCTTTAATTTATTTTTTACTTTTACTTTCTCTTTTTACACATTTCACGTCGGCACTGATCACCTATAACATAGAAACACTTTTGGACATTGGAAACCGCTACACTAACCTGTTCCAGGACACTCTATCCACGAATCCATCGTGGCCTCTGGAGATTCTTCGGAACGCGGAGATAAACAATAACCCCCCCGAGGCGACGGATCAAGAAACACCGCGGGAAACGCGCTGGGATTCGAGACAGACTCACAGTCCTCCCCTCCTGAACATTCTGCTCGCATATGCCCAATCCTTGGAGAATAAGATGGACGATCTTAGAGCCAGGATTAGTTTCCAATGGGACATAAAGGACTGTAATATCCTTTGTTTGTCCCTGTCCCGGACACTGCTGTGATGCAGTGAGAGAACTTTTCTGTTTTTCGGATGGACAGAACAGCAGAGGCCGGTAAATCCAGGGGCGGAGGAGTGTGTTTCATGATTAACAAGAAATGGTGTGATCCCAGGAATATCTCCATTCTATTGCGTTCCTGCTCGCCTCATCTGGAACATCTTTCCATTACTTGCCGCCCATTTTATCTGCCCCAGGAATTTTCATCGATCATTGTTACTGCTGTGTACATTCCACCACAGGCAGACACTGGCTTGGCTTTGTCTAAGCTTCACGATGTGCTCAGCGGCTACATTAACAAACATCCTGACGCTGCCTTTATCATCGCGGGAGACTTTAACAAAGCCAACCTCAGGCAGGTCATGCCGAACTTTCATCAACATGTATCCTGTCCAACTAGAGGACCGAATACACTGGATCACTGCTACTCTCAGTTCAAGAATGCCTACAAAGCCCGCTCACTACCGGCTTTTGGCAAATCGGACCATGCAGCCATTTTCCTCACACCGGAATATAAACAAAGGCTCGCTCAGGATCCCCCGGTGCAGAGATTAGTGACGCGCTGGTCCTCCCACTCAGAGGCTATGTTGCAGGCGGCTCGTGATCACGTCGACTGGGAAATGTTCCGGGCGATTTCTTCTGACGTCAGCGAGTTCACGGATGTAGCATTAAGCTTTGTAAACATGCTAACCGAGCAAGCTACAGAAACAACTATAAGGACATTCTCCAACTAGAAACCGTGGGTGGACAGTACAATCCGTGCTGCTGTTAACACACGCACTGCCGCTTACAATGAGGCTCTTCTGACCAGGACTCTCGACGGATGTGGCAGGGACTGAGGACCATCTGTGCCTTCGGAAACAAATCCTCCGCAGAGATGAGAGCAGATCCGTTGCTGGCCGACGAGTTAAACATCTTCTACGGCCGCTTCGATTGCAACGGCAGCGACACGACTCTGCCGTCCAGTGCGTCAGGAAGCAGCAGGCAGAACAGCGATAATCCTGTAATCTCCATGTCGGAGGATGAGGTTCGGAGGGCGCTAAAGAAAGTGAACGTCAGGAAAGCAGCCGGACCTGATGGGATAACCGGCCGTGTTCTGAGGTCCTGCGCCAATCAGCTCGCTGGTTTGTTCACTTCTATCTTTAATGAGTCCCTTGCCACCTCCGTGGTTCCCACCTCATTTAAAAAATCTGTCATTATCCCTGTGCCAAAGAACAATAAACCCTCTTGCCTGAATGACTATCGCCCAGTTGCCCTCACATCTATAGTCATGAAGGTTTTTGAGAGACTTGTAAAGAGCCACATCTGCTCCTCCATCCCTGTTACTTTGGACCCTCTTCAGTTTGCCTATCGCCCAAACAGATCCACTGACGATGCCATCTCTCACGTCCTCCACTCTTCCCTCACACACATGGGCAGCAACAATGGGAATTATGTAAGGCTGCTATTCATTGACTATAGCTCAGCTTTCAACACTATAGTCCCCATCAAGCTAGCTTCTAAACTCACAGACCTCGGCCTAAACTCCTCACTCTGTGACTGGATTCAAGACTTCCTCACCGGCAGACCTCAAGTGGTGAAAGTTGGCCAGTTCACCTCAAACTCCATCACTCTGAACATAGGAGCCCCACAGGGCTGTGTCCTGAGTCCCCTGCTTTACTCTCTCTACACGCATGACTGCGTGTCCTCTCACAGCTCCACATCTATTATCAAATTCGCTGATGATACTGTGGTTCTGGGCCTCATCTCCAACAATAATGAGACTCACATCATGGTGCCAGGACAACTGTCTCTCTCTGAATGTGAGCAAAACTAAAGAGCTGATCATGGAATTTAGGAAGAGACAGCAGCGGCCCTACACTCCTCTTATGATCAATGGGACCCCTGTGGAGAGGGTGAGTAGCTTCAAGTACCTCGGTGTAAACATCTCAGAGAACCTGACTTGGACTACACACATCCAAACACAGGTTAAGAAAGCCAGGCAAAGACTGTACCACCTGCGACAGCTGAGGAAATTCAGGGTCTCACCAGCAATCCTGAAAACTTTCTATTCAGGGACCATAGAAAGTGTATTGACACAGTGCATCTCAGTGTGGTATGGAAACAGCTCCAATCAGGACTGCAAAGCACTACAGAGAGTTGTGCGCTTAGCTGAGACCATCTCAGGGTCTGCTCTCCCCTCTCTGCAGGACATCTACCTCAAACGCTGCAAAAAAGAGCTGTCAAAATCAAGGACTCAAATCACCCTGGTAACCGACTATTCACTTTGCTTCCATCTGGCAAGCGCTTCCGTAGCCTGATGGCAAAAACTGAGAGACTTAGGAGGAGCTTCTTCCCCCAGGCCATCAGGCTCCTAAACTCTAACTCTGTTACCCCTTTTCCACCAAGGCGGTTCCAGTGCTGGTTCGGAGCCAGAGCCTAGTTTCAAACCGGTTCTTTGTTTTTCGACATCCAAAGCACCAGCTCCGAACCAGTAAAAGCGGTTCGTAAGTAGCACCACAACATTGCTGGGCTAGAAGAAAGAAACGCTTGCGTCAGGAGCTGGGGGCGGGGTTACCGTGACCAACAAGACGAACAGAAACTTGGACCGCCATATTTGAAATAGCAGCTAAACGCTAACACGTTTGATTCACCGTGTATGGATGCCGATGTAGGTTCGCAAAGCCATGAACATCAATAGCAACGCAACGTCCACCATTGCTGATAGTTTGTTTAGGCTTGTCCGGGATGGATCGGCGCTGTGCGGACCGTTCGGTGCGAGGCATATCGGGGTGCTGCGGGACCGACTGGAAAGCAGACGGCTCTTTATGCTTTTGGATCGCTCTCGCGGTGCTTTAGTGTGTTGTGTGCCGATCGATCGATCTGCGTGGCGCTGATGCTTTGTACAAATGCCTGTTGTGACGCGCTAGTGATCCGAAACATGAAACGTATTCAGTGACGTAAGACCTGGCTCTGTATTGGCTCTCTAGCCTGTGGAAAAGCAACCGGTTCTTAAAGCGCTCGCCAGTCGAACCAACTAAGAACCAGCTATAGCACTGGCTCTGAACTAGCACCTGGAACTGCTTTGGTGGAAAAGGGGTGTGTGTCATAACATCACTTGACTCCATGTAAATATCACCATATCAAAAAGCTATTCATAATTTTTCTCTACCTCATATTGCTGCTATTTAAATACCCTGTACAACTTTTTTGCACATTCCTCTTATATTACTATTTAAGTCAATAACATACTGACCTGCACATTTATATTTATTATCTTTTATTTTATTTTATTCTTTTATTTTTCTTAATATTTGTATACTATATAATTGCCCTGTCCTTGGAGCGGACCTGACCTACATTTCACTGCTGGTTATACTCTGTATAATTGTGTATGTGACAAATAAAAATCTTGAATCTTCTTAGAAAGAATCTGAATTGGCACAAATCTTTATCGGCAAGTCGCACTAATAAAACAATTTGGAAATGGCCTAGAAAATTACAATCTGTGTGCATCTCTAGTTACTAGTTCCATTTCATTGCAACATTAAGGCCATTTATGAAATATTTAATGAAGAATCCTGTGGACGTACCTTCTGAGTCTGACAGTATTTCTTCAACAAATTTGATCATAATTCAAGGTTGTAATTCAATAATATCCATGTTCACACACACCTGGCCAGGGGGAGTCCAGCCAGTGCTTGATGTGGAGGATCTTCTCATCCTTGGAGCGAGCATGAGCTTCTTCACAGATTTTGTCATACTTAGAAATCTCCTCCTGTGGACAGAGTCACGAAACAGATGAAAACCCTTCAGAGTAGCTGAAGATGCGAGGCAGCTGATTGGCTCTGGGCAGGATTGTCTGACCTCATACTCTTGTCGTGAGACGGCGCCTTCAGCGATGAGCTTCTCAGCATATTTCTGCAGAACTCCTTTCTGCTTCTTGATCTGTTTGTACATCAGTGGCTGGGTGAACATCGGCTCATCCATCTCGTTGTGGCCATTACGGCGATAACAAACCTAAAGGAAAGATATCATATGCCTGACTGATCTCATGAACTATAATATAATAAGTAAGAATAAAGTGTTTAGAAAAAGACACAAAACTCTATCACTCACCAGGTCCACCACCACATCTTTGTGGAAGGTGGCTCTCCACTCTGCGGCCACGGTGCACACGTATATTACAGCTTCAGGATCATCTGCGTTGACGTGGAATATGGGGGCATTGACCACACGGGCAACATCGGTAGGATATGGAGAAGAGCGTGCCATACGAGGATCTGTGGTGAAACCGATCTGAGAAAGAGATGCAGAGGGGTATTAAGAGGACATCTGATTGGGTGTGTTATGTATTGTTACACATGGGTTTGTTTGTGCACGTGTACCTGGTTGTTGACCACCACGTGCACAGTGCCATGTGTGCTGTAGGAGGGCAGATCGCTCAGATGGAAGGTCTCATAAACGACGCCCTGACCTGCAAATGCAGCATCACCATGAAGCAGAATGGACATGACCTGAAACAAAAACACACAAGAACATTTAAAAGCTGTTGGTTCTAAATGGCTATATAATTAAAAACAGGATCTGAGTTCATTATAACAGAGCAATTTAAAATGCATCTTAAAAGGGACTAGGGGTGCACCATATTAAATTATCACATAAACATTTATAAGCCAATGTAACTGGTCATGTTATGGCCAATAAATCATTATTACATTATTAAATCAATAACGATTAATTTTAAAATAAATGATGTTCTTTTGAACTTTATAAGTATCTTTATACTATAATTCTGAAAAAAAGTATCAAGGTTTTAACAACCCCCCCCCCCCCCCCCCCCCAAAAAAAATAAACTTTAAGCAGCACAATTGATAACAATAAATAAATGTTTCTTGAGCAGCTAATCAGCATATTAGAATGATTTCTGAAGGATCATGTGACACGGAAGAATGGAGAAATTACACTGAAAATTTGCCATCAAAGAAATAAATTATAATTTTAAATATATTAAAATACAAAACATTATTTTAAATTGTAATATTTTACAAATTTACTGTTAAAATATTACAACCACTGTTACAATATTTACTGTATTCTTGATCAAATAAATGCAGCTTTTTTATGAGCAAGAGAGACTTTCAAAAACATAAAAAATAAATCTTTAAAACCCCAAACTTTTGAAGGGAAATGTGTATAATAATGTCAACCCAGCCCTAGATTGATGTTCTTTATGTCTCACCCGATTGCCATCTGTGTCTCCGCAGTAGAACTGCTCTGCTTTAGTCTTGCCCTGCACCACAGGGTTCACCGCTTCCAGGTGGGAAGGGTTGGCCACCAATGACAAAGTAATATTCCTGTCAGTCACACGATTTATCCTCCTGTGGTACATGCCCAAGTGATACTTGACATCTCCTGAACCCTGTAGAGGTACAGACATATTTCATCAATTGTAGTGGTTCTTATGTTTGTTCTGATGATTAAGTTCACAAGGATCCAAAAAAAGTGCACACAGACACAAAACGTCACCGACCTCATCGGTAGCTTCCAGTTTAGAGTCAAACTGACAGAAAATTTGCTCCAGCTCCTTGCGGATCACATTGGCAAGCACATTCAGACGCCCTCTACAGAGACAGACAGAAAGAGAGAGAAATTTTGTCACTGATACCAAGAACCATCGTAACAGTACATAGGTCACCGTAATATCAGGTTCCAACATTTGAATCTTTTCTTCTACCTGTGAGGCATTCCCATGATGACTGTGTCTACTCCCTTCTCGCTGGATCTATCAATAATGGTTTTGAGCGCAGGGATCAGACTCTCACAGCCCTCCAGCCCAAAGCGCTTCTCAGATGACCATTTCCTCTGCAGAAACTCCTCAAACCTGAGTTTTAAGAACAAACTATCCATTTAAACGCATCCAGTGTTGGGAAATGCATTACAACAGTCCCACCAAGTCAAATGTTCAGTGTGAAATACTTTAATTTGGTCAAACGGCTGGTAATGTGCCTGTTCAAACCGACACAAACGCATGTATTCCTACGTGTACTCTTGCATTTGGCCTTTGTGTGTGTGTACCTGGTGGAGCGGACCATGCGAGCCAGCAGTGTTCTCTTCTCCTCCAGGCTGAACTGCATGACTCCAGGCCTCTCAAACTTCTGTCTGATCCACTGACACTGGTCCAGGTCATTGATGAACATGAACTCAACCCCTATATGCTGGCAATATGCCATCTGAGAAACACAACATTTCAGCAACCAAACTGAAAGAAAATATTGCATGAAATAACAAAACTTACACCCAAAACAGTACTCTTCCATTTAACCAAAAGACTTTTGTTATGCTTCAATTCTTTAAACACTTCAAATAATAAAACAGTGATGTGAAACATGTTAAAAAATTAGTGAACC
The DNA here is from genome assembly GCF_936440315.1 of Barbus barbus. Lineage (NCBI taxonomy): Eukaryota > Metazoa > Chordata > Actinopteri > Cypriniformes > Cyprinidae > Barbus > Barbus barbus. Next base: position 9,000,072 of record NC_136756.1, read on the forward strand.
ATAAAATTAGATTTTAAAATTATAATTAACATGAAGTACACCAGTGGTTGCTCTGAAAGGACATGTGTGAACTTGAGGAGAACTGACTCAAATTCAATTGTGAAAAAAAGAGCTCAAAACAATAAGTTGGTTCTGAGAAAAAAAGCTGGGTTGATGTTTTATGTAATGCAATGGCATTTAAACAATTACTCAGTTATTGTTTAAGCATCACAGAGGTGTACAAGAGTGTTTATTTTGTGTAGCAATAAAAAAAGTTGAGGCAACTGCATTTAATATTTAAGGTGAAGCTATGTGGCTACAGACTTTGGATCAATACTACCTAACATAATAAATAAGGCATTTCCCAAAAGCATCGGAAGCTTAGTACATCGCTGACCCATTGCCACCAATGGAGCTACGATCGACTTGGGCTTGTGATGATTTTGGGAACCGCAGCCATGGCTGGTCAAGGCAAACACCTGAATTATAACGGAAACAACAGAGGAGATTTATTGCTCATTGCCTTTTTGACTCTAAAACCCCCCACTGTTCACAACAATATTGGCAGGCCCTAGAGATGGGTAACAAAACCCATTATTAAATGGGCCCAAGGGCCAAATTATGAAAGACCGTAGTATCAATAAGCTCAGATGTTATCTATTTGTTGAAATATAATAATTTACAGTCAACTTGTTTCATAAAATATTTATTTAAACTAATGCTGTTAATCGATTAACATTTTTTATTAAAATCGCACATTTTTTCTGAAATTAATCCCACCTTAAATTAAAGTTGAATTAAAAACTGCCACTGCTGAACTTGATGCGGATCTGACACTGCTTTAAATGTGACTCATAAATAATAAATACTTGCATGCACAGTTTTAAGGCAGCTTTAATGGCCTTCTTTTGTAACTTCATGACTTAACTGACGACACAACTATGACATATGACATTGCATACTCGTAGTTTCATTTGGGTTTGAATATGATACAGTACTTTAATATAGCCTAATAGAGCACGTGCCAGCACATTGACCGCAGTTCACTGATGTTCTACTGAAGCACTTCGTCTCCAGTAACGTTTCTGCGTTCGTTTGATTCGCGCCTGGCGCTGAGATGAAGTTGGAGCGCCCGTCTGAAAAGTGTCCCATTTGATGTGCTTGTAAAGACATTCTGCGTCTGAATAAACACAATTCTTTAGCAGTTTTGAGTGGGGTGATCAAACCTAGCCCCGCGCCTGCGTTAAATAATTTTGACGAGTTAAACTGAAAAAAATAAATTACAATGGCCTGCATTAACGCGCCAATTTTGACACCAATAATTTCAACATATACATTAAATAATCACTATCAGGTAAAGTAAATATGTAGTATAATATTTCGCAAAATGCTTTTCACTAGACTTAATTTCTCTAGCAAATAACGAGCTGTAGACAATGATGAATTGCCTGAGGTAAATGAAATGCTACATGACATTTTGTTTAGGTGTTCAAGCTGTTTTAATGACATTTTTCCACGGTTGTATAGTATAGTATAGCATATTTATTTAATGCCATGTCAGCACTATTTTTATGGAAAAAAACTATTGAAAAAAAATACAATAAAAACCAGCAAACAACCACAAGTTACATTACACAAGATTTTTTCTTCCTGTGTGATAAAAACATTCACACAGACCTGAAGCTGAAATAATCCTTTTGTCCTCACTCACCTCCAAACGGCGGATGATCTCCTTGAGGGGCAGAGCGCTCTCATTGCCCCCGATGAAGGTGGTGGTGGGCAAGCGGAACACTTTATCCAGATCAGACTCGTCCAGCCCATAGAAACCTGACAGCCAAACACACAACACATCCAACCCAACCCAGAGAAGAAGGGCAGGTGGAGAGGGAGGGGGACAGGATCAACACAAAAGAGAAGAAACACAAAAGAAGGCCAGCATGGATGCCAGGGGATGGAGGAGAAATTAAAGTAACAAAGTGAAAAGACAATCCAGAGAGGGAAGAGGGAGATATAAATGATAAAAACAGCGAAACAAGAAAAAACACAGACAGGGGAGACAGAGAGAGAGAGAGACAGAGAGACAGAGAGAGACAGAGAGAGAGAGAGAGAGAGAGAAAAAAAAAAACAACAAGCATGTTTGAGTTAGTGGGTGATGAAAGGAGTAAACGTGAGGATGCCATGCATAATCAGAAACATGGTGGACATTACAAAAAGCACCGGCAAATAGCATGATAAAATGTTAAATAATGGTAACAGCAAAGCGGACAATATATAAAAAGAACATGAAGTGGTTAGTAAATGGATGGAAAAGGAGACAGAATGAGAGAGAGAAAATGAAGACAAAAGAAAGGTGGTTTGAAAATTAATGAGAGTTGGGGTGTGCAGCATTTGGGGGTTCAAAAAAAAAAAAAAAAGAAAAAAAGTGGGTTAACAGCATGATCATATAATATTGGCGTTAATAACGCTAGTATAATTGTTGCATTATATGCATCCTGAATTTAATGTGTCAACAGCAGCTTTGGATTGTGAGCTGCAATTAAAGTATTGAACAGTGAAGAGCTCATTCAATAGTATAATGAGACTATTATATCAGTTTATTCTAATTATTCATTCAGCAGCTCGACTCAAACTGAAAGATGATGTACTATTTCATATACAGTTATACACTAAAGTACATACATTTTGACAAAGTGCAGTTCTAATATAACTAGTATAAATAAACATCGACATCTGTATTAAGAATTTAATGATTATGTCCTAGGGCTTTGTGATTTCAAAATTGTGGAAAATGCAAACAAAAATGGCAGAATCCAGTCATCAAAATGCAACAGAGTATATAGCAGAATCTCACTGAATTTGGCAAATTTTGGATAAATAAAACAAAAGCAGGGCTGTACAATTAACCATGTAGCTATATGAACTAGTATCGAAGTTTCATGATTTCATGCTTTTTGATTACTAAAATTTTATTTAACCATTAAAACGGAATGTTAAAAACAAACAAAATAAATAAAAATACAATAAAATTGGGGAAAAACTGAATTTGGGGGATTTTTTTTAACAATATAGGAAAAAATAAAATGGAATTCATAGGTCCCCTATATCTTTATACAGAGATGATTTTTAAAAATTGCTTACTAAATATTTAAGAATAATATATTATTTCAATAGCAAATAAACACATTTCAATAAACCTGTCTACATGTCCAAGTCAAATAATAATAATAATAATAACACATCAACCACATTCACAATCAAACATTCACATGTCCAAAGCATTGAATACAAGATTCAGACGGTTTCTTTGTGATCCACAGCAGCACTACTAATTCAAATTTCACAACATGCAGGTTAAAAGCCTGGCAGAACTGTAGTCTTTGAGTGTTAAACACGCCTACAGTTTCTCTGAAATGCTTAGTATATTTGGGCAAAGTGAGTTAATTTCATAAATGGATGAAAAATGAGTATTTACCGCTGTTCATTCAGTACCTTCAACAACATGCCATGCATGAGGCTGTACAGCGATACTGACAGGTCAGCACACACAGAAACAGACCTGTCAGTGTTGACCATTTTGGTTGCTCAGCAAGGAGTGCAAAAAGAGGCAGCCATGCACCTCAAGGCTTATGAGCAGGTATGTTAAAGAGAGAGTAACCTATAGTATATCAGAGTGTGCTAATGAGCGAGCGAGAGAGAGAGAGGGAGGAGGAAGAGAGGCTGAGCATTGGGAGAGTACGAACTTGTTTTTAGCGTGTATATGCATGTGTGCACATGTGGGAATAAAGAAGTGGATATAGAGGAGGATGTGTGTGTGTTTTAGGAATATTACAAAAGCATCCAAACTAAATACTGTACATAGACTTTATTAACCACCACATAAAGCTTCCCTTCACCTCATCTGAAACTAGAGGACAGCAATGCAACCAAAATGCACTCCACATCAAAATAACCTCCCCAAAAAAGCCAGACCTTGAGCAGAAGCATTCTTCACTACAAACAAAATGTCCACATCACAATAATGTTTTTTTTAATTTTATATGGGTATCCTAGTTTCTTTGAACTGCATCTTTTATGACTATGATCTTTTAAAGCTCATTGGGAATATTCTGGGTTGTTTTTAACTTAAAGGCTGGAGATTACTTGATTTATGCCCATTTATGTTTATAACAATGAACAGGAAACATGTTTACAATAATATACTTATAACTGATACAGATGGGTCATGATGGTCAACTAGTCATTTAAGAAGCAGCTAAAACAAGACTAATTATTGAAACTTACTAGTAGATTGGTGTTGTTATTGTTAACTATTAAAAACCCAAAGATCCATTTACAATGCATTCCTCTGGCTTTAATATTGTCACAATGTACGGAAGAATTAGTGCAACAGGGAAAATATTTGCAGTGTATAAAATAATGTATAAAATAATGTATAAAAAAAATTTGATTATTGTTCTATAGCAGTTGTACAGAGAATAGTGCCGTATCAGATTAATTTTATAATTTATCAATCATATCTGCATAAGTCATATCACAACTTGATCGGTTAAAAATAAAGTTGGACACATGCACAGATACAGGTGTGTGGAAGGGACACGTAATCTGTAAAGCACTGTTTACGTACTGTTGAGTTTGACAAACAAATGACGGTAATGCATAACCAAATGTTCCTCCACCTAGAAGTATTCCAACGAGAGCAAACAAACCGTCTAATATCTGCTTTTAAACCTTCAACCCATTTGTCTGGTAGGGTGGGATATTACTGTAGTTCTTTGTAATACAAACTGTTACAAAGGGACGAGTTGATATTAGTGTTTGTGGTAATGTATGATTTGGCATACACTGTTAAATGTTCTCTGTGTAAAGTCTTTATAGTCCTTATAATGGAGTTCTGGACTTTACAGAAGTATGAGAGTATTCATGTAAACTGAGCCATTCACCATAGCACCAGCATAACAAACACACAGACTCATGTCACAGGCAACGAAAATCAGGAACTCTCTGCCTCTGTCGATTTTAAATGCTGCTGCAAACACAATGCTATACAAAACAGGCATTAAATATACATCACTCTTACTATTTGGACAGCTGTTTAGAGCATATGAATTACCCTTTTCCCAATTACAGATTTGAGAAATTTCAGCAAAGTGAAATTCAGACTCTGTAAAGCAAGGTGAAAAATACAGATGTACATTTGTGTGTAATAGTGAAGTTCTCCTGAGCATTGCAATTAATGACGTAAATAGAGCTTTAAGCAGTCTTACAATGGAAATGACTAGAACATTTTGGTACAGAAAGTTGCATTATTTTATCATTAGATTGCAATGCGTTATCAGCGCATTTACTATTGTCTTATAGCTAAACACCATTTAAAAAAAAAAAAAAGTGTGGCTCAAGTGGAGAGGATGCCTTAAATTGATCAAAAGTGACAGTAAATACATGTTACAAATGATTTCCATTTCAAATAAATGCTGTTCTTTTGAACTATTCGTCAAAAAAAAAAAAAAAAAAATATTGTGGTTCTAAGCAGCATATTTTCTGAATGATTTCTGAAGGATCATATGCCACTAAAGACTGGAGTATTGATGCTGAAAATTCAGTTTTGCATCACAGGAGTAGGTTACATTTTTAAATATATAAAAAAATATATATTTTTTATATATAAATATGTATAAAAGTTATTTTAAATTGTCACAATTCCACAATTTTACTGTATTTTTTACTGAATAAATGCAGAAGAAACGTCTTTAAAAACATTTAAATCTTACCAAAACAAACCTTTAAACAGTAGCGCATTTCCTATACATGATAATATTTGTAAACTTTCAAACTAAAATGTTTACCTTTCTGTTTTATTCCTAAATTTGAAGCATAGCATTTTTGAGCTGTTAATGTAATTACCATAACTCATTTCATGTAGTGTTATCCTTTACTCAAAAGCCACTTTGTATAAATGAATACATGCTAAATATATAAATATCAGAGGTGTCAAAGGCAGCATACTATAATGTATGATTAATTACATTCACTTAATGCGGTTACATTTAAAACAATAAGCTATTTTGTATACCAGAATTTGTCAAAGATTATTTTTTCTCCTTACAAGGGAATCTAAATGTATTAAAACTGCATAAAATTTCATTTTAAATCATCTGTAAGTGGGAATGAGATTAAGAGTGAACTACCAAAATTACCACAATTGACTGCTTTTTTAGGGCTGTCAACAGAATAAAATAAAGTTTTTACCATGACTGAAGATGTCTGAAATAGTAGTTTCAGCACAAAATAAACAAATCACAATATACTGAATATTTCTTGGTGTTTTGATATGTTTAACCCTAAAAGCTACCACAATATACCATATAAACCTCTATTTACTGCTAAATGAAGACAGTTCTGCTCAAAAATAAATCGTAAAGCGTAGAACATTTTTAGGTTCACAGAGTCTCTATATTCTGATTTTCTGCCATTCTTCGATCCAAAGAACATTTAAGATTTTTTTTTAATTTTGGAAAAATATAATGCATAAAATTGAAGTGGCCACAAAACTAACTAGCACTGCCAAAATCAAAATACACACATAAAAGCAGCTAAAACTACTTGCAGCTACTAAAACATTGCTATATAGCAAGAGTCATAGAACTGTTTTGACATTAAAGCCTACCTCCGATGGTTAGAGCACTTAGACGCGTCTTGACATGTGTAAGGTCTGGAGAGGCAGTAGCAGGGAAGAAAAATCCACTGGGAGTTAGTGATCCAAAACCTCACATAGATAATCCCAATGAGAGAGACTAACAAATGTTAAACTACAGCACAGCTGCACTAATGATATCTAAAGAGTCACTTACTGAGGTGAACCACACATCTTAATATGGATTCCAGACAAAACTCAACTTTCCTTTACTGAATCACACCAGGCATCAAACCAAGCAACTCCTCAATGCTGCAGCAATACAGTCAAGGCCCTTCAAGGCCCATGATAAATCACAGCCTTCATGACTGGAGAAGATAAAGCTTAAGTCCCACACAATGCCAGGCAGAGCCAAGAGTAGCTACGGAAAGGATAAACACTGTACTTTCAAAGAAAATGCTTATTTACTATAAAGATCATAATTTAGCTTTCAGTCCTCTCTCTGACCTTTTAATGTTGGAGATATTTATTTTTACAGTGTGTGCAAATGGTGTACTAAGTGGGTATGAAGGTTAAGGTCAAATATGTACTAAGTGGGTATGAAGTAGATATAAATGCTGCTTCTCAAGAGCAAAGAAAATACTGTTTTTATCTGAAAGCTGAATAAATAAGCTTTCCATTGATGTATGGTTTGTTAGGATTTCCTAACGATTTTTGTCAAAAGAAAATTTGATAATTTTTCCCCATATTGTTGGGTATTGCTACAAATATACCCGTGCTACTTATGACGGTTGGTTTTGAGGTCCAGGGTCACATAGGTCAGAACACATTTTTTATGCATGCTCCTCTATATACAGTGACAATGTACAGAGTGCAAATGATTTTATGAGCTGTCCTCTTATATAAATGCAGCAATGAATGCTCACCTATGCTCATACCTACATCAATATACACACAAAGGCACAGCGAGTGAAGAGAATTCATGAAATTAATACATGTTTTGAAAGTACTGGTTCAACACATAAAAAAAAAAGGATTCTTTTGAATTATTTTAATAATGTATTGTTGTAGCTTATGTATGCGAGTAACTAGTTAAATCACCTATAGGGAATTATCAGACCTAGAGGGACTTTTTATTTGCCGTTTATAAACTGGGCAAAGATTACATTTATAATTGTAGTAAGCTATAAATATAGATAACTGGGGTTAAGTCCATTATATCAAAGATGGTATGCAGTGGTATTCTGAAGTCCCCTCCTGTTTTTCTTAATTCATACTTCATTTCTATTTTATGGTGTCCAGGTTAATTCAAATCCAGATGTTGGTTACACAGATGTTTATGCATTAGTCTCTGAAGGAAATAAAGTAGCTGAGAGGCATTAGGGAATCAGGGTTAGTAAACTACTTGGCAGAGCTTAGCAGTGAGAGGAGAGATAAAGAAACACTTTCACCATTTTACATTTGATCAGATTCAGGTATCAGGTTAATCTTTCACCAAACAGCTATAAAATGGTTACTACATATTAATATATTAGGGACATACATTTTCATTAAAATGCTATCTTGCTAGGCAAATTCATTCAGTGCATTAACCTTTTCACTAAATGACAGCCAATAACAGAATGTTGCTATGCAACAGAAATAAGTGATATGGCAAACAGGTGTTTTAGCTGTTACCGTGTCACTGGTTTTAGCTTGACAAATACTTATGGACCAATCAGATGCCAAGACTTCTTGTGCTTTAATAAATGCAAGATTTAATATGAAAGAAATGTGGGTTTGTATAGAAGTACAGTCTGTTCCACATGTTTTCAGGTGCTAGGACATGCAAGTTTGCAGTATTTCTGAATGCTCAACACCCAGGTCAGTGTTGTTATGGTCAACGAAATCAATCTATTTAAAAAAAATCATTTGTGGTAATTTAAAGTTGAGCCACCGCATGTACTTTTGTGTATTTTTGCGACTTCAGCATCCCCATATCAACATTGTTGCAGTTGTACACATGGATTTGTTGCTGATGTCAAGTAATCCTCCTTTTTCACAGAATTTGTAACCAGCTCACCAAACGTATACACTCCTAGAACAGTTTAGAACAACTTTATTACAGTTGCTTAAATGAAATATAAATATTAGACAAAAAAAAACTTAATTATGGGCTTGATTTACTAATAAAACTGTCTTTTGGCATTAAAACTGTACTCTCAGGATTTACTAAAGTAGTGCAGAATTAGCGCTGAAAATGTGTGGACAGTTATTTTTGTGCTTGTCGGAGTTTCCCTTTCAGAGGCAAAATTTATGGTACATATTTTGTGCTTAATACGTTTATGTTAGATTTTGTTTTTGACGAGGGTGACTGCTGCATTCTCCCGAAGTGGCACCTGCACATTTTCAGGACAAATTTTCAACCGCATTCTTAGCAAACCTGCACTGACAGCTAGTTGTTTGTCAGGTAATATAATATGAGAACTGATACTGACACTGCCATCTTTGACGATGTCGTTATGGTAACCTGAGAATACGGTTGTGACTTGTTTACTTTGTTTAAAGTGAGTGTTGAACTATTCACATTGGGCTGAATTTATTTACTGTCTTTAAATGATGCCCTAAAATTTGTTTATTATACAACCAACTGAAAAAGAATCAGTAGACTAATTGATTTAATTAGCTGCAGGCTTACAACTGATCATACTTTCGTCCAGTCTTTTTTGACTTTTGCATTCCCCTCAAAGTAAATATTCTCACTATAGTCATATGTCATTAATTTGTACAGATGTTGATGGAAAAGAATGTAAAAACCCTAATCAACAGTTTAACTAGAGTGCATGTGAATCAAGAGGTTTATACTTCCGATTACAGTCTGCCATCAGACCACTGATGGCTCCTATAAGAGTTTCTGCATCATCTAGCGTCGGTCCACGATGGATACAAGTACAAATGTAAAATGACATGGTGTCTGGAAACCAGCAACCATATCAAGCCTAACCTCTCCAGCAGAACAGTGTGCAGAAAATACAAAGTTTCTTGTGTGCTTGTAACAACAAGGTCAAAACATATAAGCAAGCCAATCTCTACAAAGACTGGTCTAGCAAAGCACGCCTTTCCAGCCACCTCAAGCGTAAAACTGTACAGGAAGGGGCGGAGCTGCTAGCTTTAAGTGATGTATAGCCACCTTCTTTTGTAGAAGACAAATACAGTGATGCTGGCCTTCATCACAGCAAACCCAGAATCACAACAGTCAGTCTAAATATAAAAAAAAAAAGTCTAAAACTGCTTTCCAGAAAAGCTGATGAGTTTCTTCCATCGTGAATTTAACACTCAACCCATCATTCTGAATAAATTCTGAAGTTCAATCACCAACTGTCATGAAAAGCAGTTTTGACAAAACATCCTAACCAAGATTTGGCGCATACTTCATGATTCCTCACCGAGTTTATCCGTTGATGTAATAATGTCATTGGGAACGCACGAATCCAGATCAGCATCCATAATCCCAAGAGGGTCCAGCTGAGCCACATGGTGACCACGTATCTACAGGAGACAAGAGGTCCCCCCACAAAGATGGGAGCCGAGCGCAAAACCACCCACAAGGAAAAGATATAGAAGGGGGGAGAAAGCGGGCACAGAAGAGGAAGTGCAGAACAGCAAGAGAACAAGAAGGTTGAGATCAAGTGTGATTGAAGATGAAATGAAGTGTCGGGTGCAGAGGGGGTTGGGGTATAAGAGTTGAAAAACAGAGGAAAGAAGAAAATGAGAGAAAGAGGGACAGACAAAGGGAAGGGGAAAGCGACAATCACACAAAACAGGCTCATTAATCGTGGTCTGTTGAGCTGTGGGGGACAGAAACATTTCTCACCGACATGCTGGAACCCAGTAGCTACTGGGGACTCGTCAAAATTTACACAACTGATGCCAAGTGGGTCGAGGCTTGCATTGTGATGCCCCATTACCTGGAAACAAGGCAACAGCAGTCACATGACATTAGGAGTTCACCAAGCAGATCCCATGACTGTGAATTGAGCCCAATCTTTCACAGCATCACAAACGGGAGATGTGAAACGATACAAGCAAAATGAGGTATTGCACAATTTGGCATTTTCAATCAAATGGGACTATCTGCTAGAGGTCGAACAATATATCATTTTACCGATTAATTGCCACATTCATGGAACCATTTATTTGCTTTATGAAACCACCGGTTATTGGGAAAATCAGCGGTGATAGTTGGTGAACCTGATCATTTGTTTTAGTGTTGCGGCTCATGCATGTTCCTATGTGGCCTGTGCCAGAGGATTATTATTAGCCACTGTGCAATAAATCAAAGTCAAGGATGGAAACTGTTCACCTGTCATCACAATTCAGCATTGTAAATAAAAATTATGTTAGTTATGATTTGTGCAGATCTAGCCAACTGCATTTTTACCTTGTAATTTCATATGACAATAAAATAAAAACAAAATTGTCAGAGTGATGAGGCCCATCGATTTTTTCATTTGATTTATTCTTAATTTATTTTAAAAACTGTCATTACTGTTAATTTCATAAAGGTTTAGCACTAATTAAACTGAAAAGTTGAAAGTTTGCATTCATATTTCTTTATTGTTAGAAACTATAGACTACATTAATCAATTATCAGCTATATTTATTGGTTATAGTGAATTTATTAAAAATGTGTTCGGACTATAGTTATCGGCAAACCCCAATACTGGTCGACCTCTGCTATTTGCTTAGTGAATGTTCTCCTGTAACCTCAAACTGCATCAAAAGCATCTCTTTTACATAATTTTTTTTTTTCTTTTACAAAATGAACATAGATCTCTTACCTTGTTAAAGGTTCACGCTGCAAGCTCATTAAAGGCAGCACTAAGATATCAATTTTAAGCCAATATTTTTAAAGAAACAACTGCACAGGGTTTTTTAAATCTGTGCGTGTACCTGATAGGCCCTGATGAGGGACTGAACTGCCAGATGGTCTTCCACCAGTTTCTCCACATTCGGCTGGGCCCCCACCAGAGACTGGGCCTGAGCGAGCCCGGCCAGACTCACTCCCATTGGAGGAGGACTCTGGTAGGCTGAACCTGGGGGGGCACCAGCATTAGCATTCCTGAAGAAAATGTCCCAAGACTGGAGAACAAAAAAGAGCCAGGATTTAGTGTCTTTATGTAGACAATTAAGATGCAATCAATAGCATAAATAAATAAATAAATATATAAATATATATATATAAATATATATCTATATCAAACTGGATATGACATTACTAAAAACATTTTCAACAATATCTAATAAAGCAGAAAAAATTCTAAGGTCTAAACCAGGGCCTTCCAAACTCGGTCCTGGAGGGCCAGTGTCCAGCAGAGTTTCGCTCCAACTTGCCTCAACACACCTGCATGGAAGTTTCTAGTATGCCTAGTAAGACTTTGATTAGCTGCTTCAGGTGTGTTTAGTTAGGGTAATAGGGTTGGAGCTAAACTCTGCAGGACACCAGCCCGCCAGGACCGAGTTTGGACAGCCCTAGTCTAAACCTTTTTACATGGTATGCAAGTTTGGACTGTTTTCACGGTGACAGTGACAAAAACTTTTTTTTTTTAACCAAATTAAATACATGAATGGATTTATTTTGTTTTTGAACATGATCCAACTATAAAACATGTCTGATAATGCTTCAGAAGTGAATAATTACTACTGTTGGCCATGGTAAGCAACACAAGTACTGTTGCTCATACTATTCAATATTGCTCAAGGTCAGGGACGAGGGATGAGTAACGATGAGTAACTCATCCAGCACCATTTGTGCTACAGACATATATGGCTGTATCAGACTTTAAATCATGTGGCTTGTTAGGAAAACTAGAAACAACTGGATTAATACTTAATACAATATTTCAAGGCCTTCTTAATTAAAATAACCCTCAAAATTAGGGTAGAGACCATTAATTCTATTTGTTTAAAATTTAAACGTGGATTGACATTGTGAATGGTCAAATATAAGGTACTAAAACTCAAAGCCTGTCACATGAAAGAAGAACTGTTTGCAATTCAGCTCCAATGTTATAAGACAAAAGCCCTATACAGGTATGGGTTTGGTGAATGAATTTCTATGACCCCTCCTAATTTGTGATTTTTAAATAAACAAGTTTGATTTCCATTTGTCAAGTATCATAAATCTGAACAGTTCTACTTAAAGGGGTAATTCACTGCTGGCAAGATGGGATTTTAATAAAACTTGGCTGTCTATAGTACTAGAGAGGTGAAAGGTTTGTTTAAAAAAAAAATATTTTTTGGTACTAGATCAAGGACAGGCAACTGTAGACCTGGAGGGACACTGTCCTGCAGAGTTTAGCTCCAACCCTAAAAAAGCTCACCTGTCAGCAGCCTTCTAGTAATCCTGAAGATCTTGATTAGCTAGTTCAGGCGTATTAAACTCTGTAGGACAGTGGGCCTCCATGACTGAGTTTGCCCATTCCTGGGACTAGATTAGTGAAAACTTAATAATAAGGCTGTTGCGTTCCCTTTTGCCAAAACTTTGGGTACCTTCAACACCTATAGTGTTGGCTTTGTATTTACATTTATTACTCACTTATAAGGCAGTTTAAGGTTAACAAAACTAAAACAGAATAATATAAAAAAAAAAAAAACAAAACCCACAATGTTGCAACTGGAATAATAACAAGAACGACCAAAAACCAAAACCTACAGACCATGAGTGAATGTCTGATCTAGAAGGGGCAAAGAGACCTAGGCTGCGTTTCCCAAAAGCATCGTATTCGTAAGCCTAAATAGATCATAGAACCATTGCCACCAATGGTCTCTACGATCAACTTAACTTACAATGCTTTTGAGAAATGCAGTCCAGGTCCAGTTCACTTAGGATGCATTTACACTGCAAGTCTTAATGCACAGATTCACTTTAGACTCGACTGGTATCCAACATCTGTTTTTAAGTTTTACATTAAAAATGACTGTCAGTGATCGCTTTACTATGCACATGGAAGACCCTCAGGTTTTGCATGACTGTGCTATTAAAATTATTTATATCATTCACGACGAGCGGCCATTATTATTTACCAGCATGGACAACAACTGTCATTGATGTTTTGCAGCACAAAATCTGACTGAACATATAAAGACCAGAAAATAACGGTACTTTTCATGTTATTTTATCTATAGCTTGTTAGATATAGAATTATGAGTTAAAATAAAGTTGCGCTGTAAGATTATATTTATATCAATGAATTCCAATGAATTTGTGTCACGTGTGCAACAAATTTCGATCTGTGTCAGATGTGAGCAAAACCCTATTTTTTTTGTGCCAGTGTAAATGTAGCTTTATACATGGTTTCTGCATGTGTTATAAAATGTAAATGTAAGGCTTTAAGACAAATAAAATTAAAGAAAAATTAAAGGGAACATAATGCATCAATATGTTCTATAAATGTAAATGTCTAGGGAGCACACAATGAGTTAAAAACCGATCTCCATTATTATTTTAATTAATTTTAACAAAAAACAAAAAAGGTTTGGGTAGCTCTGACTACTCGAATATGGAGATAACTTCTTATACCTTCTGATTAGGGCTGAACGATTTTGGAAAATAATCTAATTGCAGGTTTTTTTAACCAATATTGCGATTGAATATGCGATTATTTTTTAAAGCTTTTTATATCCTGTATTATTCAACAAAGACAAGTAATAAACCATTGTATAGTATGCAGTGTTGGGCACGTTACTTTAAAAAAGTAATTAGTTATATTACTAGTTACTTCTCACAAACAGTAACTGAGTTACATCACTATAAAAGAAACGAATTACCAGGGAAAGTAACTATTGTTTCTTTTTTTTTTTAAATGTTCACGTGTCAAATAACTTGGATGCCCCCAATATTAAATATGTTAAATGAATGAAATGGTCACTAAATAGAATAAATTATCATTATAAAACATTGTACACTAATCTAGACTATTTTAATGTTTCTGTGGGACAATGTGAGAGACACCTATCAAATTCCATTGATTATTGTAAATATTATCAACCCTCTATAGACACCTTGGCAATAGAATCTCCATTGGCTTGTAATTTTTTTTAAGTTTACTCACCAGACTAATATTAATTATCTGATGGATATCACTAAGGATTATTGAGCTGCTGGGTTCATGAATATTAATCAGGTTGGCTGTGTTCGCTCGAACTGATTCGCTGAAATCAAAACAAGGACGATAATAGGTGAGCACCAGCCAATGAGATTGTCGTTTGCGCATTAGTCCCGCCCACTACCAGAAAACCCGGCAGTTCTTAAAAGCTGAAGAATTCCAAAAGGAACTCTGTTATTTAGACAGGAAAATACAGCAAAGTATATAATTTACATGTAGCGCGTCGATTCTGCATGATATGCAAGACTGCAAACTGCAGACTTGGCAACATAGCGTGCCAACTTGATGCTTCCTCTGAAGACTGCTTAGATGTGTTCGACTTGAAGCAGCGCAGCTAGACCGATCACTGTGTGGCATCTAATACTACGAGAGCTATAAGAGAGTGGACGTCTCCTTATGCTTTCTCTCGCCGTACTTTGATGTCATAAACCGATCGATCTTCAAGTCGAACACACCTCTTTACTCTCGCGTGTCACGTGACAGAGTGCAATCGCAGCCTCTGCAGTTGAAAAATCGCGTTTTCATATCGCGATATTATCGCAAATGCAATTAATCGCTCACCCCTACTTCTGATCACACTGCAAAAAGTGTTCCTCAGTGCTTTTGTCTTGTTTTCCAGTGTCTAAAGTCTTCTTAAAGTGTCTAAAGTGTTCTTAAATCATAATACATTTACCTGAGAAGCAAAATTACAATTATTTTTGTGAAACTGAGAAAAAGTATGAGTCAAAAACAAACAAATATCTGCCAATGGGTTCAGAAAAAAGATGTACTTAATGCAACAGGAAAACAAGTTTTCTTGTTTCAAAGAAACTCATTCAATTTCTCAGAAAACAAGACTTCACATCTTCATTTTGCATCTCAAGTAAACGTATCTTGATTTAAATTTAGATATTTGTACTGGAAAACCAAAAAAATACTTAAGTAGAGTATTTTGTCTGTATGCAACATTTAATGGCATAACTTTATGAATTTAAGACATATTGCTCTGATTTAACACCTTTTTAAAGCCTTAAATGAAGACTTTAAGAGATGTTCTTTACTGGACTATTCTAAAATAATGTGACGTAACGCAATCTTGTAACACAATAACAAAAATAAAACTGAATCCAAGAATATGTAATTGTCTGAAGGACGGGAAATATCCATACACAGAACATTGAGCATTAACTCAAGATACCCTGGACCTCACATTTGAAGGTGGTTATTATAACTGAGGGTTATTACATTAAACCTCATTAGAAGTACAGTGGGTAAAAACAACTGAACACTCATAAAGACGTCGTATGTCACTGTGTCCTGGAACCGGCACACTCTCATGAATGCTCTAAAAATATTACAGGGATCCCAGTAATGTGACCTTACACATAAAAGTTGCAACCCAGCATCTGTAGACAGACGGAAACTCAGTGTATACTTGCATTGGAATGATTTTTGGCATTGTTATGACAAAATGCCCAAAACCTTTTCTTAGGGACTGGGTTAGAAATATCTAAATGGAAATTGGGACGAGTCCCACTGGCACCACTGAAAGAGAGGTCTCTTCATTCCTTCTTCCCATAATCCACCTGCACCTGTCCTCTGCCTCTTACCTTGTGCACACTCTTGGGATTCTCCAACCATGCATAGTACATCTCCTCGACATAGTTAGAGCTCGTTCCATTCAGAAACGGCTCTGCGGCCACCGGTGCCGTGTAGCACCTGAATGGCTGAAACGTCCTAGGGGTGGCCACTGGCCTCTGCTGTGATAGATTTTTAGCAGTCTGTGAGGCCGTGATCGGCCGGAGCCGTGCCGCACAAGTCCTTAAGCGGTGCATCGCAGTCTTTTGAACGAGCGCCACCCACACTCACAAGTTTGTGGATGTCACCAGTGCCGCAACAGAAAAGAGAAGTGTCACCTCCTTCTTCTTTAGCTCAAACGGAAAAGGCGTTTCAATTTCCTGGAGAAGAATGGGTAGTTCCAGAAGCCCTTGACCTTTGAATCCTATCTGTGGTTTGTACTCTGAAAAAAGGAAAGTAACACACAAGTCAAAAAAAAAAAAGGAATAGGCAAGTCAGATGTGCATTAAAATGCATTATGGGTTCATTCCCTGGGTATCACATGGAAGTTTTAATGAGATTTTTAGTGCAAAAGAAACACAAACAGCTATAATCAGGTACAACAGTAACTGGAATCATCATCATGAAAGATCTTCATACAGCTCAAAGCGTAATCTCATTTCATATCGGTGTATGCAGTTTTGTGCTTTACGTGGCATAATGGCTGCTTCCAGAGAACAAACAAAGAGCTAGTCAAGCTCCCGATAAAGACCATGAGCTCCAAAGGATTCATATTTTTGAGAAACAGAACCAAATGTCTTGTAAACTATAAAAAGCTTGGTGTTTTTTTTAAATATACAAAGTGACTGTGGAATGAAAATGTGTCAGAATGGTTTTGGCTGGAGTGCAGTCACGCAGAAATTGTAAATATAGAAAGTGTTTGTCAAACGATGAAAGAAACTAAGCGAACTTTGAATTTATTTTTCACCCAATTGATATGAGCTGCTTTGCCGATAAACAAGAACATAACTCTGATAACAGTGACATAACAAGGTCACGATGACTTTTGATTCTTGTACTTTTGCCACAAGAGAGGTTCAGTATTACCTTCACTAATGCACAGAAAGAAATAATCACCCAAAAACATACTACAGACTATATGCTATTAAAAGTTAAAGTTAAAAACATGCTTTATTAGCTATTATGTAATTTATAACAATGTTCAACATTTGTCACCAGGAGTGTAGAAAACATGTGTGATCGATATTTAATGCATGTACATATCCTTGACCCATTTTATATCTTAATGAATATTTCTGGCATCATTAAATTAACATTTTAACATGTCGTACGCGACTTTGAGGAGTTTTTACTTGCGTTTTAGCAAAGCACTGGCTTTCCTTCTTTCCTAAGTAATAAATCACACCCACTGTGATAATCTAAGCTATGCTCTACTTCATTAAAATGACTAACAATTAGCGGCGTCCTTTTCCGCTAAAATGAAGCCGGTATGACCATGTGGTTGAAATAAACATGGACCCCCTCTGTCCCTCCACACGCCTATGTTTTGACCTTGCATCCACATGCCACTCCCCTTGATGAGTCGCCGAACACCGCCCGCCCACTGCACTGATACAGCGCGCTCATTGGCTGGCGCTTCCTAACCCCGCCCACCGGATATGCTAATAGAGTCACGGAATGTCAATCATTATGTCCTTTCACTAAACATGGGTCTTGTGAAAATATTAGCAGCCCATGCTAACCGTCAAATCAGAGGCCGATACTGGAACAATTTTGAACTCTTATTACTACACTGTTATTTTCTTGGCACTGTTAAACGTATGTGTTTAATGAATAAAGACACAATAACGTACCTACGCGTTTCTGTTGTGAACCGCAATACCTTGAGCTAGCAACAATAATGAGCTAATTTAAAGTCGGTTCAGGCACATCGTTTTCTAAATGGATAGTTTAGCCAACGGACTGATACATAACTATCTAGTTATGTCATCAAGTATCAGGTAACTTCGTGTAACACCAAAACAAGAACAAGCTACCATGCTAATCTGAAGAAGCGAAGAGAGAAACCAGCCTCCTCGTTGGGTAACTTATTTTGACGACGTTGTAATCAAGCATCCATTTAACGACGGTTATGATTGTGTACACATACATCGAGAAAAACACACTTACTTGTGCGAGCAGCCGTTGTGAAGCGGGGGTGCACCGGAGCTGGTAACGGCTCGACTCCAGAAGAACACTAGTTCCGTCATGAAGAACTGTTCCGTGAAGAACGTCAGCCGCTTCAGACGTCACTTCACGATTTCGCGCGGTATTTTCAGTGAAGTCCAACTCATTCCCGCGAATCGGTTCTTTTGAACCGTTCTATCAAAGAACCAATTAAAATCGATCCGGCAATCCTAAATATAATCTCCATTTATCTTGAACAATACTCAAATCTGGGGAAAACTGTAAATTTATGCTTTTAATATTGTGTCATCTTTTCTGAAATCTTTGTAAAAAAATATTGTATTGTTATTTATCTATTAATTGATTTGTATTATTTATTTATTTTGAAGTCTACCAGGGGTGGGTTCTAAATTTGCACAGTTGCATTTTGTTTTATACTACAGTTCCCAGAAGAAAATTCAATAAACAGTAAAAAAAAAAAAAAAATTTCCTTTGTGTGTTCAGTTGATTTTATAGCTCAGTGGTGTTTTCATAAACCAGCTAAATAAGCAGCGTTAACAAAAACTTTAACTATTAAAATTAGTCTTTTATTCATTTAAATAACACTGAAATAACAAAATCTAAATATTAGATTAAAAACTAGCCAGAAACGTTGCCTTGTTGAAGAACTAAAATGACTAAAACAAAAAAAAGGACATAAAAAGATTAAAACTTGAAATTAAAATAAATTGAAATTAAAACTGAAAGCTAACATTTACTATATAAATAATATCAAAACAACACTGAAAATGAATATTTTCTCACAAACCTTCTCCAACTAAATTGTACCATAAGCATTTACAACAAAACATTTTTATAATATATTTTCTATGAAAAATTACTCCATAAATTTTCAGTTAACATGGCCGAGTTCTTCATGACACTGATTCATGGAAAAGATCAGGCTCAAAAAATATTTGTGTATGAATTATATATCGCTACTCTCAAGATCAAATAATTTGCTTAGTACATAAGTTCTTGCTTATTTCTATGGTTATGCATGATGAAAGTACGGTAGCATCCGTCCAGCAGACCATCTTAATTTGCAATGCTGTGCTAATGATATTTAAATACACTTTACAGCATAATTAAAAACATACCAGTGTTTTTTATTTTCATATGCAAAAAGTGAAATCATCAACATCACACTGAAGGTAGCTCAAAATAATCTCATCCTGAACAAGACCATCCTTGATCCATAAAACATCAGAAATCCAGAATCCACAACTGCTACCAGCTGCTAGACCTGTCATTACACACAAATGGAAATGCAGTGCAAGAAGAGGGGGAATCTATCATTCATTTAGTCAATCATACACAACAACATTATACACAAATGTAAAATAACACTCGTTGTTATCAGACATGTATTGTATGGCACTTGGCTGATTTTGCTTTGATGGAAAAGTCCTAGAGTGAGGATACTGTCCAATGTGCTCTACAACAGACACGTTACAGCGGTTTGTTTGAGGGTGCATGACTTTATATACATACTCTACCTCTTGTGGTATTAAGAGGTCTGTGAAACATGCAGACAAATTATTTAACAGTTTCAGCAAGGAAGAGACTTTGTGTTTATGGCATAGTATGTGATATCATGCATAAAGTCATGTAGCCCTTGAAAACAATAGGAGAAAAGCTTCTATTTTGCTTTCATTGTTATTGTTGTCTGTAGTTTAAAAAAAAAACATGTTAACACCACAATGAAACCAGCAGTCAAACATAAATTGTCACAAATCAGTCATTTTCAAAAAGTTCTCGTTTACCTGATTTTTAACTCGGTGGGGATAGAATTTCACTTGGCAAATAAAGTAAAAAATAGATTTTCTATAAAAGTTGCGTATAAATAAAAGTAGGTAAAGAAAACTATGTATAAATGCTAAAATCATAGATTTAAATCATTGTGTTGGGTAACAACAATTTCAAATGTTAAAAACAAAGTCATGTACTTGCACTGCTGTATTAGAAAACCTAAATTATGAACATAATGCGCCACAGTGCAAAAGAGAGCGATTTGCAGTTACCACGGGCCATTTAGATATTACTAATGACTTGGTAACCTTGTAAAATGTTTAGGATGCCTCATAAACTAAATTAATCGTATTTGTCTTTTATATATTATAAAATGTGTTTTTGGGGGAAAAAAACGATTGAATGTGGTGTTCAGAATATATTTCGTACCAAAAGTGAAAAAAAGGGGGATCAAATGAATACTTTAAAGCCAGCCTATGATCAAAGGGTCTCTGAACATCCCTATAAACAGTGGATATTACTGAAGTGCAATCAGTCGCAGTGGTCCTATATAGCACATAAGAATCGTAATACAATTAAGGAGATCGGTGTGTTGCCATAGACATCTTTTTTGTCGGGTGACAGGTGGGAGGTGTTTAATTGGCTAAAGAGTTTTCTCGCTCCCATCATGCACTCTGTAATGTATTGCGAGCGCAACAGTGACCGTCTCTCGGTTTGATTGACAGTTGACAGCTGTTTGCAGACGGAGGGGGAGAATAAGTGGGGGAGAGGTGCGATCAGCTGATTCCTCTTCGACTCCTCCCACAGCACATTTCAGACTTGGAGACAGAAATACAACTGTCAGCCGGATGTGTGTGTTGTGTTATACTGGGGGTGCAGGCGCTGGTCTTTGAGGCATGAGATGTTGGGTTGGAGCAGGTGGTCTGTGGACATAGTAGAGGACTCAAGTCAGAAAAGGGATTTATTTCAAAATGTTGCTGCCTGTGTAGAATATTACATAGCAGCAACTTATGTTTTATGATTAGGATACTGCTTTAAAAGACACCTGTCTATATTCATAAGTTTGGAGTCACTAAGATATTTACAATTCTCCAAGGCTGCATTTATTTGATCAAAAATACAGTAAAACCAGAACTATTTTGAAATATTACAATTTAAAAATTGTAGTTTTCTTTTTGAATATAGTTTAAATTGTATAAAAAAAATTTCTGTGATGCAAAGCTGAATTCTTAGCATCATTACTTAATGCTTAATATTTTTTCGGAAATTGTGATGCATTTTCAGGATTCTTTCATAATTAGAAAAAGAACAGACTCGTTTATCTTTTTTTTTTAAACAGAATCAATTAATGTATTTACTGTCACTTTTAAACTATTTAATATGTGTCCTTGGTGAATAAAAGTATTAATTTCTTTCCCCAAAAAAAAAAAAAAACAGTATTGTATATTATTACCGTGCAAACGGAGGTGGTGGTGGTCTGGTGGTGTAAGATGGCACAGAGGCTGATTTATTAGTCTGAACCACCTGTGAAGAGACAGAAACTTGTGCTACTTCAAACAGATGGATGTCAGGTAACTTAAGAATAAATCAACTAATCTAAATAAGCTTAAAATTAATTAACATCAGTCAGAGTTAAAGGGACAGTTTACCCATAAATGAAAATTGTGTCTTCATTTACTCACTCTCAAGTCACCCATTGACTTCCATCGTATGAAAGAAAAATGTTATTAAAGTCAATGGCAACCATCAACTGTTTCATTACAAACATTCTTCAAAATACTCATACAGGTTTGGAATAACTTGAGGGTGAGTAAATCATGACAACATTTTCAACCTTTGTTTAGTGACATAATAGCTAAACATCTAAAATCATATGAAACTAAGCTAACTAAACTAAAGTACTCGTTTATGCACTATTAGCCATTGTCCATAAACAATACTCAAATAAACTAATGTTGCACTCGCCTGGCCATTCAAACTCTTCAGTCCAGCACAGTACAGTACATGCTTATGCATATTAACTAACAGGGTAATTGCACACTGACGGATTTAACCCAATTAACCAAAAAGAAAATTCAATCTTGATATGTCAAATAAGCTTAGCTGTAAACCATTATGAATATCCATGCTACACAATGTCAGGTCCTCCTTTAGAGGATTAGAGCAGAAGGATATTATATGCCTGAAACAAAAAGCTCTGAAAGAAAATGAAAAGATCAAAGCTCAAAGTGACACAATAGCAATGAAGAGCTGACGTGAGAATTAATCTTGTTAGTAAGTATACATCAAGACATGGTATACATCAAGTAAATCAGAGAGATAAATAGCAGTAATTATTATTTTATTAATTTAATTTATTTAAATAATAGTTTAATATTAAATTAAATAATAATTTTAAAATAATGAAATATGATTATTACTGTGCAAGATGATTGTTCATTTGACAGTAGTATAGGGCTTTTAATTTGACAGTCTTAGTATAGGTCGAGAAAGGTTAGGAACAATGCAGTGAAGCAGAGATTTTACAAGCAACAGCAGCAGAGATGCCCCACAGTACAAATACAATAAAACCCTCTTAAATAGTATGCAGTTATTTACCTCCGCTGGTGGCAATAACTCAGCCCGGTGCTTTATCATAGAAGAGAAAACGAGAGGATCCTGGTCATTATCTATATATCAGCAGCAGACAAGCTCAAAATAGAGACATCCTGCCTATTGCCTAGGACTGCAACATGTCATGACTTCAGCTGAATGTGAACGACAGATCATTTCTCAGAATTTCCCAATAATTGTTCTTTCCAAATATTTGTCAATGTGGAAATGTAATGTTTAACAAGGAATGTTTCAAATTCGGTGCACTAATGAACTGATTTACTAGCTGGTTAAGTTTGCGTTGCAGTGTCATTCCTCAGGCGTTCAGTGGGACAGTCGTACAGTTGTGTTATGCTCAGACACGTATGCTGAAAAATATCTCAAATCTGAAGATGAAGTACTAGGTTAGTTACACTAGCTATGTTAGCACTACATTGAGTGAGTTAAACGTTGGCAGCGTGGTAGTCAGTGAAGAGTCCTGCAGATGTCACTCACCCCGTCCTTCACTATACTGCTGGGGTTTCCCCGCTGGGACACGGTAGTCTGCGGTCTGCTGTCAGCTCTGAGAAACAACCAAAGACAGCTGATCAGTATTAATATACTAGGTTATACCAAACACAATACATACCAATAACAACAACAAAAACTGAACATTCAACATATTTCGGATGCAGACTTATTGAACTTGTTGTTGGAGAAAGAAATGCGTATTTGCTGTTACACTTTGATGCTGGCGAATACTTGATTCTGATTGGCTGGCAGATTCTAATTATGATTCTAAGAGTGGAATTCGCATTTTTGTCAGCCAAACTCCTGGAAACACCCATAAAGCACTGGGCTCAATCAATCATTCTATCCATGAGCAGGATACACAAATGCTAGAAATTACGATCTGTAGTTTTCACAAAACACAAAAATATATAAAAATTATATTATATTATATATATATCATTTTTTTTCCCATTTAATTTAATTTATTTTAATTTGATGAACACTTGCTTTTTGGCTACATTATTAGCTTAGGGTTTAAATAAACATTTATTAAACATACTGGGTTTGTTGATGACATCATTACAGTGCATTGAAAGATCGAGTGTTAAGTCACTCTGTCTACTCACTCGTAGCCCTGAGAGCGTTTCTTTCTGAAGAAGCGTCGCTTCAGCTCGTTCCTCTTGAAGAACACAAACAAACCCAACGCCAAGAGAGGAAGAATCAGGAAAAAGAACACAAGCAAACCATCCCTTGTGGAAGTATCTTTATCTGAGTGAAATTCAGAGAGAGGGGAAGATTTTAAATTAACATAGCAGATTTGGGCGATTCCACTTGAGGTGATCACATTTACAGATGGCACATATTAAAAGCACTGATAATCCTATGTGAAGCTCTAGCTGTGCAGTTGTTGAAGCAGTCTTACCGTTCCAGGTGGGGCCGCTGTCGACGCTTCCTCCATAACCAGAGGCCTCGCAGAACGGAGGAGCCCAGCCGTATTCACAGTGGCAGTTTTTATTGCTGTTACACACCTAAAGCACAAATACACACACTTAGCAAACATTTTATCAAGCTGAACTCTAGGTAATTAGGATTTGAAAATACGTGAATGTAAAATGATATATTTGAAATGATGTGTATGAAAAAGGGTGGTATGGGTTTGTGGGTAGTGAATGCATATGTACCCCATGGCCGTGGCATTTCTTTTCAACATCACAGTCATAATTCAGCACGTCTGCATTTTTGCACTCAAAATTCAGACAAACCTGCAATACATATAAGCAGTTAGTTACTACAAAAGTCAAAAACTGCTCATACAGTTCATAGATGAAATCTTGAAAAAAAAAATTACTATATATGTATACGAAGAGTTAATTTGCAAAAACAGGTAACTCCGTTTAACAATTTTCAAAAAACGTTTTTTCATTGTGCATGCCATTTAATCTCAATCAAACTGCAGTTGGATTATTTTGATTAGGTTAAAAATAACTAAAAATACAGCTAACACAATAAAAACATAACATAATAAAAAAAACATGATTTTTGAAACATTTAAAAAATGGAGTTATCCGTTTTTGCAAATAAACTCTTCATATATTTACAAAGCCGTGGTCAGAATTATTGGCACCCTTGGTAAATATGATTAAAGAAGGCTGTGAAAATTTATCTGCATTGTTAATCCTTTTATTTTAAAAATTCACAAAATCTAACATTTCATTACAGTATAAGAATTTAAAATGGGAGGAAATATCATTATGAAATAATACTTTTAAAATTAATAATTTTCTCTAATACACATTGGCCACAATTAACTGCACCCTTTTATTCAATACTTTCTGAAACCTCCATTTGCCAGTTTAACAGCTCTGAGTTTTCTCCTATAATGCCCGATGAAGTTCGAGAACACCTGATAAGAGATCAGAGACCATTCCTTCATCCAGAATCACTCCAATCCTTGGAGAGTCTTTGGCCATTCAAATTCTCCTCCTCACCATGCATTAGGACGATATAGACACACGTCCTCTTCCAGGCAGTTTCGTAACATTTTCTCTTGTTTGGAAATTCTTAATTATTGCCCTGATGGTGGAAATGGGAATTTTCACTGCTCTAGCTCTTTTCTTAAAGCCACTTCACTAATTTGTGAAGCTCAATTATCTTTTCCTGCACATCAGAAATTTATTCTTTGGTTTTCTCATTGTGATGGATGATTAAGGGAATTTTTTTTTTTTCAAAACTATGTTGTGTCCTGGAATAAAGATCTGATCTGCCCTCAACGAGTCTTTCACTTTGTTCTAAGGTTCAAACTGTGCATTACAGTTCCATAACAAATCATCAGAAATTCAAAAAGAAGCATATAGACCTATAAAGCCAAACAAAATTAAATTAAATTAAGAAAAAATATTTAATTTATTAATTTTACACCAGCTTTGCGGCTGCATTATCACCTTATGGTATTCATTTCAATAATTCAGCATCATCTTATCTCTAGTGTAAATATTCTAGAGACACAATAAAAAGTTTAAAAGCTATTATAATATATCCTTTAAAGCTAGGATGATTTCTTTATTAAGCAAAATAAAGCAATATTTCTAGAGGAAAGAAAAGCTCCTCTAACCTCTATCCTTATACAAAATATTTCCTCATATGTGAAAGTGGCTAAACACTTCAGTAAACTTGTTTTGCCAATCTGCGCACATAATTTACCGTATTGACCCGAATATAAGACGACCCTGATTATAAGAGGTCCCACCCTTTTTCTAGATGTACCTTTTGGAAAAAGGCTTTTTGAAAACCAAATCTTGTTTTACTAGCAGTTTATTTTGCTACTAAAATGTAGCAATAATCGCATTTAAAAATATAATTTTTTTTATATACCATAAAAATAACAGGTAGCCCATCTGGATTATATAACATTCAGTCTATCCATCTCATAGTAGCCTATCAAAATTGTAGTAACAGTAGAAGTTAAATGTTATTGTAATCTTCAAATCTGGGTACTGTCTTACGTTTTAAAATCACTTACAGCTTTTCTTTTTCTTTTGTTTACACTAGCGATCTTTACAACACCATTACATTATGTATTTCTTGGCACACTCGTTTTATGGCTATTAGGCGCCACCTATTGTTGTGGGTGAATTATTGGCATAATGAATATAAGACCCTGAATATAAGCGTTTTTTCAGATGTATTTCCATGAAAAAAACATTGTCTTATATTCGGGTCAAAACGGTAAGAAGAATCATTGAATGTTTAATAAGTTGGTCAATGTTACTTTTCTCCATCACCTTATTTTCTCCACACTTGGTGCCCTCATTGACCATGCCAGGATCAGGCACGTCAGAGCCCAGGAGGAAGTCCACACCCCAGCAGGTAGTGCCAGCGATGGGGGTCTGGATGATTGACGGCTTGATGCCAAATATGACTGAGGACTGAACGTTCTCGCACTGCAGCTTCCCGCACATGGCGTTCCTGAGGGAATGAGAGTGTGTGTGTTCTTATGGGGGTTGGGCAAAAATTGAATTGTAATTGAACTGCAATGCAGTGTATCTTGCTGTGCTGTACCTGCTCTCACACTTCTTGAATCCGCTGGAATGGTAGCCACAGTTTCCAAAGCGATCACCTTTAGAGTTGACATCCTTAAAACACAGCTCAGGAGCAGCTTTAGCCTCTACACACACACAAAGAAAGACATTTACAGAATATCAAGTCACTTCTTTTTCTCTTTTATTTATAATTAAAGAAAAACTAAACAAAATTTTTTAAAAATCCAGGTTAAAATAAATGAAAATGTACGGAAGCGTATTGCATTCACTTGAGAAAAAAAAATCTACTCTGTTTTTCTGAATTAACGAGTTAATTATCTCAGAATTACGAGATAATTTTTCATGAAAAAAAAAGTTTTTGCTCTGTTTTTCTGAATTAACGAGTTAATTATCTCAGAATTACGAGATAATTTTTAAAGAAAAAAAAGTTTTTGCTCTGTTTTTCTGAATTAATGACTTAATTATCTCAGAATTACGAGATAATTTTTCATGAAAAAACGTTTTTGCTCTGTTTTTCTAAATTAACGAGTTAATTATCTCAGAATTACGAGATAATTTTTCATTAAAAAAAGTTTTTGCTCTGTTTTTCTGAATTAATGACTTAATTATCTCAGAATTACGAGAATTTTTCATGAAAAAAGTTTTTGCTCTGTTTTTCTGAATTAATGACTTAATTATCTCAGAATTACGAGATAATTAAGTCATTAATTCAGAAAAACAGAGCAAAAAATTTTTTTTTCATTAAAAATTATCTCGTAATTCTGAGATAATTAACTCGTTAATTCAGAAAAACAGAGTAGATTTTTTTTTCCTCAAGTGAATGCAATATGCTTCCGTAAAAATGAGACATGTTTTGTTTATTTTAAACATCTGGGATCAGAAAGTTGTTTTTTTTAAGAAATTAATACTTTTATTCAGCAAGGATGCATTAGATTGATCGAAAGTGACAGTAAAGATATTTATAATGTTACAGAATATTTTCAATGATCTTTTTAACTTTCTATTAAAGATTATTTTCTGAAGGATCATGTAACACACTTTGCTTCACAGAAATAAATTACACTAAAATATTTTCAGAAAACCATTTGAATTACATTGTAATACTATTTCACAACATTACTGGTTTTACTGTATTGTATTTTTTACGGTATCAAATAAATGCAGCCTTAGTGAGGATAAGAGACTTCTCACTGACATTACTGACTCCAAACTTCTGAACAGTAGTGTCTGTGCTCCTTGCAGAGCTGCAGGTCAGGTAGATTATCAACAGAGGGCACCACTGAGTCTTTTGCAATACACTCAACATAATACTGCTAGTCATTAATTTTAATATAGAAGTGTTACAAAATGTACATGCCAAATGACTTTTATATGTCCTGTTAGATATTCTTAAATAATTCTAACAATAAATACTATATACAGTATGACAAATCAGTAAAAGATCAGACCACAAATTTGTGGTTGTACCACTATGTCTAACTTTTTAGTGCCTTTTTATGTTCATTATTCATTTTAAAATATTGGATAAACAATATTCTTATTTATCACCCACACTGTATACTCACTTATGCCGAATATGGCCTGACACTGGGTGTCGTAGTGCTGGCACTGGCCGTTGTAGCAGTAAGCCTGGCCTTGTTTGCAGGGATGGCCGTCTTGTTTGAAGACGTCGTTCTGACAGAGGGCAGATGAGCCGTTACAGTACTCCGGCAAATCGCATTCATCCGTGCTGCTTCTGCACACTGTACCACCAGGAAAAAACTGACAGATGGAGAGAGAGAAATATTACATAAAAATTTTGCATGCATTTAATCAGAAAACATGAGCAAAAAGTATGCATGTATATATTAGCTCTGTTCTAGCGAGCTGGTTGATAAGATGACAATTTTATGCATAGAAGAAATATAAGACCTAACTAGCCAAATTTGGTCAAAAACTCACTGTGTAAAAGGACAAATAAATGAAGAAAATATTTCTAATTTTCATCTAATATTTATATTTTATTTCAGCTGTGTTTCAATTAGCGAAAATTATTTTAATAGTTTAGTTAGCAATAACAACACTGCATTTGGAGAAGAGCTACATTGTTAGAAAAGACGTAATTACCCTGCAGTTCTTGCAGCAGACCCCATACGCACACTGAGCACCTGACCTCAGCTTACATGTCTTCGGCTCGCAGCACGGATCCTTCTCACACTCCTGAAAAATTCACATACACAACCTTCAGAAATTCTCTTTAGTGTTCATTAACAAACTTTATTATATCAATTTGCTAATAATAATTGTTAATTAGCACTATTTTTATTGATTCGTTGTTGCAGCCCTGATCTTCATCATAACCCCTACTATCACTGGCTCAATTTGGTTACTAAATCAGACAACAACTACCACAGTCTTCAATAACATGAAATCAGGACCAGTTCTCTTCATCCAACAATTAAACAAATCACAAAACTGATCTGGAATCAATCGACTTACTTCCTCTGACCCACAGTCACACTCTTCGCCCACGTCCACCAGCTTGTTCCCGCAGAAGGGGGCGCTGTACGCCTCGTCCGGCCGCGGTGTGTTCAGCAGACAGCGGCCGCCTGAGTTCAAGATCATCTTCTCAAAGTCATCAGCACTACAGCTGCTGAAATTTCGAGAACCACTGAGAGAAAAAGAGAGAGCATTGAAGGACAGAGAAACAGATCATGGAATAATTTTTTAAAGGGGTCATTGGATGCAAGATTCACTTTTACATGTTGTTTGAACTGAAATATGTCTTGGCAGTGTGTGTACACAACTACCCTATAATGATAAAAATACAAGTTTTTTTTTTTAATCCCTATGAATCATAACCCCTTTCTGAAATCAAGCCGTTCACAGATTCTTGGCTGTGACGCCTCATAGACCCAGGTCGCTCCCACGATTGTTGACTGACACTAGCGCTATATCACAGACCTGCCATGAGTGAGCTGTCAACAGTCCTCCATTGAGCAGATGTAGACAAGAATGGCTCCTAAGCGATTGAAGTGTTCTGTTGTTGGATGTAATAGTGAACATAGCAGTTGTCATTTACTCCCGACATCTGAGCCGCTGAAGATGAAGTGCATTACTTTTGTTTTTGAAGGTAATGGTCCCCACCCCTCCCCGATCTACCTAAATGCGTCTATGTTCATGCGAATCATTCGTGATCCAGCTTCACCTCCAGAAGTAGTGAGTATAAGTATACATAAGTATAAAATTTTTTTTAATGAATCCTTGTGAATCGCCTTTCTTGATAATGTGCTAGCTATGCAATGAATGCGGCAGGTTTTCACAGCAAAACCCACCCAATTGCCACTCAAAACTAGCCCAAAACTAGTCCAATCACTTTTCAGGGGGGTGAAATACACCTTTTGTTGAGCGGTTACCCTGGTAAAAGTCGCATTTCAGGGACTAAATATCATGTTATTGGGGTTGCTTTAACCCACGAACATGAAAAGCATCCCACGGCAACAGTGTTAAAGTAGCCTAATTCCAGGGGAAAACCGTGGACTTGGCAACACTGGAATGCGGCTAAAGTTGACAGTCTAGAACAGGGGTGGCGAACGTCCGTCCTGGTGAGCTGCAGCCCTGCAGAGTATAGGCTTGTTCGAGATGAACTATACTAGCCTGCCAACGGCTTGCATTCGGGGGGGAATTGAAAGTGGAAACGTCAAGTTGAACACTTTCTGCTCCCGTTATTGATGCTCTTGCGGTGTTTGCATAATCTATCACAGATTAAGTGAATTAAATGCAATATTTGTCAAATACACCCAACGTTTCAGAAACGTTTTCATGAGCAACAGAAAGACTTTTTATATACTGCTTAATACACCGCCATCTGTTCATGAATAAAGTTTGACATCAACATATACTATTTAAATAACATAAATACCAATAAAGTGGGGGTATATATGCTTTTATCAGTGTTTTTCGATAAACGTGACTCAATATAACAGTGCGACTACACTAAAAAAAGCTTTACTGTTATAAAAACAGATTATGATTACAGACACACCTGTCTGTAAATATCAAGTGCTCCTTCAGATCGTAATTAGTTGGTTCAGGTGTGTTTGATCAGGGTTGGAGCTGAACTCTGCAGGAAGGTAGATCTTCAGGAACAGGGTTGCGCACCCCTGCTCTAGGGCAGTGGTTCTCAAACCTGTCCTGGAGTACCCCCCCCAGTAGAGGTCTTCACGGAGGACCCGAGACCCGAGGTTATATTTTAAATGGTCAGCCGGGTCCGGGTCGGGTCCCAATCTATCACTTTGGGTCCCGGGTCTGTTTAACATTGTATGTAATACCTGAGGCGATCGGCGAATACTGCACAAGCCAGTGATCAGTGTCAGTCAGCATGCGTAACTTAAAGTTTGTAAAATTAGGATGAGAAAAGTGTGAGTGGGAAATAAGGTGAAAAGAAAAAAAAACACGTGTTACCTCAGCCGCCAGAAGCAGAGCGCAGGCGGAGTTAATGTAGCACTGCAATCAGACAGTGATCATGGATTCCTTCAGGAGTGATGTGAAACAAAACTGAAGAGACGCACCTGTTATCGAACACGCACGAAGTAGGGTAAAGCACTTCTTGTTCTGTGCGGTTATTTTTGCAAAGAAATAATTGCTCCAAGTCTTTATTACAACCAACAAAAAGTTATTGTAGGTTAAAAGCAACAGTCGAAGTTGACTCGAGATGAAGAAATAAAAAAAACCGAAGTTGCATTAGTCATCCGTCTCCGACAGTAACAGCAAGTAGACTTTTAAAGCTGGAATAATGAGTGGATTAAGACAGCTCTCTCCGTCGACAAGAGAGAGGAACAACCTAACATGGATGGAAATTTATTGGCAAGGAGGATTGTAGCCATCACAGGCAGGGAGAAGGCTAACGGTAAAGAGATTTTTATTCATTTTTTTCGCAAATTGTTTATTGACTTAATAGCAGTTTGCTGTGCAATCGGGTGTTGGGTCTGTGTCTTCCCGGCCGGGTTCGGGTCCAACTTTCGAGTAATGGTCGGGTCTGCGTTGGGTCCAGGTAGTACATTAAAGGCATTTCTCAGGTCTGCACGGGTTCGGGTCCCACTTTCAAATAAAATACGGGTCC
The DNA here is from genome assembly GCF_936440315.1 of Barbus barbus. Taxonomy (NCBI): domain Eukaryota; kingdom Metazoa; phylum Chordata; class Actinopteri; order Cypriniformes; family Cyprinidae; genus Barbus; species Barbus barbus. The sequence continues at coordinate 9,032,067 of NC_136756.1, forward strand.
GGGTCCGGGTCGGGTTCGTGCAGAGATTTATTGAACATTTGGAGATGTGTAAAGGCATTTCGGGTCCCACTTTCAAATAAAATACAGGTCCGGTTCGGTTCCGTACAGCACATTTAAGGGTCTCTTCAGGTGAATTTTTGGACCCGTGAAGACCTCTACCCCCCAGCCCTGCACATTTTGTATGTCTCCCTCATCTATCACACCTGATTCAACTCATCAGCTCATTAGTGGAGACTGCAAGACCTGAAGTGGGTGTGTCAGATATAGCGAGACATACAAAATGTGCAGTGCTGGGGCTACTTCATGGAAATGTTTGAGAACCACTGGTCTAGAGTTAAAAACAAAAATCGCAACAGCAATATCGAATCGCAATAGTTGTAGAATCAAAATTCTTTAAAAAAAATAAATAGAAATCGCAATACATATCATATCGGCACCCAAGTATCATGATAGTATCGAATCAGGAGGTAGGTGTATCGTCCCATCCTTCGTAAAAAGGTGATGATTTACACTACCATTGAGAAATTTTAACCAAAGTATGTTATAGACTTTTCATTAAGACCCTAAAGAATCATATCAACTTGTGGAAAATGGGCATCCGATAACCCCTTTGAAAATATTACAGCTTATTGAAATTTGTAACACAAAAACACTCACGTTGCCCCTGAGTTCATAATGCAGTACGTGACATCGCATTTACAGTTTCGGCCATCATCATGGTTCATCCCAAGATTGTGACCCAGCTCATGAGCCACGATTGAGGCGAATGACATCACATTGTTATTGGTGAACTGAGAGGAAAAAAACACATATGCACAAAGACACAACCGGCATTTAGATATTGGTGAAAGTCACTGTTCAGCAGATACTAACTAACAGTGTGTGTGAGTATCTGCATATGAGCAGTGGATGAGAGGCATCATACCGAATTAATTCCACCACCATGACTTCTGGAACAAACCGTGCCAACAAAAGCCATGCCTGCTGTTCCACCAAATCCTTTATTTCTGTGAAAAGAGAGAGAGCGGGAGAGAGAAAGAGAATCAGACAGGCAAATTCTACAGCACAACATTATAACAGCACAGCATTGTTCATAGAACAATTAATATGACCAATCTAAGGTAGACACATAATGGAAAACAGGATTTCTCTTGATATTTTAAAGACATACAATGCAAGGACTTTCTCCTTTTGGCACATATAATTTATGCACAAATCATTTAATTCATGTTCTTAAGGGAGTTACTAGTGCAAAAACTTTATCTGGAGGTTTGTCAAATCGATTGGAGTGGCAGTGTTTCCAGCTATGAGCAAGTCCTGAAAATTTCAAAATGTACATACTTACAGAAATTAGAAAAAGCAATGCGAATAATGTCAGACCTCTGTTAAATATTATTTTCTCCTCCCTCTCCATAGAACACGTACCAAAAATGTTCAAGCTATCAAGCAATTATTAAACCCCTTTTAGAATGCTAAATTTGGGCTCATATGAAATTAATAATTAAAGATCTGAGCTTTTTATTCTATGTCATAGATACTAGAAAAATGTTTAATCTACCATGCTGCTGAGCAATGAATTCATGTTCATGAAGGCCGGTGTTGTATTTAAACAAAATGTATATGTGCACAAAAAGCACATATGTGGAAAAGTCCTATACCTTGTTAAAATCCTTCAACTCAGAATGTTACCATTTTGTTTATGTAAATGAACAAACATCTGCTCATGTGATAGTAAATTATGGTGTGCACCAAGGCTCTGTATTAAATAATTTTCCCTGTTCTCTCTCTAAATGCTCCCTTTGGGTAATATTTTTACAAATTAATGTTTTATAATATAAATTTTCTCCTGACACACTTAAAAGCCCTTTCATTAACTGACAACAGTCATAACAGAGAAAGCTCATACATGATGAGCTGTGCGCTGTCATGGCGATGACGGTGAGCCAGCTCTTTCTCTCTCCATTGAGTAAAGCGGCCCAGCACCTCTCCAGCACTGCCATCAGTATTGATGAAGTTCTGCGCAGACCAGATCTCCAGTCCCACCAACACAATACGGATATTCAGAGCAATGTACATCTAAGGGAAAGCAGGACAAAGAGATCAAAAGTGGACATCACTAGGCCTCTTAATAATCACCATATAGTAATATAATTGGATGCATTTGTGGCATTTATTTTAAAATACGCAGGAAAACTTACACTGTCAACATAGTTAGCGATCTGAACCACCTCCTCACGTACTGCTGTTTGATTCTTTTTTTTGTAGTTAAACTGTAAAAAGGAGAAAATAAGAGAAACTAGGAAGGGTTTCAGAAATTGGACACAATTCTCACATTGATGCTTAAATTACCCATTCAGAGGCAGTCGCACATTTTCATCCCACACATCTCCAAATGTTCAATAAATCTCTTCACACTTCCACTCACACTAACAGTTCAAGAGCTACTACTGATTGACATTTCCCTGAGTGCAACATAACCATCAGACAATGGGAAAATGCTGAAAGATGCTGCAAGATTTACATAACTTACTCTCTCATTATCCACCACCACTAGCAGTTCCACATAGTGTGTCTGGTGCAGCACTGCTCTCTTTTTCTGTTTGGACAGACAGACATTTAGTTTTATTTTCAGCTGTGTTTGCCAACACAAGCATCACTACTATCATGATTTGACAAATTAAAATATTAGAATTAAGTCTAACATTAAAAAAACTGATAATAGTAATAGCAATACAGCCTAACTGAAGGCACATAAATACAGACTTACTGTGGCTTAAAGCTTAGCAAAGCATCAAATTGCTACAATATAAGGCAGACATGTTTTCACTTACACAAAGACCTATTTATACTGTGTGAGAAAATAGTATAAGGACGACATGATGGCAAAATGTAATAAGTGTGTAGGTGTCTTTAAAATAAGTGCAATAATTGCATTTTATATCACTGTATAACAACAAAACTTATTAATATTGCCTAAAACATTCTTACTGTTAAAGCACATTGATTTTAAAACAACTGTAAGAAAACCTAGTCATGTGAGTGTAGAACCTTTAAAAACACTTGAACCTGAACATATACCATCATGCACAAACACACTACTGCAACATACTCCCATGCACACATACATTTCCCTTTCCAGCATTCACAGTTAATTAGCTGTGTTCTAAAGCTTGTTTAATTGCCCATGTCATTATTGGGATTTGGAGTGACTCACCCTGATTAGATGGCTGCCAGATTGACCAAATGTGATGTTATGGGCATGACTGTCTGTAGGTTGCCTTTGTGAAGCTACGTCATCATGGTTATGAAAGTGAGGCGTTCCACAGCTGAGAGGTTCGGTCTTGACATCCTCCAAACGATACACCAAGTGCTCATCACTGGAGGAACCTTCCAATGGTTCAATACCGAAACTGGTGCCCTCCGTGTGGATAACACCCCTAAGGTACATACATATCACACACTTACATATAAATATATAACAGACTTGGATAAGCAAAGCTTTGGCAACCCACTACAAACTTTAAGAGTCAATTTTATAATGTTTTTTTTTTTTTTCCATAAACTTACTTTTTATTAATAATTAGTTTTTATTAATTTCCATAACTTATATGGATTTCAAAATGACTTGAAATACCCTTATGTTTCTATGTTTTCCAGGACTGTGGGATCCTTTTTTGACTCTTTAAAGTTGCGATGAAATCAAAGCAGCAACAGATCTTTTCTTCTGTATTGTGATATATATTAAGGTTAAGGTATGCCATTTTCATTACAAGGCCAAAATTAAAATAAATATAATTAATTAAATCATATGCATGGCTGAATGTTTCATAATAAGACCTACAGCATGCTTTTTGAAAATAGGGGGGGTTTTCATTTCATGCCAAACTGAAAGAAAAAAAATTGTATTTGACTTCATATAACGTTACATATTCCCAACCATAACAGTTACGTGAATGACTTCATTTTATCTATGGGGATTTGAGTGGATTGTGAAAAGACTATTATGATTAAATTCATATTTTGCACTGCCTGTGTGGCCTTGGATACATCATCAGAAAAGAAAAATTATTTAAAAAAGGACAGGGAAAATATTTATGTTTATAAAGTGTGTCTGCAGGTGTAAAGGTTTTACAGTCCGCTTCTAATGTAACATTTCAGTCCTTAATCCATTTAAAGCTTCTGTGATCTCACCTTAACCCAGAGCACAGGCTGAGTGCTGCAGAAGAGCCCTCCACATCCTCTATGTAACCACTGTAATGACAATGACCCTGAGAGAGAGAAAGAGACTTGAAAAGAAGCCACAGTAAATTCCACCAAGACAAAATAAGTCATTTCAAAGCCTTGACTAACAACCATCAACATTCTCGTCATTAAAACCTGAAAGGTGTCTGCTTATCAGGGACCAGACCCAATTTAGATGCTCTGTCAGCTTTACTGTAGCTGAGTGGTTCTCAAACAGGGGTTCAGGGCCAATAAGGGACCTCAGACTGATTTAAAATAAGACATAATAAGCATTAAAAATAAAACTACCAAGCTCTAAAATATTTTATCAGACAGAAATGCAAGTAAAACTATTTTAGAAAACCTTATCCTTAATCCTTAACCATTAAATCACTAACAACTGGAAAAGTATTTGGATTTTGTTGTGGACAATGGACCTTAGAGTCAAAAAGGCTGAGAACCACTGCTGTGGTGCATATGTGAAAGAGCAACATTCACTGTCCCACCTGCAACCAATCAGATTATATAAGCATGCGAACTGTACGTTAGACATTGTCCTGCGCCGAGGGGCTCTGTTAATACTGTGTCAAGCTGATTTACAGGGATTCCAAGGGGCTTTACACACTTAAATTTAGTCTGTTTTAGCTTTCACAGCCACTTTCATCAGTAATGATCATTTTCTGAAAGCATAACACACATTAGGGGAAGTCGTGGCCTAATGGTTAGAGAGTCGGACTTGTAATCCGAAGGTTGCGGGTTCGAGTCCCCGGCCGGCAGGGATTGTAGGTGGGGGGAGTGAATGTCCAGCGCTCTCTCCACCCTCAATACCACGACTGAGGTGCCCTTGAGCAAGGCACTGAACCCCCAACTGCTCCCCGGGCGCTGCAGCATAAAATGGCTGCCCACTGCTCCGGGTGTGTGTTCACGGTGTGTGTGTGTTCACTGCTGTGTGTGTGCACTATGGATGGGTTAAATGCAGAGCACGAATTCCGAGTATGGGTCACCATACTTGGCTGAATGTCACTTGAAATCTGCTGACAAATACATAACATCTGGAGCAGTTTAACCTCTGGATAAGCCCTTATAAGACAAACTAGTAATCACTAGTAATACAGCACAAACTCAGGATTAGTGATATGAACAAACTCCTAATCCTAAGTATTACTGTACGTCCACATGAAACTCATGTCACTTTTTGTACTAAACTCATGAATGATACCTTAAATCATGAGCAGCATACCAGTGTGGATTTTGCTACAAAAACTACAACTATTAGAAATAATTTTTGTTAGTCGATACAGAAATTTTGCGAGGGAAAGCTACCACTCACATTTACCTCAGGAAAATGTTTTGGTTTTAGTAATGATAATGCTTAACATTCTGGAGTTACATAGTATCTGTAGTCATGAAATGTAAGTGGGATGAGATGTCAATGGCTTTCATTCAGTGGGAGTGTGGTTATTTACATCATTAAGACTCACTGCTTTGTTTCCCAGCCTAATGCCATGAGAGTGATTTGAGTTAAACAGCAGGTGTCTGTACTCTTGTGTGTTGATTTGAGAAAAAAAAAAATCTAGTCCACCTTATATAGCGGTTATCCTGATACCTTTGCTAATACTCAGGAACGTCTGATTTGATCTAGGATGGAGGCTTTTAAGCAGCATGTTTTATTGACTTATGGTGTGTGTCTGATGTAATGGGAATCAGAAAACACATCCTGTAGAAATCCCACCGGACATCATACACAAGCGAGGGTCAGCTGACCCACTGATTCCCAGCCACTGCTTTCTGAACGGATGTTTCTTCTCTTCAACTCTCTATATCTCCTCGTGAACAAGAACTGTGCTTGTATTAACTATATTGAATCTACACTTGAAATGTTTCACATCATATTTTTTTTTTACTGTACTTGCAGATTATATAATATTAATGAAATAAAAGGCCACTCACGTGTTCTCAGAGTAGACTTTCATGACTGTTTCTTAACATACTTAAGTAGACTTTTAAAAAGTGCACTTTGTAATAAGTCAAATAAAATTTCTACTTTAAGTACATGTCAAATCATTGTTTTAATAATCTTCTGTCGTGCTTTAAAGAAGTGTGCATACTTTAATGTGCAGACTAACATACTAAAGCACATCATTTTAGCTTTAGTGTGTTATTTGATATTAAAGATAATCTATTTTAAAAAGTACTAATTTGCATCTTCGGGTTTAAAAGCATGCTGAAGTATATTTCTCTATCACAAGGGTCTCCAGTCTGAGGCAGCAACACAATTCTTCAAAATAACCTTACAAATTCACTCTCACGCTCTTTCCTCATAAACCGAATGTTGGCAGTGGGTCTCTCCAGGCTATTGCACAAACATGTCTAGCTGTTAGAATAGAAAACAGATGAAATTGACCACTGCACTTGAATTGGACGCTTACAATTAAACACAATTTTAAGATATGAGAGAAAGCACAAACACATTTTAAACCTTCCTGCTTCATTTAAAGCGATGCGTTTAATTTTTTCAGTGTTTAAAATCCTTATGCTTTGTTTAATATGCAGAGACATCTATAAATAAATCATTCTATGGTTAATTTCTCAGAAATGTTTAAACATTGTGTCTCTGTGGTGTAATCAATCCACTGACCCATTTGTCTGAACACAGAGTCATTATTTCTGCATTTCAGTTCGATGGCGTAGAAATTACACACTTCACTTAAAGCACTTTTTATATTGACCAAAAAAAAGAGAAGGCATAAACTATTTAGTTTGATGCACCTGACTTCCACATGGGGAGGAAAGCTGTAAAGTGCATGACGAGGCAATAATCACTGTGCAGGTGTTTCCTGTTCTGTAACAAAGACAGACAGACTTTCACATTACTACGCTCTCAGATCAGCATTTCACCACACTCAAAAAGTTTTACACAAATCCCAAGTGGACAAAATACGATTTCTTCCTCATAAATATCAGTTTTATATGGGACTGAATTACAAATGGTCATGTTCATTGACAAAATACAACTGAAACTGAAATACAACTGGGAAGACAAAGAAGATCTGGGAAGAAACAAAGTCTGACTAAATGTAGACTTTCCCTAAACCTTCATTAAAACACTTGCAAATATTAACTGCATTGATATCCACAGACATGACAGTAGCTGAGTTTCCATCCAAAGTTGAGAATTTAAAATGGGAATATGGCATTGAGAACATTTACGAATAAGCACTATTTCCATCAAACGAGTCAAAGAGAACAAAATCCTCACTTCCTGAAAACTGGCACCAAATAAAAGTAGGAAAAGCCACTAAATATTATACTTTTCATATCTAATAAATTACTTGCACCTCAGAGCAAGCAGGTGGAACACAGTGAATGCTGTCGTTGCTTTTGGAGGTGGATGCTACTGTTCAGGAATACAGTCGTGTAAGACAATTATACAGAAATACTTTGACGACAGACTTTGCTCGTGCATTTAAGAATGGCCATAACATTTCAGATACTGTGCAGTGAGATCGGTCCGTTGGTTATGCTGCCCCAGAGCGTAAAGTCACATGACTTTATTTGACGCGCATGAAGGAATTTATTCGGCAAATGTGTTCCATCTCCCATTATTCGCATTAACCCTTTTTCGCACAAGTCATAAACCACTCAAGCGGGCGTAAAAACATTTTTTGCGAATTAAGGTTTTTTCCCCCAAAATGTAATGTTTCCATCACTCGTTTCTGATACAGTACTTCAAAATGCATATAAAATAGGGTGATGGAAACATAGCTAGTGAATTGTACTGAATACAATAACGGATTGTTTTTTTTTTTTTTATCTGTAAATTTCACTATTATACAAGTATTCAAAAGAGATGCCATTTTGCCAAACAATTATTATTTGCATGACCAGGAACTGTTACTGATTTAATAAACAGGTTATATAAGGAACAGCATTATTCAAAGAGGGCTATCAGCAGAATTAAATGAATCAGTAGACAACTGCATGTACATGTGGGAGAGAATCCACAAAATTATTGAGTCATCTCTGCATATTAAACTGAGATAATTGAAAGTATTTTAACATTGAAAAATTGTAGTACGCCTATAATAATTTATAATAAAAAATGCATTCACCTATGTGGCATCATAAATGAGAAATAACACCCAAAGTCACGAAACACTATTTGGCTTTTTGTTCTGTTTAGATGTGTTGTCTTTGTGCATGAGTGTGTGTACACTAGTGTTTTGTCCCTTACACAGAGTGGGTACAATAGGTGAAAAATAAAGCTGAGCTATTTTTAGACCAGTGCGATGACAATAATTTGCTGAACAATTTCCCATCATGCATATGGCAACAACAAAGCCCAGCATTTTCTCCCTGATAAAATCTACCCTGACACCAGAAAACCACTTTACTATTGTGCACACTGCATCAGTTTACAAAAGATCATAAACTAAACTATCGCTTGCACTGACAATCTATTTTTACAAGATCCTAGAATATTCCGTTTAAATTATGCCCTGATCCAAGTCAAGTTAATCTAAAACAATGCTAATTTATTGAAGTATTTTATTTGTAATAGAGCTCTCACAGCAATAACAGCAATTCATAACTGATACAAATACAGATAAACACTTTCAATCTGAGATTTACAAGATATATTCGTCCGACATGAAGAGAAAAAAAAGATACATACACAGTGGCTCTAAACAATATTTGACCACTTAAGCAACAGTTTGCATGAACTTGCATTTTCCCTGCATTGGATAATAAAATCAAATCAATTTCACATTTATTTTATATTAACTATAGTAGACTTTTAAATTTATTTGTTTTTTAAATTTATCATTATGTATTCATGTGTATATATATACACACACACACATTAAAGAAAATTTAGTTTTGAGAAAATATCCTATGTCTTTTACTTTTCAGATGTCACTTGGTTTATTATCCTGATATCCAGATCATTTTACGTGTTTTATAAAAGTAAATTTACTTTTAGGGGACGACTGTACAGTATATGTGTGTGTGTGTGTGTGTGTGTGTTAAATACCCTGTGCAAAAAATCATTTACATTAAGTCTAGTAAGACTGGTACCACAACTTCCAAAAGTTGTTGTGCATCTAAGGACAACATAAAGCAGAACAGACTGGGAATGGGCCGCTGCCATCTGAAAAATTCTTACTCAGTCCATATAGTAGGTGAACTGAGAGAACAAGGCAGTGCAATGATAGAAAGCATGGGAAATCTCAAAGGCATGTAGCAAACAGCGACTGACTTCATTCAGGTCAGGGCCGATGACTCATATTACATCTCTCAGCAGACATTCATCTCTATATGTCAAGAACTTCACTGGGAACGTACGTCTAACTATCCTTTCACTGTTTCCATACACTTCTTTCTACGTTCTTTTTCTATGAAGTTTTGTGCCTCTATCACTTCTTAGTGGATTCCAGTTAGTGTGAGTAATGCAGTTCTTCCCAGAACTGCTCCACTGCTCTTGGCATCAGGCGCTGTGTGAGTGTTGGTCGGGTCCCTGAGGAAATCGCATCAACAATTACAACAGCAGACAACACCACATGATGATACACGGCAGCTGTTCTCACTTCACCTGCCGTTCTGTGCATAGAAACACCACTAACAAGGTGGAAATAATGTAGAGCATGCAAGCCAAAAGCAGTGGTGCGTTTAGATTTTGTGGTATGAAAGCAGGTTAAAATGTAAAAAATAAGCGGTTTGTGTGTTCTCGGTCTAAACGACAGTATTTGTGTGCCTGCAGTCACACCCTGTGTGTCTGAGCTCTGCATTAAGCCAAATATAAATAAACCAATCCTCAAGCTCTCAGAACAGACTGCTTATTAATAAAAAATAAAAAAATAAAAATAATAAAAAAAAAAGATTAAAAATTAAAGATTAGAAAATATGTGCTAAAACTGCCCGATTTACACTTTCCCTTGTTTTTATAGAAACCAGGTGCTGGTGTGACTTTTCAGTCAACTGGGAAAAATCATGGGCAAAAACATTCATTCAGTTTTTGTAAGCGCTTGTTGACTTACCATCATGTTTGTTCTCTCAGTGACCAGAGAGCCATCTTTGGCATAAGAGTACACCGTGAAATCCTCTGGAAGAAGCAATCTGAGTGGAAAAAACACAACTATGTAAGGATTCATTGTTGCAGGTATTTAACCCTTAAACTGTCACCCCCATTTTTGAACATCGACGTAAAAGTGCACTATCCAAACTTAAATTGTTATAATTCATGTATGAATACATTTTGTAATATGATTTTGAAGTACCATTTCCATGGTAATGCAATGTCCCATTTTAAAATGGTTTTCACGAGATCAATTTAACTAAATACTTTTATTATATAATTGCAAGGATTTAATCACATTAAATTGTTTAAAAGTGATAGCAAAGACATTTACAATGTAACAAAAGTTTTCTATTCAACAATCCTGAAAAATGATCATGTTTCCACAAAGATATTAAGCAGTACAACTGTTTTCAACAATGATAATAATCAGAAATCAGGACATTAGAGTGATTTCTGAAGGATCATGTGACACTGAAGACTGAGTAATGATGCTGAAAATTCAGCTTAGAATCACAGGAATAAGTTACATTTTAAAATATATCAATCTGTAATAAAATTTTACAGTATTAAATCTTTTACTGTTTTTTTTTACCGTATTGATCAAATAAATGCAGTCTGGAGAGACTCTTACAGACCTCAAACTTACATATCGTGCATATAAGATATTCCTTATGCTTTATAATTTCTTATAAAGATAAGACAAATATTTAGTAGGTTCATGTAAAACACCGTGTGTCAGGAAACCCAAACAGCTTAAAAAAAAAAATAATCAGGTTTGAGCATGAGCGAATGTGGAAAACTTGACCAAAGAGAGCAACAGCACCATGGCCCTGTGACCTTTAGTCACAAGCAGCAGCAGGAAAGAGAGCTGAGAGGACGTGCTGAGTGAAGTAGTGTGTGTAGCTCTGAGAGAGAGAGAGAAGATTACCATAAAATGTTCTCTAAAATATTTCAATACAAAAACCTGCATCACATTCACTAACCTCCTTCAATGTGTGTGAGTGTTTAAATTAAGTGACATTCCTTTCAGCCCAAACATATCTCATGTTTTTGGTAAATTAGGCAGGTTATCATTTGTGCTTCTGTGCTATATGCCTGGTGGATTGTACATTATGCTTTTAGCGCCCACAGAATGCAGGCGGCAAACAAATATTAAGAAAAAGAGATGTGTTTAGGTGCTTGTACATTATGTTTTTAGCGCCCACAGAATGCAGGCGGCAAACAAATATTAAGAAAAAGAGATGTGTTTAGGTCCCTTGATTGCAATGGCAGAGCGATGCTGTTTTGCATAATTCCTTCAGTGAATCGTGTACTAAAACAATGCAAACGGCGTATGCAAATAAACAATGCTCAATCAGTGAACGCAATTTATTCTGCATTCCCCTCAGAACGACAAAATGAGAGCAGAGGAGAGCGGATAGAAAGCAAAGGAAAATAAATAACAGATCTGACCAGCCCACATCCAGTCTGTCTGTGACTCGTGCATGTGTTTCTGAGCCAGCAGCTTTTGTGGGTTTGGTTACTATGGGTGTGTGTGTTGGAGTATCACTGTGGCTAGCAGCCCATTGAACATGCGCACTCTCTCTCTCTCTCTCTCTCGTAATCTCGCCCTCTGTGTATATGGAGGTATAAATCAAGGGCAGGGTAGGTGGGGTGTTATTTTTGCTGTAAGGCAGATGTGGGGAATTGCAGAGTTGTCCTGCAGCCACACAGACAGAAAAGAGCAATGGAGAAACTCTTAGATTACATCATTTGAAATCAAATCTCCCTTCTGGAAGAATAATTCCACGTCCAATCTAAATTGTTGTGCTAGTTTCTTACAAATTAAAAAGAGAGCAAATTGCTCTGTGTAATTCAGAAAATCTCTCAATCATTCAGTGATATTTTTGTTTTATTTATATACTAGTAGTATTTATTAATGATTTGACTTGGCATTGATTTTCATTTTAGTTTAAGTTTTTTATGTGCTCTTGTCATTTAGTTTTAGCTAGTTTTTGTTGTTTTTTTATATTTCTATTAGTCTTTAACTTTTTTTCAGTGCCATTTTGTAAGTTTTTCATCTCATATTTATATTTTAGTTTATTTTGGCTCTATATAAATTAAACTATTTTGTCTTAGTTAACAACAACAACACTGTAAATGTTATGGCAAAGTCAACATGATTTCTCAACGATTATTTGCAATTTGAAAAAAAACATGAAAAAAACCCCATGTAGTGCCAACTTTGGCCACTGGGGCACAGTTTTTTTCTCTTTTGATCAAAAGCAATTAAAAATACATTGTAAATTATTTCCACATTTCCAATAAATGTGTTGCAAATACAGTTTTCTTGACATTTTGTTTATCTGGCTTTTTCTTTTTCTTCAGAAATGATGATTTCAAGTCCCTCTTTTCTGCTTCCTCTTTTCCTACGAATACTGACAGGGAAGATGCAATCATACGTATATCACAAAGGTCAAGGGTTCAGGTTTACAGATTGTTTAAGATCTTGCATGATCTGAGGAGGCCACACACAGTGTAAAAACCATAATATCCGGTGATGAGCTGACGGTGAGCATAGCTGGAAATAGTCAACTTTTCTGAAAGAATTAACACACCTGCCACAACACATTTAGCACTGAATGCAATGTGCTTTGTGCTCATACACTGTGTGTTATTTATATCCTACATCAAAATGTGAAGCAGTTCGTCTTTGTTAATGATACAAAACTTTTTTTTTTACTCCAGCTCCAGCCCTTCAAAAAAGCAACAAACTATCGAGCTAATGAAAAAAAAAAAAGTTTTTGCTGCTTGAGTGTATAAATATAGTGAAGAATGTTCTGGATATGCGAGTATTGGCGGGTTTCATCCGGCATTTATCTCAGTGCATGAGACACATTATGTGAGATAACATTCTCAAACCGGAGAAGTGAAACGTCCACCCCTCAGCTTTGTTCAGCTGCATGACAAATCTGAAATTATCAAGGGACTTTATCTGTTTGGAAATGAGGTAGTGGTCATTCAACAAGGTCCGCCTACATGTCGCAATATTTCAAAATAAAGAGCAGACATTTTTTTGCATTCTGAGAGCTTTTGCAGGTTTTGTGTAAGGAATAATGTGCGATACAACAGTGAACAAGTACAACACTTTTAGTGTCTTTTAGGAAAGGATGATACAAGGAAAATTACGAATATATTTTAAAATGTAATTTATTCCTGTGGTCAAAGCTGAATTTTCAGCATCATTACTCCAGTCTTCAGTGTCACATGATCCTTCAGAAATCACTCTAATATGCTGATTTACTGCTCAAGAAATGTTTCTGATTATTATCAATGTTGAAAACAGTTGTGCTGCATAATATTGTTGTACATTTTTAGTACATTTTCCTTGCATAATATTTTTTTCAGGATTATTTGTTAAACAGAAAGTTCAAAAGAGCAGCAACTTAGTCAAGTTCAAAGTTGTATACTCATTTTTTACATAATTAAGTGAGAGCTATGTAGCATTTTAAGCTTAATAGTGGCAAACAAAAGTAAGGAAAGGGTATACAATTACATTTCAGAAAAGTCAAATATTGCATTAACAGAATTAATAATAAATTAATAATAACAAATAACATGTTTTATTGTTGTAGTCTAATGATTTATTTATTATTGTGACAAGCTGAAAAAACAGCAATAAAAATCAGTTCAGAATAAGGCTTACTGGACAAAACAATGATCAGTATGTGCCATGAAAATTTATTCTACTGATGTACATCTGGTTATCAAGCCATGCTCCAGAGAGCCTCAATTCCTGCTAAATACACTGTGAATTACAAGCCAAGTGTGAAAAACTTAGGCTTATGTTACCCAGTGTTTCCCGACCCTGCTTCTGGAGGCACACCAACAAGTGCAACTTTCAAACTCTTTTTACTGAAACACACCAGGACACTAGCAGAGATTCCAAGAGCTCGAGTGGATGAGTCAGATAAAGGACGCATCCAAAATCTGTAGTGTTGGTGTGCATCCAGGATCACTGATGAGAAACACTGCGTTAGCTCAATGTAGAACTTTGGCTTCATCATTTCTATTGTGAAATGCACAATTCTGGCCATGAGATTAAACATTGTAAACACAGTCTACATTTGTTCTCGGTTTACCCCATCTGTACAGATCAAACATAAACAGTTTTTGGCCAAGTGTATGAACTGACTTTAGGGGAGAAAGTGAGAGAAGCAGAAGGAAAATACTCACTCATTTCTCTCCAGGATGACGACATGTTCTTTTCCTTGAGCTTGGATTATGTATGACACCTTTAAAAAACGAAAAATGAGAAACCAAAGTCAAATCACTACTCTTTTACAGGTTAAGAAAACAAGCAGCACAAAGAGGATATAAAAGGAGTCAAAATTCTCTTCTTTTTTTATGAACAAATCTAATAAGCGAAGGGCATTTTTGTAAGCATACTGACCTAATTCACTAATAAAGCATAACACATCCAGCCATGCTTCCCTCGCTACAGAATGTGGTCTCTTTCTCATCAAAGCTGACTCATTTCAGACTTAGTACTTTCTGATGAAACCAAACAAATAGGTAACTTTCATTTAGTCTGTATTTCTGAGAAAGCACTGCACCAATAAACCCCTTGTTAAATTCTGGATAAAAAATAAACGTGGGAAATGAATAAGGTAAGAGAGAAACGACAACAAACATGCTGGACTGAACTAGGACTTCACTGCCTTTTACTGTAAAGTTAGGAAAACATTTCTTCAAATGAAGTAACATTTGAATAATGTTGGTACAATGCCAAATTTGAGAAGTGAAAACCTGCACATAAGATCATTACTGATCTGATTGTGACATATTAGCTTAAAAACAAAATACTCAGACAAAACTTCACGTAAAACCTAGTAATTTGAAGTTCTTTAAAGAAAGTTTGGTAAAGAATTAAAATGATGATTACCGTAATAAGTATTTGGGGACTGAAGTGAGATCCTCAAGAGTCTTTTAATGTTATTTAATGATTTTTGTTGTAAATATGCCAGATTTTTTTGGTTTATGAAATATGGACTCAGATAAGCTTAGTTAAGTTGATTTAACTTGAAACATTCAATATAATGAGAAAAGTCGTAAAATCGTACATGTAACTCAAAAAATTGAGTAAAGGTCATTGCACACAGAGTCTGAAATTTTTGCACTTTAAGAAATAAATACGACCTCACGTTGTGTCAATCACGTTTACACACTGCCTCTGAAACTTTCGTCCGTCATAAAAAATTCGGATCAGGTTTGACTTTTTGCGTTTTCGCATCCGTAGCATGCATTTTGATAGGAAAGGATGAGAATTACGAAAAAACGGAACCTTAATACAGAAAACAATGTAATTTTTATGTTTATTGCATTAAATTAATTTGGGTTAAAATAATTTCAGGGAAAACAGTGTGGTAAGATTGATTGCTTTCAGGAAGTGGTGGCTATAGTGTGTGGGTGTGACACAGATTTGAACTCAATTTTGCACCTGCCCAAACAAACCAACATGTTATCTGACATTTACTGCAGCGTTCTGACAAACACAACTCTTCTCTTGCTCTTCATCTCTCCTTAAACCCTATAAGATTATGGAGCAAGATATTGTGAGAAAACAGGATTCTCCTTACTCTTTTGAGAGTTACAAGAGTCACTTTATGGAAAAAAAACAAAACCACCTGTAAGAATCTATAGTCTGCCTCGACCCAACTTCCACTCCACAATATATTTGATCATGCTCATTTCCCAAAATGGCTTAATTATTATAGAGAATAAGAAAGTCAACAGTTGTTTGTAGACCATTTGGGATGATCACATCCTGAGCAAAAGGTGACCAATTGTAAAATAGGAGCAGGTGTGGGACACAGAACCACCTCAGACAAAGGGGTGTCAGAACTTAATTAACATACAGACTACAGCTGTTACAAAAGGAGCAACTTCATTTACATGTAGGGTAGTAAACTGGGAATGTATAAAAGGTTAGAACTTATGATGTTCTGGGTTCATTCCAACTCCATTGAACCCAAGGTACTACATGTACTTTGTCACTGCTATGCTGCAATAAACTTCTTCATCAAGATCTTCAAAGTCCTCTTCACTTTTTCTTACACACCACTGAAATAGTCACAGGAAACGTTGTTAATGTCAACTAAACCTAAAACCAAAACCACTGTTGTTAAAGTGAATTAAAGCTAAAATAAAATATAATAAATAAACTTAAATTAAATTAGCAATGGCGCCTTGCCATCTAACCGAAACAAAACAAGTTGAAGTACTAAAATTACTAATACTGAAATAAATAGAAATAAAAGCTACACAGAAATATAAAAACTAATATATAATAAATAAAACTAAATAACAACTGAACATGGCAAAAGCATATAGTAAAATTGCCAGAAAGAAAATAACTGAAAATATAAAAATAACAGCTAATTCAAAATACTAATAAATCAAAGATAAACAGCATGGAGTGAATAAAAACTTAAATTTGTCTGTTTGCGTGAAGCTATCGTATGGCTTCAAAAAAAACCTGGTTGGACATTCTGCCTAAGATGTCCTTTTGTGTTTCACAGAATAATAACAAAAAATAAAACAATGACTTGTATAACATAATACAAATAACTTAATAACATAAGGGGAATTCAAGATAAAGTAATAAAAGTGTAGCAAATAGCCTTTTTAAATGTAATGTGACAAACAAAAGTCTTTCATGAAAAATGTCATCAAATGAATAATGCTGAATCATTTTTTTAATCAACGGAAATTCTGTGTGAACGTTGCTTCTTTATAAACAGAGTTAAGGGTTTCAAGGCTATGCCAGCAAAAATGGCTTTTCTCAAACACTCTGTCATCTAACAAACTCTGAGCAGCCCACTGTTTCTCAATGACACAGAGGTGAGAGGAGCATTGTGTGTTTGTTTGTGCCATGTGTGTCTCAGCGAGGTCCTGGCAGAAGCAGACTTTTAATAAATACGCCCACGCTGCTGGGCATGTGTACCGGCCAGATGGTTCCCGTGGCATTATCTTTGAAACACCGCTGGTGTAGATATGAACAGGTACACAATCACTGATAGGTCACAATTAACGGAAAAGAGGACATAGAGAGAATGAGAGGGCCATGCTAAAGAACCTATCCACAGAGCTAAGCTCATGAAAAGATACCATTAAAAATGTATTTGACAATTTTTTGATGCATTTCTGCAGTTTTGAACACAGTTGTCTTTAGTTATCATTTACTGGAGTATTACATGCAAAAGGGTTGCAATACAACTGCACCTTCCTTACGGCATACTGTACTTACACAATTTATTTAAAGTTATCTTAAAGAAAAAACTTGATTGGGTAAATGAAAAATAATGTTTAAGGTAAATTCTTTTAGAAATCCAATCTGAAATGCATGTGCCAAGTTCAAAGAAATGTTTTCTTTGAAATAAGGTTGATTTTAAAAACACCATCATATTCCTACATATTTTTTCAAGAAGTACAGAACCCGGAAAGTCACTGGTAGGAGAAAAAAAATCAATCCGTGGCGACAGTTTTGCAATTCGTCCCCTCTGTTTATAAACCGTACTCACAAATTCATTATGAATTTGTGGTTATGGATTAAAAAAACCGAAGGTACGATTTACAAAATCTAAGTGCACGGATTGGAAATTCGTGTGTATGGTTTATTAATCCATGGGCATGATTTGTTAAACCAAGGGAACATTTTAAGAATTCGTGAGTATGGTTTATAAACTGAGGGGACGAATTGCAAAACTGTCGGCATGGATTGATTTTTTTTCTCCTGCCGGTGAATTTCCGGGCTCTGTACAAGAGTGGATGTGTCTCAAAAAATGTAATGCGAACATACTTTCCTTACACTTTGAATCTTAATTATTTAAAAAAATATTTAAGGTAATATATTTAATTATTAATAATAATTAATAATAATGAATATAATGAATATAATAATGGTTTTGGTGAATCAATCCACAAGAAAATTACATACTGATCTAACCTCCTCATAAAATGATCTGATATTTTAAGAGACTTATTGATCCTGGCATCTTGATCTTTTTTTTGTCAGTTTGGTCGTACCACATGACGTTGATTTGAAAGACTAAAGTTTTTTAAATATTAACTTCACAGTTTTTCTCTAAAAACAATAATACAAGATTATGCTAAAGATAAAGGTGTTCTTTCCAAGAATTTCATGCTTCTGATAAGGATTCTTTAAAAAATTTTTAACATTGCACCACTTTGACATTCTTAGCTTTATGCAGCCAAAAATAATTTTTTTAATTCAGAGATCATAAACATGTTGATTATGGAAGATGTGCACTTAAGTATTTTATGTAAGAATTGAATTTTTAATCTATTTTGCAATAATTTGATAGACCTAAACAATAAAATGAAAGTCATATCAGTGAGCCAATAATCAATTACTTTCTCTACTTTTAAAAACTCAAACTTCAGCTCAGAAAGGTCTAGTTACTTGATTGAACTTGTTTTTACTTTAACGTAATTGATTTTCCAAATGCTGCACGTGTGTGATTAAAAAGCAAATGTGTGTGTGAGAGAGAGTTTGTTTACCTTATCTGCACCATCCTGGTTTCTCCTCTGTCTGCTGATGCGTCTCGGTACCGTCACCTCATACGAGGAGAGCTGAGACGTCTGCTGGCTTACTGAGCCTATGAACAGAGACAGTCCCGTCACAACACTGTCTATCAATACACACAAAATGAATTATACAAGCTATGCAGGAAAACAGTGAGACTTCAATATCTTGCACTGGATCTACAGGCAATGTCATTCATTTCTCCATCTATTTCCCTCTATTATTCCTCCCGCTGCAACAAAACATGTTTATATATCACTGCTATTGTGATCATCACGGGTAATTAGATTGAGTGCAATTGTCTGGTAATCAAGTGTTTCCTGTAGATGGAAATAGTGCTGTGCTCTCATGGTCTCATGACATGGAGAGCGAGGAAGACCTCAGGAAGGAGAGGCATCCCACCCGCTCCTGAGTCATCACACAAGTTGGATGAGACTTCCTGTGATGTTTTCCCGAAAAGAATGAAGGGCAGACAAGAGAGAACAATTCATAATGCTAACTTGCTTGGTCTCTTTACTGAACATTCACACAAAATTCTCAGATTCATCTTGATGTCCTTCAAACATTCACATCATTCTCGGCTCAAAACACACCCTCAGTTTCTCTAATAGCATGTGTAGGAGCCTCTCTATTTCTATACCTTAAATGCTAAAATAAGTGTAAGTAAGCAGTCATTTAGGAGACACTTTTAACTCGACTTACAGTACAGTTATTATGCAGGGCTTAATGTAGTCAGTGTTGACAGAACTGTCACATGCTCCATCAGACCAGTGCTGCGCTGTCACCACATCTTCATTTATCATGTAGCCTGTGTGTGCCATGGAAACTTACAATAATGTGCTGCAATTGTGAGAATATATTACTTTTTGTCATGAATTTACATTATTATAGCTATATAACTGCCAGTTATTAGCTACAGCAAATTAACTTACACATAAACACACATAAACTAAAAAACGTATAAATTAACTGGTTTTATTTGAGTCAAAAATATTATTTAACATCACTGAATCAACCTACATATATTACTATATAATAAAAAATGTTTTTTAAGGGTTAAATCAGGTAGAAATAGCTCTTTATGGTTACAATTGCAATTTCAATATGGGATTGAAAGCAGTGCAGAGAAAGCGTTGAGAGCGTCAAAAACTTTGGGCATTCCTCGACTTTATCCAAATATCGAGCGAAAAATGCCAGGCGACAACCAATCGCTGTGAAAAGAAGATGAAACGCAAACAGGGTGTAAAAATTGTTTTTAGAGGCGTGCTTTGCCCTAAATTTGACATGCCCCAAAGCAGTGGCATTGTAGCGTTGCCAGTGGCACTGAATGCTGATTTGACGCCGTAGTGGAAATGCACTGTTAGTGCGTTAGTTGTTAAGTTTAGGTATTGGGTCATTTAATATGGTCATGCAGAATGAGGCATTAATATGTGCCTAATAAGTACTAATAAACAGCCAATACACTAGTAATATGCATGCCAATAAGCAACTAGTTAATAGAGAGAACTGGTCCTTCAAATAAAGTGTTATCTTTTTTTTTTTATTACTACATTTTCCTGCTGTACTAGTTAAGTGTCACTCAAGACTTGTTTTGGTAACCCTTTACTATACATGTTTTCATTTGTTTTTTTTAACATGAACTATGAGCAATACTTACTAATAAATTAATCAAAAGTTGTTTCTGGAACATTAGTTAATACAATGTGAACTGGCATTATTAACCAACATTAACAAATGTTAATAAATTCTGTGAAATATTTCTGTAAAAATATATTTCTCATGTTAAAGCATTAACTAATGTTAACAAATTGTATAGGTGTTACCCTTATTTTTACATTAGGAGACATGTTTTTTGACAGTTTAGACAGTTAACCATTCAAACGATGGAAGAGTAAAATGCAGGTAAATAATCAGTGAGATGTTCTTCTACTAGATTCCACAAATTAGCTCTTAAGAGAGGCAGCAATGACTTACATGCATTTCATACTGATCTTAAAGTAAGAGCCTGTAAGACTCAAGGGCGAGGAGACGCCCATAAATTCGGAATTAGCCCAAATACGCTATTATTGAACTGCTTAAGCTTCTTAAACCTTCACACAGCCAGTCGAGGCAGAGATGAAGGTATATGTAGACCAGACATGATATTGTTTCCTATCAAAATCTCTCTATATGACAGCGCTGCTCTGAAAGGCTCAAACAAACACTGATTTGTCCTTCAAACGGGCAATGGTGTATCATGAAGTGAAACTACAGAGAAACACCAATGTTTTAATATTACATGCATGTTTTTTGGAAAGCTAGTGTAAACTAGCTACATGTAAAACAAACGTAAATGTAAACAAATTTATAAAACGGATAGTTCTGGTCCTTGATTCTGATTGGTTGAGCCGCATTCGAAGCTGTTGTAAATTACACTACAAACCTACACCTTTGTTTATTTTGTGTGTTGCTTGGCAACCACTTTGTTGCAACCACAACGGTTTCTGAGGAACTACATTGTTTGGTGGAAGAATACAGTTTTTATTAATATCATTACACTTTATTTGCTCTGTTTTATTTTGTGAAACCTTACTAAGAATATGGAATAACCGTTTTATAAAAGCAATAAGCCCTGTGAAGCCGTGGTTTACAGTGAATTTATAACAGCTAAGGGACGTTGCTTTATTATCTCACTGGTTACAGTGTAATATTTATAGGGCCCAATGAAATCAGTTTTATTTGTTCCCCCAAATTCTGAAATTGGATTTCAACTAGTTAGAAATTAATTCTTGATATCAACAATTGATTTTGAATGGCAGCCTATGGTGACATTTAACTAGTGAAAATACAATTACAGATATCAACAATTTAATTCCTGATATCAAGAATTAACATTTTAACTAGTAAAAACTGAATTGTTGATATCAAGAATTAATTTCCTGAGAATGAATAAAAGTCAAAACGGCTTGCCATACAAGTGTATAGTTCCTAGCGTCCATTTGGGAAACTGAAACTGATTCTTCGGCAATAAATAGTTGACAGTAAAACAGCGACCAGCATCATTTGAAACAAAACCGGTTGGAAGTGAAAAGCTGACCACAGACTCAAATAATAATTGAATTCTATAGAAAAACTGAGCAGTTTGTTAGCAGGTAACAAAGGCCATTTTTAATGAATAGATATTAAATACTTATATAATATTGAATAAATGAATAGATACTAGTATTTGGAACAAGTCCTAGTATCTAACGAATAGTGAAACTAAAAAAAAAATATTAGGATTACTTGCTACTACTAAAAGCGTACTAGTGACAACAGCTAGTTACAATTTAGTTTTAAGGAGCACGTGCCTACATGCTAGTGTTATTTTAAGGTTTATATCAAAGGTCGAGACTGGGAAGTGTTGTGGACATTAGGTGAGTCGCAATGGTGTCTGTTCTCTCACCTCCACTGCAGTCGACGAGCAGCATCAGACACATAAACGCGCCTTTAGCGAGACGACCACAAACCGCGTTCACCATGTCTGGAAACTATCTGCCGTCCCAAAGTAACGTCAAATGTTGTCCTCTCTTCCTTATCCAGGCGTTGTCCTCCATGCACTGGCAATATGCCCTCTCCACATAACGTTCCCGTGGAGAAAACAATATATCCCGCGCAGTTTCAGCTACCTGGTCATTTTGTTACACTTTATCCTTCTGTAATAAGTTTGTTATGGAGTTATCCGGGTGTGTTTGTATAGCAGAAAATGGTGCTGTATCAGTTCTCTGTTGGAAATCTGTGGATTAGTCGTTTCGCCAATGAGCCCCGTCTCTGTAGAGAGCGAAACCGCGCATGCGCAGTCAAACAGTGTGCCTTTAACCCTTTACTTTGGCCTGCTGTGACAATACAAACCACCAGAACACTAATTCACATGTGCTTTTTAATTACTTTCGGCCGCTAGCATAAGTAGGTACTAAGGGAAAGAAAAACAAAAATCGCCTTTTAAAGTAGTACACTAGTCTGCTTTTGTTGCTTTTTAGTTAGGGATAGTCTAAAAACTACACATGCATTTAACTCTTGTACTAATCAAACTTAACTACTTAACTTAACAACTATTGTTTATTTAGAGTTAAGTCAAGGTAATCTATTAATTATCACCGAGAAAGCAAAGAAAAAATGAGTGTGAACTATTAAAGAACTAAACGAAACGAAGTCATATATTTTGACTCGGTCCCTCAAATGAGTCTCACATGTTATCGCGAGAGTTCCAATAACTCACGTCTATGCTTGGCGTTCTGTATATTTTTCTTCTTATTCACGACGGGAGGTGGTAGGTTAGTATAAATGTAGTTTTGTAAGCTTATAACTCCAAATATGTTTATAATCCCAGTTATTAAATCCAACAGCAGAGGTTCTGCAGATCAGTGCATTTGTTTGTGGTTTCTTTACTTAAGAAATAGAAAAGGACATTGTTTTGTGGAACATTAAAAGGTTCTTCAGTGGCAGCAGGCTTTGGTTCTTAAGTGTGATGATGCTTGAACTTGCTGTCTCTGTAGGCAGCCACTGTATCTGAAACATAATCATATTCATTGTGTTGTATAGTGGAATCAAGGCAGCTCCAGCATGGATTCAATGGCAGAAATATTGGAGGAAAGCCTAGAGAAGGTTTTGAAGGGTGAGGGACTGGAGGTGAGAGAGTTTGAACAAGTGAAGCCTGTCACACTGAGGAAAAGTGTGTGTTACATTGTCGGTGCAGTTATCTTCAACTCAAAGGTAAAGATGGTGACATTTTTTCCATGCCTTTTAGAGTCTGTCCTGTGTCCATTTATTCCAGACAGCCCTCAGCTAAATGCCTCTTAATTAGTTCCACTAATGAGCTGTAGTATTTCACTGCGAGCATGACAGTTCTCTCTTTTCACTGGCAGAAAATAGTTTGGTAGTAAGACATACAATTAAAGGGGTTTTATTTTACACTTCACAAAAGCCAGTTTAAATTAAAATAACTCAGGACATTTTATTCAACAGAAACCCTCTTGGTCATCTTTGACATGATCCAGATATTTGAAAGATGTGTCTTTTTTTTTTTTTTTTTCGATTTCCAGGATAGATTTGAAAATATGAACATAAGTGTATACCAAAAAAAGCTGACACATCTTACCCCACTCTTCCCTATTTGTATATGTTAAATGCAAAACAGATGTTAAAATGCATACTTAAGCAGCATATTCTGATACTGTTTCTTGTCAACTTGTCTTGACACAAAAGTTGTGCATGTGTGTTGGTTTGCGTCATACAGGATGAGGTGTTAATGGTTCAGGAGGCAAAGAGAGAGTGTTATGGCAGATGGTATCTCCCTGCGGGTCGTATGGAGGAGCGTGAAAGCATTCTAGAGGCGCTGCAGAGGGAGGTCAAAGAGGAGGCAGGAATAGACTGCCAGCCAATCACACTGCTGATGGTTCAAGAACAAGGGCCAAAGTGGGTTCGCTTCATCTTCCTTGCTGAGGAAACAGGTTTGAATCAGTGACTGGTTTTTGGGCAAAACAATATTTAAAAAAAAAAAGTATTGCAATATGGCATAGCGTTGACGTAGCGGCTGTTAAATTTTACCGTTATTTAATTACACGCTAGTGGTTTCAGAGTGAAGTGTGGCACTGATACAGTGTTTCAGTGTCTCAGAAAGAAAAATAAGACGTAATAGTAGTATTATAATTTTACAGTAAAGAGTAAACCCAAATAAAAAAAAATTAATAAAAAAAAATCATTCAGCCCTAAAATGAAAGTTGTTTTTTTTTCTTTCTTTTTTAATATTTTCAATCAGTCTAGAATGATTCATTCTTTCCAAATAGAGCTATTTAAGTCATCTGGCTAAAATATTTCTTCATATCATAATATACTTATATTGCAGAAAAAATATATATATATGCAACCCTGATTTGATCTCTACTTTAGCCAACATCTTTTTTTTTTCTCCAAAAGGTCAAATGTTCAGTAGTTATCCAGTAAGTAAATTATAAAGCAAGTAATTTTCAACAAGGAAAACAGTTCTTTTATGTCATTGTGCCACCAGGAGGATCTCTGAAGACAACGGCAGAAGCAGATTCTGAATCCCTTCAAGCTCAGTGGTGGGACCGCGAGTCCCCACTTCCTCTTCGGGGGCGTGACATACTGCCCCTCATCGATGCTGGGATAAAATATCGCCGAAATCCCTGGTTCCCTATGTTACAACCTGTTGACTTCCCTTGTCAGGTTATCTGCCAAAGACTTTTCCTCACATTCATCTCCAGCAACGGTATCACAGACACCAGCGATGAGCACCGCCTGTGGCTGCTGCTGTGCAGCAACAATGCCACTTCTCAGCCCAGTCTTCCTATAGCAGTATCAGTTAATGCATTCGACACAATCCCACGAGCTGCACACAGACTGGTCAAGGAATGCGTGCCTTCATCATCCATGCAAGTTCACACATGTGGCATTCTGGGAGTGCAGCACAATGGGAGAATTCCAGGAAAAACAGACGGGATCTGCTTTAACATGCTTGTGTTGTTGGAAAATTCAGAGGACGGGGCTGAAATCAGCAGCTCACCACCGTTGGAGAGTGACGCTTACAGATGGCATGAGGTGACCAATCAGAGCCTGAGGGCAAAGATAATACAGAGGATTAAAGAAGAGTCCGTTCTGCCTCTTCATAGTCTATAGTGATGCTTTGCCACTGTAGTAGAGGATCAGGACCAGGACTGAACCTGTACCTTCCACATGAGCACCAAGGCTCAACGTGTCTAAAGCATGTTCAGTGGCCATACACAGTTTCAGCTGTGTGCTTCACTCATCTTTCCCTCTTTTGGGGTCTGCTCTCCGTTCCGGTGAAATGTAACCAAATATTAATTCTAATATACATCCGCTATACAGCTGCAATTATAATAGATTTCTTAAAAATAGCCAGTTCTGAATATGTAACCCTTTGTGAAAAGGAAATGCACTTAAGTATTGATTGCACACTTGTAGTGTACTTCAAATACTATATTACTTGCAGATGTAATATTAATGAAATAAGGACACTTAAGTGTACTTTAAGAGACACTTATTTTGATGTCAACTAACATACTAAAACGTAAAATGTTTAGAATTTTAAGTGTAGTGTAATTATATTTCAATTTAATATATTTTAAGTGTATTAAAATGCAACTTTATTACAAATGTGTAATTATGAATACATTTAAATGCATGACATTTAAAAAGTATATTGTCAAGTACACTCAAAGGGTACAAAAGCTGTCACAGGGACAGCACCTTATTTGCCCCTTATTTTTGCACCTTTTGAAAGGGCACCACCCCAGTTACAGCTTTTGTACCAATTTTTTCAGAGAGTGTAGTACATTTGGCAATAAACAATATAATCATGAAGTTATTTATTTAAACTATAATACAGTTTCATTAAAATGTAGATAAAATGCAATAAAGTGTCCAAAATATTTAGTTCACACTTAAGTATATTATTATAAAGTATATTATTTGTGTAATAGGTACTCTGAAGTGTATTTTTTCACCAGGGACACTCATACTTAGGCAGGGAATAGCTCTAGGTCAGCACTATTTGAACAAACACATAGCACTTCACCTCAGTCATTTATATGAACACTTTAATAGAAACGGACGCTGTTAGGAAAAAAGTGAAGAGTTTGTTTGCAAAAACAGATAGCTCTGTTTTTATTCATTTTCATAAATCGTGTTTTTTATTGTGTTTTTTTAGTTATTATTATTTAATCAAAACACCCCAACTGCAGTTTGATTGATATTAATTGGAATGCAGCATAAAAAACATGATTTTTGAACATTTAGAAAAAAAAAATATAATTTTTTGTAAATGAACTCTTCAAGTCTTGATACATGGGTGTATGTTTGATGATAATGATAAATTATGATATTTAATATGAGAAATGAGCTTAGCAAATCTTTATATCTTAAGTCCGTCTTTGTTGGGTATTGCAGCCTCAAAGTATCTTTGTTTATTTTTTATATTTGCATATTACATAATTAACTAGCACTGCAAATATTTTCACTTTTACTACAGATATTATAGTTTTAAGGAGCAATGTGGATGTACAGTTACCTCTGGGAAAAGAGCTCTACGTCCATGTTAGCCAGTCAAAATCAATTATATAAGCAATTCTAAGTCACGTTATCAATTCTAAAATCAATCAATTATTTCTCATAATGTGCATGAGGAAAGATTTATATGTCTGCTGCTTGGAAAGTTTTTGAACTACTTGAATCACATCTCAATTTTTTATTTAAAGTATATATCTTAAAAGTGTCTAAACCACTATTTCAGGAAAAATAACTATTAAGATCGTTGCTTTATACTATATATGACCTATCCTGCTGTATATTTTGTAATAAATATTATTGGAGTAACGCTGATGGGAGTTTTAATTCTACTAGTTAAATCAGTTTGTTAAATATAGTATTTGAAAATGTCTGAGTGAAAGAATTTTCACATTCTGCAACTGTGTTGTCCAAGATTATCCAAATAAATTTGGCAAGAAATCATAATGGCTTTCGTTATGGTGATGCTGGGCGATGTGCGCGAGGACCTGAGACGACATATTATAATTCATATTTTGTGACGTCGAGCATCAGGCAAGTCTTCTATAAACTTTGTTGTGTTTTTCTACAGAATGAAATTATATATAAAATACGCGTTTGTTTCCATTCTGAATGAAATAATTCTAGGAAAGGCAGATATGAAACAATCTGATTATCAAACCATCTAAACAAAATTTTCTCGGTTTTGACTTTTATTCAAACATTATTTTTTAAGATGTGTGTGAGAAGCTTCATATGAACAGGTCTGACAAGCTTGACATGTTTGTACAGACGCTATCCAATAAAAAACGCTCACCAATATTATGCGTTTCATAAATGTACAGTAGTTAACTATACACATTATTTCTTCATATGTTCAGAGAGTCTGTTTTAGAGTGGTTTCATCATGTCCCTGTCCCTGGAGGACACCGAGCTTCACTTCGCTCCTGAACAGAAGAAGCCAGTCACACGCAAAAACACATGCTTTGCTGTCTGTGCGGTCATCTTCAACTCTAAGGTAATGCCAAAATTGCTACATAGTGCATATTTTACTTGGAAAACATCTTATGAAAGCATCCTCCCAAATAACAATTTGGTTTTCCTAGCTAACAGGGAACATCAGGTTTTCAGATGTTTAAAGTTTGCAAAATGATCAAATATAATGTTATCGCATAACAAAGAAAAACATAATTTATGAAAAACTGAAAAAAAAGTGTTTTCATAACTTAACGAGAACATTAGTAAAACCTTGTGAGAACGTATTTCTATTAGCTGGTTTAGAGCTGAATAACTTCCTTAAGATTAAATAAAGTATGTGTAAGTTTCTTTAAAAATATGATAAATACAAAGTGATTTAAAAAAAACTGCCTATGTAAAGATAACTGGCCTTCCTAAGTCTTGGTCTTGCTGTAAATTTCAAAATTTAGTCAAATGCTAAATTTTAAATCCTTTAATTGCAATTATATCACATACATGCATTATAGTAATCAATAAACCTGGTTATTCCAAAAGGTTTAGGTCCAGAATAATATTCCATATTTGTGGCTAGGAGCTCATAAAAACTTACAAATTAAGTCAAAATACATGTACAGTATGTTCTTATATTCATGCAAAGTAGATGATTTCGTAATAATGTAAAGCTACACCATGTAACTAAGCCATGTCTTCACCTAAATACACTTTAATAAACTTATAATAATCATTTATATTGTAGAGCTGTCAGTCAGGACAGATTTGACAGAACATGACATGCGTTACGTCAGAGAAGTGTAATTTTTAGTGTCACAACAAACTTTAATAATATTAAATTATAAATGCATTCATTCTAAATGCAACACTCGTGCTGCTGGAGTATAATGAGGAAGAGGAGGAGATCAGTCTCAACAGTCCACCCAAACCAGAGAATGCTGGTTTCAAATGGCATGAAGTGACCAATCAGAGCCTGAGGACTGAGATACTGCAGAAGATTCAGGAAGGCTCTGTCCTGCCTGTTCAAAGCATATGAATGGGAACAGAGTAGCTTCTCCTGGATTCTTTACTGAAGACATTTAACACTCTTGGTGCTGTGAAGTATATTTTTGTTCTGTTTTACCTCAACCTCATTAATGCTGGCTTACACAAAGTACGATAACTATAACGGTAGCAGTATAGTTTTAAAAATGATTTACATTCTAAATCTAAAAGAATAGAGGCATTCACACCACAACTATAACAATGGCACAGAAGAATTACATAATTAATCACTTTCAAAACAACTTTTTTTTCCAGCTGATTAATGATAAAAACATTGGCAGCCAATCAGAATCCATCCTGCTGAACAGACTTTTGTTTGTTGGTGTAGGCAAATCATTTGTATCATTTGGGCATTAAATATGAGGCTTTATATTTTAATTATACATGTGTCTAGTTTTACTGTGAATAATCACTTCTTGTTATTCCAGAGCATTTTTTTTATATTCTTAAAAATCTAAATGTAGTAACTTTCATTTTTGACTGATCTCAAGTTTTTCTTTTTTTAACTCCTCCCACCCAAACATATGCCATATAGAGTCTACACTTCACAATTCAATTAATTCCCAATAAACAATCAAGTCTCCTGTTATAAATTTCAAAAATTGCAGAATCAGTATCCCGTGGACCCTTATTGATGGTTTTGTCTTAGTAAACATAGTACATGGAAACATTCATATTATCATAAGCTATTTTTTGTTTCACAACATCAAAAAACTACCTTGTGCAGAAAAACGTTTCATGAAGCTATATTTAGTTTCTGTATCACGACTGCATTTAAAAGAGTTGAGACCACAGGGAAATTGGCATGAATATTTTAGGAGTTTATTGCTGTGACATGTATTGCGTACAGTTGTCAGACCTCTATAGAAAATAAAGATCCGTTGTGAGTACCAGCCAATGGCAAATCACAACCACACAAACTAAACAAATCTGTGTACCTCTCTGTCCCTTTGATTCAGCCATATAACATACAGAAATATAAAACACTGATTATTCACAGGCTTTAAGAAGGTAGATTAAAGATAAATAATGATATACTTTCATTACACCATTATGATATACTTAAACAACTCCAGTTTGTATTTCAGAAAGACAAGTTGAAGAGGGGATGTTGCCTAAATATTGATAGTGTAAGAATCCTGATCTGAGATCAGGTTTTCAATCGCATATCTGAATGCAAAAAAACATTTACAGAGGGAACTGACTGACTGGGCCTTAAAATTTCTATAAAATATAGAATATATAGTAAAAAACTTAAATATTGTGCAAGAGAGAAATATTTTTTTTCTATTACTTCCACAAAGTGAAATGTAATCATACAGCAAGATGTGCCGCAGTGGAGAATAAGTGACTTCGTACATCACACAGTCATTGTGAAATCCTGTAGCTGAATTTTTTAAATATTTTATCTTGGGCAAAACTGCCATCAGACAGGTTGACTCCTCTCTGACAACATTAATCAAAAGTGACTTGTATATCTATAAATATTGCCACTGTGCAAATCCACTTTCTCCTAGTGATGAGTGCTCCAGCAGATGTTGTTGGGTGCTGACCGTTGTATTGTCTTTGGTTTCAGCATCATGAGTTCACTGCTCTTCTATGGGTAATTTGACAAACACTATAGCAGCCAGTTCCTTGCAGAACTCCTCCAGAACGATCACACCCTTCAACAGGGTCACATGATCCACCCTGACAGAGAGAACAGACCCAAGTATAAAAAAGGTCAAAACATTTAGTGCGCAGCGCAGAAGCAGTGCGTATGCAGAGCGTGAGCAGCTTGCACATATTGTGTTTTCATACTGGCAGCGTTTGTCACGCGCAGCTGAACTGCAATACAGACGAGTATCTCGTTTCGTCATATTTTCCAGCGTTCTCCTCCGAGCACTGTGTGTCATGTGCTTTGATGTATGATATGCCCAGTAAGCATACTCTGCGACCGTGTCCCCCTCCCCTCTATCCCTCACACATATGTAAATAACATATTTTATACATAGGTAGTTTACACGATAAACTTGAGCCAAGTTTTCAAGACGTGTATACGGAAAAATTCTCACATTTTGTATGAGGAATATTAATTTTTGCCATCTAACAGAAGGCTTAGAGTTGCATAGATTGAATTGGCTATGTTAAGTAAATCTTTTGTGTATCAGTCTTTAAAATTAATAAATCAGAATTGGGGGTTCAAATAGGCCTCTGGGCTCTGGAAAATAGAAAGGACTCACTATTCGAATGCACTGTAGCCGTGTGTTTATGTATATAGTTATTTTTTGTATTAAGGTGTGTCTATTGTATTGTTTAGTAATTATCGATGTGAATTGATGTGAGACACGCTGTGAGATCCAAGACAAATTTTGGAAAGAATTCCGTGTAATTGGATTGAATAATTGAATTGAAAAAGTAATATTAAAGCTAACAAATGCCTCTAGTTTTATTAATTTAACAGACCTTTGAAGTTTGGGCAATAACTCCTGGAAGTGATGTGTTTTCGTACATTTTATTTTTTCATATGGTGATTGTGAAACACGAAACACATCACTTACATGATTTTATGGTGAAATATATTATTTTTAATGTTAATCAGGTCAGTTTTGATCAAGAAAAATGCACTGTGACTTTAATTCAGCGTAAGGGGTGCAGCAAAAATAGACTCAGCGCCGAACCGATCGTGGCACTGCCGCTTCTGCTCCGCCCTGCTTACGCGTCCAGTGTGAAACCGGCGTTAGGCCCCGTTTACACTAGTGCGTTTTCGTTTTAAAATGCATAACTTTTGCTACGGTTACGCCTATCATTTACACTACTCAGTTTACACTACTCACTACTACACAGACTTTTGAAAACGCTGCAGACCACGTTTTAGTTTGGAAACTCCGGGGTTGCGTTTCAGTATAAACGGAGCAAACTGAGACTTTTGAAAACGATGGCGTGGCTGCCTACATTCGCTCTGAGTATCCTTGAAGACCATGTAATCAGTAACATCATGCTCATAGATAGACCCATAGATATATATATATATATATATATATATATATATATATATATATATAGGTAGATTCCCCATTCGACCACTCCAAGCATGCAGACGTGTCCATCATCTAAATAATATGGAAACACTATTTTAAAATGAAAACGCACTAGTGTAAACAGGGCCTTACATTGTCTCCTCCTCCAGTCCCATCAGCTGTCTCCTGATCATCATCAGTTTGTCTGTCACATTGTGGATGTGTTGGATCCTCTGCATTAAATCCCCAATAACCTGCAGGAAAACACAATGCTCATGTTTTCCTGATAAATGAAGCAGACAGGGCTGCTGTTCACAAAGCCTGCAGCTGATACATCGGCCAACAAGCTTTCAATCACAACAGCATAAGCATTTCTCTAACACACTGGCAGCTTTTTACATGGTTCTCACCCTGACTAGAGTGGAGAAGAGCGATCGCGCTCCAGGGTTCAGGCTGATGTATGGGTCCAGCAGGTACTCGTGCAGGTGAGGGTGAGGAAACACAGCTAACTTGGACAGAACTGATGTCACCTGAAGATTCAGCTCATACGGCTGGCAGAGGGAAACAAATTGAGAAATACAGTGGGAAAAAAAAAAATACTGAATTTTTGTTCAAACTAAATTACCTAAAATATAAAAACATTTCAAATGCATTTCAGCCATCTATCCTGACAAAAAGTCATAATTCTGCACGTTATACTATTCTGCATGCAATGCTGAAAGCAAAAGTAAGACAAGATAAAATGAAAATCTGTTTTGGTCTACTACTCTACCTGCTCTAGTATGCGTACAATCCGGTCAAACAGAATTTGCAGGAAGTGCCCTTCATAGAAGTCTGTAGCTGGGTTGGTTTCAGTGGTTTTGGCAGAATCTGGCCAGTTCCAGTCCCGTGAAAGAAAAATACATTCTTTTAACTGGTGAGAGAAAGTGAGGACAGTTTCAGTGTCAGAATATTTGAAAACCAAACCTGAAAAAACGTTTTTGCTCACAGCTGACAGTTGCTGTACATTTAGCTTGACTGACTGCATGAAGTAAAACTGCACAGTAACACATCACCGGAGTACGTAACAAAAACACTGGCTTTTATTTTGTTTTCAGTCAACTCACCAGTTTGTGAGCATCATGAACATATGTGTCATATCCTGCTCCCTGCACCAGATGGGATGTTTTTGCTTCTTGGGGCACTAAACACAAGAAGCTAATAAAATTAAAAACAAATTAGAATCAATGTGTAGACTAGTAATAGACCAACATCAAACATATCAAGACCAATTAACTGTATGATATTTGACCACTCTGAAAATATGTGTAGACATCCATTATCATCTTGGCCAAGAATGTAGTGTCATACTTGACAAAAACTATATATATATATATATATATATATATATATATACACACACACTGCATTTATTTGAAATACAAGTGTTTTGTAATATTACAAATGTCTTTCACTTTTGATCAATTCAATGCATGCAAGAGTATTAATTAATACAAATTATTATTTTTATTATAAACAAATAATTAATAAAAATATGCTGAACTTTAATGTAACAATATATAAAAATACAGAAAACCAGACTGGGCACAAACACTTTTTCACAGTACTGTAAGTGCAGTACAGTAATGATGCTACTATGAATTTAAAAAATTCTGTTTTTGTATTACAAACCAAAAAGTTAGTCTTAAGATAGAAAGATAAAAGATAGTCTTCTAATGATACCTATTGACGATGTCAGCAACTTGTGTGTGCGCACTGGGATTACGTCTCTCTCTGACACTGGGCAGAGACAGAAGAGGCTCCTGGCCTCCGAACCCACTGTCTTCATACATGTCTGTGAAGAAGGGATCCTCTTCCAGCTCCCTGATGGAAAAACACAGCGAGAGATCAACGATAAGCCACCATGAGAAGTAAGAGAATCTGTGTTCAGTCTCTCTGCTCACTCAGACTCTTCCAGGACATCACTCTCGACTCCATGTCTCTCGTCCGTGTCCCCTGACCCAGGCAGCCTGTAGCTGCGCTTCTCAAGGTTACACAGCACCAGATTGGTTAAGATGCTCTTGCTGGGCTTCTGTAGAAGCTCCTCAAAGAGACGTAACGTTGTGATACTGATCTAACAAAAGGCAAAAGAAACATTGTGACACACAGTGATGCTCTCAACAGTGAAAATGTATTAATCGTTTAACTCAGTTACCTCGTCTGAGATGTGATTGCAGTGTTCAATAAGGCGGTAACGTAGGATGTGTGTATGCGTGTCCTGTCGCTGTTCGCAATGTGTGTCGCTGCCCAGCAGAAACTGAACCAGTTCCTCCAGGAGCGCAGGAGAACGTATGTGACGTACAGAACAGGACAGCAGAGCGGTGTGTACCAAGATCAAAACCTCTGACCTGGACGACCAGAGTTTAAAAATGAGCATTACTCTTCTTGTCATGCTGCAAGCTCACAATTCTGATTAATGTTTTCTACTCACATCTGAAGCAGATGAGGCTGAATGACTCCTTTAAGCCACTGAAGGTGAATTTCTCTGGCCATTTTAATACCAAATACCTACAGGAAAAAAATACATATACATAATTGTGCGCAATATGTCTATAATCATTATGACACCATTTTTATACCATAAATCTTAATTAAAAAGTACATAAAAAAACAAATATAACTTCTTCTAAAATAGCCTTCAAACATCACAAAACTAAGAAATTATAAAAAAAAATAAAAATAATAATAATAATATATATATATATATAAATAAATGTAAAAAAACAAATACAACTTTAAAACAGCTTTCAAACATAATTATGTTTTTGTTTAGTTTTTTTCATTGCTGTTGTTGTAATGTACTGGGTGGGAAGCCAGAATGCGTATGCATGGACAGAAACATACATTAGCCAAACTCTGTCTGTTTTACTTGTTATTATTTATAACAAACCATATTACAGATATAGCGTTGCCAGATTTAAGTTGAACCGAGGTCCTAGTGTGTGCGGAGAACGGTACGGTTAGATTTTTTTTTTTTTTTTACCAAGAACCGTTACACCCCTAGTGTACCCCTAGTGGGAAGTCGTGGCCTAATGGTTAGAGAGTCGGACTTGTAAGCGAAAGGTTGCGGGTTCGAGTCCCCGGCCAGCAGGGATTGTAGATGGGGGGAGTGAATGTCCAGCGCTCTCTCCACCCTCAATACCACGACTGAGGTGCCCTTGAGCAAGGCACCGAACCCCCAATTGCTCCCCGGGCGCTGCAGCATGGCTGCCCACTGCTCCGGGTGTGTGTTCACGGTGTGTGTGTGTGTGTGTGCATTTGTTCACTACTCACTGCTGTGTGTGTGCACTTGGATGGGTTAAACGCAGAGCACCAATTTCGAGTATGGGTCACCATACTTGACAATACGTCACGACTTACTATTAGCTATTTTATATATTACACTCAGCAAAGTAAACTTTATTCAGGACATTTTTCAAACTAATACAAATGCGCACAGGTGAATAATGATTTTGTCAAACCCTTGGTGCTTCCTTGGTGAGCTCATTGCAGTAGTCCAAAAAGCAGAAGAACCTGTGGACGTTCTCACTGCCAGGAAACGACTTGCCCTCCTCCTGTGTGAACTGATCCCTGCAAAACCAACAGGATGAATATTTACAGTAGGCAGATAAGAAACATGTCCACAAATAAAGTGAGTGTAAACACTTCATTGCTTCATAGCAAACACACACCTCCACTGTGCGCCAGAGTAGCTGTGAATGTCTGCAGGGTCGAGTGATGAGGGTATGAGGCAGTAAAGTTCAGTCAGTCTCTGAGCGAGTAGATGACACAGTGGCGTCTCCTCAGCCAGCAGATGTCCAGTGTCTTCTTGCGGTAAACTGACCAGAAACTGCAAACTCTCCATGGATCTGAGCACAACACGACTTTTCTAAGAGCGAGAGGGACAAAGAGTCTCATTAAAACTATGATTATGAACTCCTGTGCTCTGTGTACAGTTGTCTGGCCAATTCTAGTATGATCTAATAAATGTCACAGAAGTTCACAAATGAGATTTTATGCAAAAACTGTCCACACCAAGTTTAATATTTGCCATTTTATACTTGAAAAGTGAAATTCATTGGCTTTAGTGTACAACACATCACTGAACTATAAACTGTATTTTTACAAATATGTTGCAAATTAGACATTATTTTTGAGGGTCCACTTCACAGAGTGTATGGCAACCTAATTATTAATAGAAACATTGATTAAAGATTTGGTGACTCTACTGTATATGTTGTCTAAATCTTAAAAATGGTGCTTAAAAGTGTACAAAATCAAATGTACATAAAATGAAATGCTCCAGATTCAAAGAGCAGGCAACCAACCGAAAAAAAAAATAAAATAAAATAAAAAAAAATAAAATAAAATAAAAAAAAATCTGCAAAAGATTAAAACTTCTAGACCTTCACCAGATAAAATTAATAATTACTAATTAAGTAATTCAGTGTAACAAACAAAACGTATATTAATAAAATAAAAATAAAAAACTTTATTCTTTAATTTTTATTTTTTTTTGATAAAGCAAGGGGCCAACATTTAGGCCCTTTAGACCAAACAAAGTTAATGTATATTAATTAATAAAAATAAATTATATACTTTACACTTTACTTTTATTCTTTATTATTTTTTTGATAAACCATGGGACCAAGAGCTTGAGGGTCTACAGAAGAATTGAAAGAAAAATATTTTACAAAATGTATTTTTAGGCCTGTAAAAGTTAACATGTTAAACCTAATACATTAACTAAGTTGAATGAAATCATTTTTATGTATAACTTGATTATCATTACATATTATAATTGTATAATTACTTTATTTTAATGCCAGTTTTAGAGCTAGTTTTAATTTGATTAATGATTAAACACCAAATGTGCATACAGTTTTGTGAAAACTATTACTAAAATAACTCTCCTTTATTGTGGTGTACATACATTCTTCATTGTTTTATCTACATATATACAAGTCTTGAACAATATAAGCTGCAATTCTTTTTTTCCCAATAACAGTATTCATATACAATCCCTAAATTACAATAAATGGGCTTATTTGGGATGCAATGTGTAAATTTAAATGAACTTTAAAACTTCAAAGGTCAGACTTGATGTGAATAAGTCTCAACAGCTCTGTTTAGCTGCACATCCAACCCATCCTACATCTCTTCACGATGACTCACCTCACTTTTCCCCAGGTGCATGAGTACAGCGATAAAGCCTGTGACTGTCTGAGGTGAGCTGGAGGGATGAGCTCCGCTCTGGGCCGAAGAGGAGGCAGTGCTGGAAGAGGGAGACGGCGGAGAGGGAGTCCTCTCAGGACTGGAGGCTCCACTGCAGCCCTCCTCCACAGCCTCGTCTGAGGTAGAGCTGCACCTCTTCTGAGAGTCTTTGGTAATCTTTGTGATGGAGATGTGGGTGTGTTTGTTATTCATTTATCACAGCTTCACATTCTATATCAGTTTAAATGACAGTCACCACAATAGTGAAAGAAGACATGATGAAGAAAGTACCTCAAGGATATAGTTGAGGACATAAGGGTCTTTTTTGACACGAGTGCAAACAGCAAATAGAAACTGAGATTCTTCTGTTTCAGTCTTTGAATCTTGGAGTCCACATAGATGGATTAGTTTCTATAACACAAATAAAAAAATGATTTTATTTTGAAGGTACAGTTCATAGGAATGCAACCTAAATTTGGAAAATGGATGCTTCATGCCATAAAAATAATGATTCTACTGAATATGCTATCCAAATGTTAAAAATCTACACTGCAATAAAACTAAAAGTCATGATAAAAACAAACAAAATATTAATGTTTTACCGTATAGTAAAAAATATAAGAAAAATATGATCAACCCCAAACTTTTGTATGAATGCATTTGTATTTTACTTACATCAGTTATTATAAAACAGTTATTTTATATTTTAAAACAGCTATTGTTCCAAACCCATATATTATTATTTTTTTTTTAAAGCGACAGGAAATTTTGATGCAGCTGTTTTTTATTTGATAACAGTCATCCTACTGATAATGTCACACCTGTACGGGTCGATACACGTTGATTAAATGCAGCACAGGTTTCTGGATCTGGCTCAGGACTTTAGAGAAGAACAGCATCACTTGTTGACTCATGCCAGGAGGATACTGTACAAAGAAACAATATTTCAGTTCAGTTACAACTTTAAATATCTTTAATCTCTGTCTTGAGGCTGTGTTCTCGTACCTGTGCTTTTCCCAGCGTGCAAAGTGTCTCTAGTATTTTGTGCTGGAGCAGGTACTCCATGCAGGGACCCGTTTCCTCTCCTTGCTGTGTCTCCTCATACACCAGGATGTCCAGCATCTGTCTGAGCCGCCATGGGATATCGGTCTGCTTCACTGGACGAGACTCATCTTTGTGCATGAGACAAACATACAATTGAAACCTTTTTTTTTCATAAGGCATGGCATAATTCAATGTTTAACACGCTTTGTGTGTTATAAACAGTCAAATGCAAAGTAAATTACTGCTTAACTTAAATTTACACATATAGTTTTACCTGTAGTTTCAATGTAATAGTTGGTTATTGCTTTCCAGTGATCCACAAAAGAGTCCAGCAGGTTTATCGACAGCTCTCTCTGTAAGAATCAGAACAGAATCAACTGTATTTTCTATTTTACTGAAATTTCACTTTATTGATTCTATATGATAATTAAGCACTGAGTTCCTGTAAATGCTAAATCCTTCACTGTAAAATATAAAGGTGGTTTTGAGTAATAAGCATAAAAAAAGAAGTTAAATTCATTGATACGCAGTTATATGACTTTTTATTTTATATATACTACTTTTCAAAAGATTAAGAAAAAGACTTGTTTTGCCACCTGGTGTATATTTTGTTATAAAGACAAGACATTGTAGGTGTGATTTAGGTATAGAAATATTTTATGTATGTTTATTAATATGTGTGTCTTGTGTACATTTTTTCCTCTTCCTGTCAGAAACTTGTCCAGACCTTCGCATTTCTGTACCATACTCTCAAATCATAAACCCAACAGTGTGTAATCAATAAAAACTCCTCACATATATCCTCTACTATTTAAAAATACCACATCTGTGAACTTAATAAACAATAAAAGACAGTAAATCACCGCAAGTCTAGTGTTTAGTGTACTGTGTTCAACTACTGTAGCACAAAAGCTAAACTTAAGACAACGTATATATCTTCACATAAAGTACTGAACATCGTGACAACACACTGACAGTCGATGTAATTACATATTTCGTTCATATATAGCAGTTATATGTAGCCTATAACACTTTTATGAAGTTTTACAGGTAAGTCGTTCTACATTAGCTAGGCTAAGCTAACAGGCTAGTTTAAAGACATTAAAAAGTCAGTGTTTACTTACTGTTTCCAAGGCCTGCTGAAAAAAAGCCGTCACTTTATTAAACATGTCCATAGCTGGATCCCAGCAGAGCTTATCAAATTCTATATGAAGTTTGAGCCATCTTTATATCGCTATACAGCGCTAGTGTAGAGTGTAAACATTGTTTATGAGGCTGCTTAGCTTGAGCGAGACTATCCGCCTGCAGTAGTGATAGCAAACACTGACCCCTACTGACAACATAGTGTACACTACAGAGAACACTGGGACATGTCACAAAAATTAAACATTATATTTTCAAATTATTGTAGAATTTATATCTCAAAATTATCAAGTGCACCGCAGAAAATCTTATAAAATAGGCTATTAATTTGATAAACATCATAACACTAATAAAAGGTAACAATTTAGATTTCATAAGGGTTTTAATGAAATTTCCTGAATGGTTACTGTTGTGGAAAATTAGTGTAGTTAATTGTGTTGAGTGTATATTTGTAGTGTAGTTTGAATTTTAAAAATACAGCAGTAAAGACTGTACTTGCAGATAATAAAATCTTACTGAAAGACCACACTTTCATTACTTTTTTTTATGAACACACTTAAGTACACTTTTTTTAAAGAGCGCATATAATGTCAAATGCAAAATTTTTATTTAATACAGTACATTATAAATAATATAAATAAAATTAATAATACAAATTTGAACCTTTTTGGGAACAAAAGCTTGTCCCTGCGCAGTACCCTTAAAAGGACATTTTTTTGTAGTACCTTTTTTACCCATAATACATATTAGTACCTTAGAGTAGTAATACGTACCCTTAAGGTACTAATATGTACCTATTAGGGGTAAAAAAAATATGTCCTTTTAAGGGTACTGCTCCAGGGACAAGCTGCTGTTCCCCAAAAGGTACAATTTTAAATGTGTGTATAAGTTTAAAGTGTTTAAATCAAGACAATACTAAAATCACTCAGTTTCAGCTCTGAGTTCATTTCATTGAATATCCAAATGGCCAAACAGTTTGAACTCTTTGGTCATTTATTTTCCTCAGTACTTTGAATATGTATTTGATTCCTATCCACTCATAAATCTGGTTTATAGCAGGCGTTAACAGTGATGAACAACTATTACTAATGAAGGGAGGGGTCAGGTGGGGTTGCTATAAACCATTAAAGCTCATTTGATTAGAGAGAATACCCACCTGCCCTCCTGTTGTTAATCACCATGTCACACACCCCCACCGATTTGAAATTGTGTATAAAGATGTAGCTACTATACTTAAGTAGGCTAAAAGCACTCAAGCATAAGTATTTAATATAGGTGTAAACTAATGCATGTTCATTTAATAGCAATTAAGTGCCAGAAAACATTGCATTCAGTTCATACTTTTAAAGTATATTCTTTTGTTCTCAGAGAAAGTTGCAAAGCAAACTCTTGACAGGATGATAACAGCACTGTATTACATCTATCTACAGAAAACAAGCAGAAAAGAAGATCAAGATTCATAAACACAGAAATGATGCTTTATCCAGCATTACTTTATTTATTGTAGAAATATGTTCATCAGTGATGTTTTGGTTCTCCAGAGTTATCTTTTGTACAGCAATATTAGGCCATCCTGTCTTAACCAAGCAACCAAACTATACAGAAAAAAAAACCTTCCCTGAAGTGGGATCAATACCAGCAAAATCACTTCAGCTGTAAAGACAAAGCTTCATAAAATAACATGGATAAAATCACGGTTAAGGCACATTATTAGAAAAGCTCGACACATAATATACTGTATGTGCATTGGAATAAAAAGTACAAATGTTGATAAATTACCACAGATTTGTGAGTCTTGTGAAAATAAAAATAAGAAAGAGGTAATTACTCTTCAATAATCTATAATCAGTTAGCGATACGCATATCCTGTCTTTTCTTCACACTGACGATTCCTGATTTTGACCATGACCATGCCTTCCTGACAAACCGCAAACACAGTTTAGGTCGGGTTCAAAACAGTGCAAAGTGATTTACATAAGGATAAATACTGTGTGCTATGATGATAAACATAAAACTCCACTTTATTTGAATGTGCCACTCTCTATACATAGAGTTATTTAATACCTGAAATGTTGGTGTCAAAGTTATCTTTAATTACATCAGCATCATCTCAAAAGACATTTAGTCCAATTGTGAAATGTTTTGCAGTTGCTCCCTAACAAGCGTGCATCCCTGTGTGTGTGAAGATGAAAGTTTGCATACTGACAGAATATGCTGATAAAGAGTTTGTTTGGTCAGTTTTTTTTTTTTAAAGTACCATGTACCCCAAAAATGAACACAAACTTTACAAATCCAAACCACTGCATGATCCACATGCTTGGAAAGAATATTATTTTCAGTGCAATATTATATTGACAATATGAGGGGGATGTGAGAGTCTTCTCTTGATGTCAATCTGAAGCCTTGGCTTCCCGCTCCTACAAACACAAACAGAAAGTGGTTAAGGGTCAATGCAGTTTTAGTTAACTATTATATAATATGATCATTTTTATAAAGATACACATTTTTCAGTTGGAATTATAACTAGCTTAATTTTTTTATACATATATTTAAGTGTTTTCTTCCAGTTTTAGTGCTTCAGCTTGCCAGTGTTTTTTGCTAATTTTCGCACGTTAAAAAAATAAATACGATACAATCAATGTCAATCACGTTTACACAGTACACACTGCCTCCGAAACTTTCGTCCGTCATAAAAAAATTCAGATCAGGTTCGAATTTCTGCGTTTTCACATCCGTAGCATGCATTTTGATAGGAAAGGATGAGGAATACGAAAAAAACCCCGGAAAAACGCACGCAAAAATTTCGAACCTTAAATGTATGTAATTAAGTAAATGTATCTCGATTTAAGGATTTAAAAAAAACTGTATTGGAAAACAAGTTAAAAATACTGACAATGATATTCATTTTGTTGCAGTGCATGCAACATTTAATGGCATAACTTTATGAATTTATGATCTTTTAGTGGGTGAATTAAGGCTTATTAAGACCTTTTTAAGACTTAATAATGTATTTAACAAAGACCCTGGGTGACATTTTCTGAGGAAAATGAAGTGTTGGTCTTGATCATATAATTTGTGACTGTTAGTTAATCATTAGTTTAGTTTCTTCTGTGCAACGCGGGAGTAGATATTTTGCAGAGAGTTTTAATCGTTTGTTCATATAGTCCACAAGTCAAAAGTCCATAAGTCAAAAAAGTCACACACGTCAGAGCTTGGTTGTTGTACCTGTAGCTTCATTATGAATTCATCTACTGAGTTAATTGGAAATCCAATACAATCATAAACTCACGAGGTGGTCTGTGCATTGTGCTCATGCTGAAGGACTCTTACCTTCTTCCTCTGGAAGACCCTGCCATGCTCGATAAACAGGGCAGACGGGGCTTTCTTCAGGGTGCTTTTTGCTGAGGCAGTTCTTCTCAAGAGTGGGGTCAGAAAGCCCCCCTTTGAGAGACAGAAAAACAGAGGTGAGTGTGTTAGGCACATTTCCTTTTATAGAATGAATTGGTGAAATATCCTGACTGACTCAAACAAGAGTCACAGTCACTTCTAAAAACATTTCCAAAGTCATCAGACTGCTCCAGTGAGTCCACTCATCTTTGCTTGATGAAGTAGGATGTAATGGTGGGTTAAAAGAGCTCTTATCTGAGCGTTATTCTCTGCTCC
This sequence comes from Barbus barbus, assembly GCF_936440315.1. Lineage (NCBI taxonomy): Eukaryota > Metazoa > Chordata > Actinopteri > Cypriniformes > Cyprinidae > Barbus > Barbus barbus. The sequence goes on from NC_136756.1 coordinate 9,075,088, forward strand.
TCTGGGAGGAAGTGGCTCATAATCCAAGCCACTGTAATTACTGAACTCACAACGGCAGTAACAACCGACAAACAAAGCACCAAACAATAGCCAAAAATCTTTCAGTTTGGAACAAAAAGCTGAAATGTGACACCAAACAACACCTGATAGTAGCCCAAAATGAGATCCCATCTTTGTCTCATGTAATTGATCTTGCAAATCAATATTAGCTTGTTGCAGTTACAATTCAAACAATAGGTGGCAGTGTAATAATAAGTTCAGCGGTTCAGTCATCTACTGACACCTAACTACCACTTTAAACTGCTTCTATCTGCCCTGTCAAAAAATACTGTTATTACCATGTTTTTTTTGTTTTTTTGTTTTTTGACCATGTACCAAGTATAGATACCATGGTTTTTGGACATTACCTTGGTGCAAAAGGGTACTGTGGAAGCACCATGATATTGTGATGGTAATGTCATCATATCATGGTTATTAATTAAAGGGGTCATATGATGTTGCTAAAAAGAATATTAGTTTGTGTGTTTGGTGTAATGCAATGTGTTTACATGGTTCGAGGTTCAAAAAACATTATTTTCCACATACTGTACATTATTGTTGCTCCGCCTTTCTGAAACGCGCGGATTTTTACAAAGCTCATCGTTCTGAGAAGCGAGGTGTGCTCTGATTGGCCAGCTATCCAGTGCGTTGTGAATGACCCAATACCTCAAGCGTGTGAAGGAAATGTTACGCCCTATGTCCCTTATTAATTGCCCCACTTTATAGTGTTCTCATCACAGCTATTCATAGTGTTCACATTGTAGGCTTCTCTCTCCCAGATTCAGGAAACAGTCCTCCGTAAAATGCGCTGCACACACTCAAATACTTGCGTTGTACTGTTCTGAAACAGTGTTGTAAATGCAACTTAACCACAGATTTTTAGTTGTGCACTCATTTGGAAGCCCAAACAAAGTACTTTTGCTTTCACAATGAAACACACAGTGTCTCTAGGACATGGCGGCAGCAACAACAATACTACAGTGAGAATAAAAGTTACACCTTCTTTCATTGCGTATACGTTTGGGCGGTGTTATGCAAATCTTCCCACACAGTAGCTGTTTTAGGGGGATGTGGCAGTCTTAACTTTTATAAAGAATATCTCTTTGGGTTTGAGACTTTAATCTTTGCAACTTTAGGGATCTTATCTATACACAATCAGCTTGTAACACTCCAAAGAGAAAGGAAAACATGAAGTCGCATCATATGATCCCTTTAAGCCTATATTATTTCAGCTAGTTGATAAGGCAAAAGCTTTAACTACTAAAACTAGCATAAAAGAGTAATAAAAACGACATAGATACACTCTAAAAAAATGCTGGGTTACTTTTAACCTAAATGCTGGGTTCAGCCTGTTGGGTCATTTTATTGGGTCATTTTTAATATTTACCCAACTGCTGGGTAGTTTTTTCAGTAACTAAGTTGCTGGATCATTTTTAACTGGGTTATTTTTTTCAAACCCAACCTCTGAGTTGAGCCTGTCTCCGAAGAAACAACCCAGCTGCTGAATTACAGTCAGATCGTGGTGTTTTTGAGTCCTCTACAGGAGATCATTTTTATAAATATTTAAATGTTTTTTAAATGTTTAAATGTAATATTGTACACTATGCTGTATTCACCCAAATAAATTCGTCTAGTATTTTGTCCATGTTTTCATGCTTATTAATATATGTTCATCTTTTGATTATTGCTGTTGGCTCTAGTATTTTGTAATAGTTGACTTAAATAAACAACCCAGCATGTTCGGTGAAAGCATGAACCCAACCAGCTGGGTCAAAATAACCCAGCATGTGTTCTGTCTGATATTGATTTACTTTTAACCCAGCATTTTTTAAAGTGTATATTTAAAAACTACGAAAAATTGACAAAAGCACACAAAATTACTAAAACTTTAACTAAAATTAAAATGGAAAATATACAAATTAAATCAAGACATTTATCCGAGAGAAATCCGAGGCCATGGTCCTCAGTCGGAAAAGGGTGGTTTGCCCACTTCAGGTTGGTGGAGAGTTCCTGCCTCAAGTGGAGGAGTTTAAGTATCTTGGGGTTTTGTTCACGAGTGAGGGAAGGATGGAACGGGAGATTGACAGACGGATCGGTGCAGCTTCTGCAGTAATGCGGTCGATGTACCGGTCTGTCGTGGTGAAGAAAGAGCTGAGCCGCAAGGCGAAGCTCTCCATTTACCGGTCAATCTACGTTCCTACTCTCACCTATGGTCATGAGCTTTGGGTCATGACCGAAAGGACAAGATCCCGGATACAGGTGGCTGAAATGAGCTTTCTCCGCAGGGTGGCTGGGCGATCCCTTAGAGATAGGGTGAGAAGCCCGGTCACTCGGGAGGAGCTCAGAGTAGAGCCGCTGCTCCTTCACATCGAGAGGGGTCAGCTGAGGTGGATCGGGCATCTGTTCCGGATGCCTCCTGGACGCCTTCCCGGGAAGGTGTTCCGGGCGCGTCCCACTGGGAGGAGACCCCGGGGAAGACCTAGGACACGCTGGAGAGACTATGTCTCCCGGCTGGCCTGGGAACGCCTCGGTGTACCCCCGGAAGAGCTGGAGGAAGTGTCTAGGGAGAGGGAAGTCTGGGCATCTCTGCTTAGACTGCTGCCCCCGCGACCCGGCCCCGGATAAGCGGAAGAAGATGGATGGATGGATGGATGGATCAAGACATTTATAAAAACTAAAAGTATCTCATTGATACTAAAATAACACTGCATCATACTTTGAAATATTCCATGAATTTACTCAGTATTCCAAGAAAAACCATCTATGGTAAATGTCCAAACAAAAAAGCATGAGAGTACAGTGGTTCTGTTTGGTACTTTTTTGTAAGTGTGGAACCACCATGGTATTTTTGAAGTGCCTTAGAGTACCAAATACCATAATGCATGAATATGGTAATCATTCAGTACCTTGATACAATATCAAAGTACCATGGTATTAGAATCGTTGTACCATGGCGCTGGCGCAGTGCTTTTTTGTAGGGGAAGTATGAATCGGAGGTTGTTACCTGTGCTCGCTCAGTGCAGAAAGCGAGGGAGCGTCTGAATGAGTTCCGTTTAGCTGGCTTCGTCCCCACGCTCACGAGGTTGACCTCTGACCCTGCTCGCAACTGCACACGTCTCTTTCCTGCCAGGTCCAGCTTCTGCACACCCCTCTCAATCTCAAACCCTTTTGTACCTAAAAACATAAACACACACACATGATATACACTACCAATCACCTAAGATGAATGTTTTTGAAAGAAGTCTCTTATATTTTCACCAATGCTGCATTTATTTGATCAAAAATACAGTTGTAATATATTTAAAAATGTAGTTTATTCCTGTGATGCAAAGCTGAATTTTCAGCATCATTACTGCAGTCTTCAGTGTCACATGGTCCTTCAGAAATCATTTTGAAATGCTGATTTCCTGCTCAAAAAACTTTTATTAGTATTACCAATGTCTTATTATGATTGTGATGCATTTTTTTAGGATTTTTTGATGAACAGAAAGTTAAATGAAAAAAATGTATTTGAATAGAAATGTTTTTTTAACATGATTAAAGTCTTTACTGTCACTTTTGATCTTTTAATTTTTTTGTATATAAACCAACCACTAATATAAATAATATGAACAGTGTCAGTAAAGAGCCTGAGCTTTAACTTTTGAGCGGAATATTTTTATTGCGCGTAGTTTCTAATTAAGCTGTAATTTTGTGTTATTCCACCACAGAATGCTTTTAATCACTATACATCATTTGAAATGTGGTGGAAATGACAATGTGTGGAAATCTTCAAGACTTTAAGAAAAATAAACAGAATTCCCCTCTGATGCATGCGTGTCCACTGTTGCACATTGTTAATAGGCAAATTAAACTAGTTTGAGTGTAAAAAGTGTTTTAAGAGTGTTTATTTTCTAAAAGGCAGTGTATTATTTTTCAGAGTTTTGTGGATGTTTATTCATTTTCTTTTAATCTCTTCCCAGAGTAGAGGATGTTCTGGAAAGTTGGGTTCAAAAACAAAACATGATATTCTCATGGTTTTGACTGAAGAATCTTAGAGGATATGTGTGTGTGTGTGTGTGTGTGTGTGTGTGTACGCCACAATGCTACATCCCTGCACTGCGACCAAAACCACAAGGGAGAAAAAAAGCACCAGCCACCGATGATCCCTACCAAAATGGGAGCACTGGAGTGTTGCCTTCCTCGGCTGAGACAGTCCAGAAACACAAAGAGTCTAAACCTCACCTCACATGCCCTGTAGTACACAAGACTATAAAACACATTGACGCTTTCTAAACACGGCTCATACACTACCGAATGTGTTTTTTCCAGAAATTACCACAGCAAGGATGCAACAGACATTTCTAAAGTTAGAAAAGATTCTTTTAAACTTTCTATTCATCACAATATCCTGAAAAAATTTATCCGTTTCATCAAAAATATAACCAGCACAACCGCATTCAATATTGACAGTAATAATAAATGTTTCTTGAGAAGCAAATTATCATACTAGAATGATTTCTGAAGGATCATGTGACACTTAAGACGTGTAATGATGCTGAAAATTCAGATTTGCATCCCAGGAATAAATTACAGTTTTGTAATGATTACAATTTTTCACAATATTACTGTTTTTACTGTATTTTTGACCAAATAAATGCAGCCTTGGTGAGCATAAGCATAAGTATAATCTTACCAACCCCAAACATTTAAATAGTAGTGCATGTCGACTGCACTGGAGTTCCCTCCTAAACTCATTTCCTTACTTTAAATGCTCTAATGACAGTACCTGGCCACTTCTTAATTGTTAAATGCTATTTTGCATGCCACTTTGTGGTAAATGTTTCCATGATAAATACAATCAAATATCACATCACACACGCTTGACACAAATGGCATTTCCTGCTAAACTGTATTTGACAAACCTGATGAGAAAAACAGCACCATAAATAGGTCCATAATCATAATCAAATACATTAAAGTCAATAGAAACACCACATCGTGTCAATTTGTGTGAGAAATCATTAGAGTGTATTATTTAGGTCACGCTGACCATATTTGCACGTGGGCACAAAATGATGCTCTGGGATGTTATGCAAATCCATAAACCAAGAGCATGGAAAGTTCGCTTTGAGCTCCGGCACTAGCCACTATATAATTATTTAGCACTGTTCAAATTAAAAGCAGATGCCTCTGAATTGTCAAATATTTCCCGTGGATGAGGGAGCGATGGTTAGGAAAGCCGTATGTATGTCTTAATCATATATTTTGTGCTCAAGAGGGAAATAGGCTTATGTTTGGTCACAGGACCAGCCTGTCCTATGGGCCATATAGGTGGTCGCCCATGGCCTATGAGGTGGTCTATAAATGTAGATTACAACTTCCAGTAACCATTTGCATCTCTCATTTTATTGACCAAATGCATTACTGTATTTCCCAAAATTTTATGAGAGAATAATGAGCTGGAAAGACTGATGATGCTGATCTGCTTAAAGCAGTGAGGTTAGCTGGATAAAAAATTCCCATGAAAGTAAAAGTGACTTTTACAACTAAATTGGTGACAGAGTGAGCGGGACCAGGCAATGAGGGCAGAAAATGGGATAAAATGACAGAGAGAACTATAAATGTACAGTATATTTTGATCTTAATGCGTTTCCTTTCTTTAAAAAGTGCAACTCCGGATTAGCGACTGGGGTAATATGACTGACTCACTGTGGTTGCTGAAGATTTCATTATTGCTGTAGTTGGCAGAATCCTTAGATGACACCAATTCTCCGTTTCCACCAGTGTAGGGTTTCTCAAACTGAAAAATGGATGGAACAGATGTATAAGTTAAAAGCAATGCTAGTTTGTCAGAGTAGCAGTGAATGATGACTGTCCATGAATTCAAAACAAATCAACATTGACTCTATTTACAGTAATATAACCGTACTATATCCCTACTGTGAACAATTAACCCATGCATGTGTTTAAAAACTGTTTGCATTTGTAATCTTTCACCAAAATTGCTCTAAAACCTTTTTCATTTTTGGCTGATGACACTAAGCTCAACCTCCCACCCACCTTCAGTCTCAAATATTGTCATGTTATGGCTGATAACCACCAAATGACAGGTTTTAAAATTCTCTACTGTTTTGTTGAAATAAATAATAGTACAAAAAGTAAAAACGAATATTAATTGTATTAAATGCTTCAAGTGAATTTAGGCATTGCAACATTATAATGTGCAGAATGAAAACATGGGTATTAATTTTGAGATTTGCTAAGATTACATTTAACAGTGTTAGTAAATTTGTAGTGTTTTTTTTAAATATTTACTGAATTAGATGATAGTACATGTAATCTAAATGTAAAAATATAGAGCAATGTGCATCATAATTAAACAGAGTATCAGCTAATACATATCTAATATTGACTGACACTTCTAATTCAAAAATATAATATATATTATGTAATAGACAGACTACATTTCAAAAGTTTAGGATCAGTACGATTTGTTAAAGAAGTCTCTTAAGCCCACTAAGGCTGCAATTTTCTTATGAAATATACACTAAAATAGTAATATTGTGAAATATCATTACAACTTAAAATAACTGTTTTCTATTTGAATATATTTTAAAATGTAATTTATTCCTGTAATTTAAAGCATAATTACTCCAGTCTTCAGTGTCACACGATCCTTCAGAAATCATTCTAATATCCTGATTTGCAGCTCAGAAAACATTTCTGATTATTATCAATACTGAAAACAGTTGTGCTGCTTAATATTTTTGTGGAAACCATGATATTAACGAATAGAAAGATTAATAAATGTCAAAAGAACATTTATTTTAAATAGCAATTTTTGTTAAACAATTTTAATGTCTTTACTGTCACTTCTAATCAAAATATTCAAATTAATGCATCCTTGATGAATAAAAGTATTAATTTCTTAAAAAAAATTTCTTTCTGACCCCAAACCCAGCTAATTTACTGTGCTGATTTAAAGAAAAATGTCTCAAAGTCATAAATAATAACTAGCGATATATCGTCAGCTTGCTCAAATCACAGAATAATATTGTTTTCGATATTTAATATTGCACTTTGCACCTCCCCGCTGGGACATACCATGTGCTCCAGTATGGATGAGTTCGAATAGATAGGCTGCGGGTGGACTGATGGACCACACAGCTGCTGAAAGGGGTCGTCCATGTACATGTTTGAGGTGGGAAACCTGCGGCTTTTCAGACCACTGAGGAACAGAGGAAACAGAAGAATGGAAAAAGGATGCGGAAAGAATGTGAGTACTTCTGTGAGTGAGTGTGTGTGTAGTTCAGTGATTCATGCTCGGTTCATATGGAATGCTGGCAGCAGACAGACAGACAGCATGTGAATGTGAGTGTGTGTGTACCTCAGTGACTCGTGGCTGGTGTGTTGACCAGCTGCAGTTGAACTCCCATCCTGCAGGAGCTGAACCCACTGCTCTTTATCATCTGCACAACTCGCCTGCACATTCACACACAAACAATAACAACTACAGTCATTCAAAATATAGTCACAATAGGTCAACATGATAATAAATCAAAATAAAATACATTTACTTCACTTTTTACAATAAGGGCAAGGATATTTATGAGCACTGTTGCAGTACTACAGTACAGTGATGGTATCAGATGATGATATCAGAGCATTTTCATATATAATGCACAAATGAACATAATACCACCAGGGATATTATAGTTAATTAAAACTAAAACCATAAAAAGCATTTTGCAACTTGAAATAAAAATGAACTGAAGTAAAATATACATATGAAAAAAAAATATATATATATTTTATTTCAGCTAGCTGCCAAAACGTTCCTCATTTTTATTTAGTTTAACTTCTTGTACTAAAACAACTAAAACTAAAACCGAAATAAAAATTAATAAAACTACAGAAACTACACACAACAATTACTAAATCTCTAAATAAATTAAAATTAAAACTATGAAATAAAAATATAATTAAAAAACAATAGTATCTCACTAAAATTAAAATAAAGACTGAAAATATAAAATAAAAGCACATTCAATGTTAATAAATATAATTATAATTTATAAATAAAAATATTAATAGAATAAAATAATAATACTTTTATATATAATAAATAGCATTAATATTAAAATAAATAAATAATATAAAAATCACACTGTTCCTACTGTACTCTGAAAAAAATCTTAATCCTAATCATCTAAACATCCCTAAACAACCTGTATACATTAATTTACTAACTAAACTATTTTTATAGCTTAAATTGGGAAGAAATAACTTGGTAATAATTGCAGATTAATTTTTTGAAACAGTGTAGCTTTTCTAAATCACAACACACCACACAAGCGACTGAGATAAACAGATCATCATCATACCTCTAGCACAGCCACCTGGTCCCCGTGCTGTGTGATTGTAATGCGGTGCGTGTGTGCTGTATCCGGGCCAGGTCGCACCTCGCTCCCTCTGAGCTGAACCGTGTACTGAGGAGTCTCTTCTGACATCTCGTCCCGATACATCTTCAAGACCCCGTCCTCCACCCGACACCACAGACTCTGCCACTGACAGCTCATCAGCACGTTCAGGAAGCCGGCTGAGGACAGAAACAGAAGTGTTCACATGTCTGACAGTAATCTGTGTGCACGGTATATTTGTGTGTATCTTATTACACTTCATTACCTTGCTGAGATGGTGTGTTTAAAGTTGCATTGTTTTATTTTTGTTTTGTTCACATACAAATGCCTACGTCTTTTCTTTTAACTGAGATATTCTGAGTATGCATGGCTTGAGGTTGTTTTTGAGGTAGCATATTAAATACTTTTTCACACATATTGGCTACTTTTAGGTAGTACTAAGGCATATGTTTTATGTAAACTTATATCTTCAAGTTTAGTAAGAAGACTGCGTGTGGACTTATATAGTGTGGAGTATATAGTAATACTTGTGTAAAATAGGTTAGAGTAAATAGTGCATGGGTGGACTGAATCTGATATATAGTATTGTACTTAACCCACACAGAAACACTTGACTGATTTTATTGATAATTCTTTCACAGTGTTAGAGTATTGTATATTCATACTGGCTTCTCTTAAAAGCCATTACTAGAATCAACAAATTTAAAATCTCATCACAAAACAACAGTAATTTATAAATCATAGGTATAAATTCACTGGTAGTGTAAACTGAAAGTCCAGTTGAAATACAGTTAATGGCATACTGAATGTATAAAAATTAATACCTAAATAGTAACTTAAAAGTTAAGCATAGTGTGCATAGTGTATCTGTGGCACTAACACTTGTTTGAGCATCTGACCAGCACAACATTGGCTTAAACATTACGTGTTTAGGGTGGTGCTATCTGTTCAACAATGTTTTCAAACCTTTTAAACTATCTGCTTAAACTATCTACCCAAAACATTTTAAACCTTGTACTTTCGTAATTCAGTTTAGTGATGATAGTGCTGCAGAAATTTCACATTTCAGCTTAAAACAAAGTTCGGTGAGTCGGTACTCAAAGTACACTCGTGCAAACACATAAATAAACAAATAAACTTATTTGAAGGGTTCCCTTTCAAGTTGTTTGTGGAAACACATAAAGTAGACATCTACACATGTCTCTAATCAGCGAGCGCACGTTTTCAATAACAAAACATTTAAACATTACTCAGCGAGTGGTAAGATGTAGCCACTTCTAAGTTTCAACTAAACTTTGATCTCCTCCAAAATCTTATTCGCTTACTTTCATAAAAGAAATAGCTTTCCTGTTTTATAAACAAATACATGCTCTTCTTCCATAAATGCTGGGCCGCTATCAAAAAGATCAGCCATATATTTACAAACCAAACTTCTGAGGTCATTGCTGTTGTTGTCACCCCGGTGTCAAAGGTGACAATCAAATCTCAAAGGAATCTGTCCACAGACAATAGCACAGTGTGGAAAACACCCAGCCGGTGTCCTGTGTGGCACGCAGTGAATTTAGCCCCTAATGAATAACACCAAAACACTAGCGAGTGAACAATGCCACAGTTGTACTAATAGCAGTGCTAGCACAGACTAATATGTGTGCAGACCTTCTCCACATATGGGATATAAAGCATATGCTGTTAGTACACGTCTTTAATTAGAAACAGCATTAGGTTACGGAATGACAACAAAGAACTGTGGGAAATACAGAAATTAAACAGTCAATGAAATCCAAACTGACCCTATTTACATTCTTAAAATTTGTTTCTGGTTTTATGGTGAATGATTCATCTCTCTCTCTCTCTGATTCATCACTGCAATTTATTCAAAACTAAAAAAATATTGCCTTCATAATTTATTATCAAAATGCAATGAATCACAACCTTGGTTGGCTGGTGTGCTTAATGGAAGTGAATTGGATGCACAATTGAAATAACCTGATTAACCAGATCCCCCTCTGAAACAAAAAAAAATTAAGTTTTTGTTTACATAATTTATGTGTGTGTACTGTTTATATTTATTATGCATATATAAAAACATACACATGCATGTACATATATTTCAGAAAAGTGTTATGTTTATATATTTAATATATTTATATGTAATATAAATTATATTAATATAAATATATGCGTTAATACAAGTAAGCATTTTCAAAATATATACTGTATGTGTGTGTTTATATATACATATTACATACAAATATGTAAACAAAAACTTTTATTTTGGATGCAATTAATGGTGATTAATCGTTTGACAGCTCTATTTCATTTATGTCAAGATGGTCCACATGCATTACTATGAAGTTTTGCAACATGCAATATGGCAGAATAGGTCCCACCTTCTACATAAAAGAGCCAATCAGCAATTGTTAAAGTCATTGCATCACTGCAGCTGCCATCAGAAGCTTGACTGCTACAGACAGGCTTGCCAAGTCTACGGTTTTACCACAGAATTGGGCTACTTTTACACTGTTGATGCGGTTTGCTTCTGAAGTCCGCTGGTTGAAGCGATCTCCACAGAATGCAATTTCGATGGAGCGGACCCCCGACGGAGGGGAAAACCATGGAAAAAAACATGATTGGGCTAGTTTTAATTAGCTGTTGGACTGGTTTTGTTTAAATAATATTGCATAATATTGACTAAAATAATTAGAAACTAACATTTTTCAATTTAAAAAATTTTACTTGATAAAAAAAAAAAACGGTAAAAATAAACAGATTTATACTTTAGATGAATGATGAATGAACGATGCATTTTTTATATAGCGCCTTATTGTGTATTGCTGTACACCCAAAGCGCTTTACAATCATGTGGGGGGGTCTCTCCTCAACCACCACCAGTGTGCAGCATCCACTTGGATGATGCGACGGCAGCCACAGCACAACGGCGCCAGTGCGCTCACCACACACCAGTTACAGGTGAAGAGGAGAGGGTCATAGAGCCAATCAAGTGTATGGGGATTATTAGGAGGCCATGATAGACAAGGGCCAGTAGAGGGAATTTGGCCAGGACGCCAGGATTACACCCCTACTCTTTACGAGAAGTGCCATGGGATTTTTAATGACCACAGAGAGTCAGGACCTCGGTTTAACGTCTCATCCGAAAGACAGTGCTTTTTTTGACAGTATAGTGTCCCCGTCACTATACCGGGGCGTTAGGACCCACACAGACCACAGGGTGAGCACCCCCTGCTGGCCTCACTAACACCTCTTCCAACAGCAACCTAGTTTTCACCGGAGGTCTCCCATCCAGGTACTGACCAGGCTCAACCCTGCTTAGCTTCAGTGGGCAACCGGTCTTGGGCTGCAGGTTGATATGGCTGTGGCTACTTAAAATGCAAAAAAAGTAATCCTATTATGGTTTTTAAAAATAAATAAAGAAAAAAAAAATTGAAGTAAACACAGTAACCAGCAGGGAACTTGAAATGTTTGGGGAGGTTTGTAAATGTTTAACGGGTATTTAAAACCTTGTTTAAATGTTATAAATGCTTTTCACCATCCAATCTGTTCCTGAGGGATAAAAGTAATGCCATGCATTTACTTCAATTTACAATTTTTTACCTTTCATTGAGAGGACAGTGGAAAGAGGACAGGAAATAATATGGAAAAGAGGAAGGACTGAGATCTAGAAACGACATCAGCAAGACTCAAACCCACATTTCCGGCATGAGCACCAATACACAATGGCTAACCGCTACAAACTCCTTTGTTGCAAATCCAAGTGTGTCTGCTCACCTAGGTCTTTATCTTTGATTTCCACACTGCTAACTGCAGACGGAAGACTTGAGATTTTCTCTTCATCCGAGTCCGTATGGAGGACAGTACTTGACTACATGGAGAAAGAGAGACTTTCTTACTAAATAACATTAGCAAGCACAATGTTCTCCAGCACAGGTAAGTCAGTCCTTTTTCTACAAATTGGCTTAAGACAGAACACAAGACTTTGCTAATCAGTTTAGTACATGGCCAGCAGAAGATTCATGAAAGAGACTCTGTGGAATAGATGTGAGGGAAAGGTCTGCAGATGATTAAGAACCAAGCTAATTCAGTAACATCTCATTCAGAGAAATGAAGTTATGCTGTTACTCTCTTGCTGTGTTCATCACATTGATAATGTTGTTAACAAAGATAGCAGAAACTGGCATAGCGTGATTTACCCTGCAAGAGTCCAACCTCTCGCTCCTCAGGATGGATGAGGAGCTTTGGGATTCAGGCTCGTAATAAGAGGAGCCACTCACTTCTTCTATTATCTACAAATAAGACATACAAAAAAAAACATGTTATTATAGTTGGATAGATGCGTTATTAAAAGTCAGCATGAAATGAAAATTCACCCATCTATTTTCTGAATGCATTGTAAACAATAGCATATCTGTGCATTTTTAATTTTTAAAGTTTCGAGATCACATTCATCTGCCTCCACTTTTGAATACAACGCCCCACATCCAATCAACAATCGATGCACAGAACCAAGTCCTGTCCTACATTTTGTCTTTTTTTGGTAATTCATCACACTAATGTACATCACAATAAGTAATAAAGTCACTACTTGTGTTTCATTGCAACTTTAAGTTAAATATAAGTCTGTGTTTAGACTTGTCCAGACCTTCCTCCACTCTTCGGCCTGCGTGCTGCTCTGGAAGCCCAAGATAACCGTCTCGGCATCGGTCACCACCTTCAGCTCATGCTGCATCTTCTTACTGTGCTTGGATTTGTAGACCACATAACAACCCGTGAGGTTTAGCTCCAGCAGAGGGTGCAGGTCTTTAGCGCACTTAAAACACTACCAGGGAAAAATTAAACATATATAATACACTGTACAATACTGTAAGAGAATTTATTAGGGAAACAATATACTTTAAAAGAATACATAAATGTAAAGTGAATGTAATGTTTTCAGACACTTAACTGTGAATTAAATGAAAATGTATTATAATTTAAATTAAATTTTCATTAGTGCTTTTTACCCACTTATATAATGTACATATAATGTTTATATGTAATTTCATAATTAATTTTATTATCTGTTGAAATATGGTTAAAGTGTACAGCTGAATGTACTGATAAGCATTTATGGTCATTTGTATGTCATGTATGTAAAGCTGCAGTCTGTAAGTTTTGCCTCTTTGTCGCCATCTCTATTTGAAAACGTGGAATTGCAGCTGCTTGCAGAATTATCTTGATTGCGTGGGTTGTGCAGCGGCACGGCTAATGTTTTGAGGTGAATGTGTAGCTTTCAGTCACCGCACCTGTGTGGATGTTTACTGTACTTCACAATCACAGATTAGTCTATGTCTTGGAATATATGACCCAAATAAGATTTTTCACCGTATGTTGCCATCTGAACAAGTAAGTAACAAGTCTGCCACGATTGTTTTGACCAACTGAGGAAAAAAGCATTACCATAAATTGTGCTACCAATGGTGAATTAATCTAAAGATCAGTTAGCTCATATCACATCAAACCATGCAAAGTATTATTATTGTTATACTTTATTCTCAAATTATTAATGTAAATAACATCAGCATTGCGTGACAATGAGTATAGTGTGTATTAGCGTGTAGATTTACATTTCTGTACAGTCTAATATCTAATTGTCATACCATTCAAATTTCATATTAAGAAATTATTTTAACCCAAAAAGCAAACTATGCTCCCTTCAAACTGGTTTTCTTTAAAATACAAATCTTGTGTAATCCCAGGCTATCTGTAATCAGAAGCACATTTAAACTGGAATATAATTTCATTTCATTCACATGTGTTTCATAAACACATAATCCTTTCTGGATTACAATCCGCCATCAAATTGATACATTTAATTATTCTAGCTGCTGTGAGAAAAGGCTATAAATGATCCTCCACCTGCAGGATCCTCACATGCGATGGCCTACTAGCCGGGACAACTTCTTTATGTTTACAGACGTGATGTAATGACGCAGTGCCATGCTCGAATTTCCGGCAACAACCTAGAAAACATTATTATAAGCTTGCCGTTGTGAATCGGGCTAAAGTAAGGCGATAGTTTTAAACACTGGCTGGTTATGTACTTGCTCAAATATTGAATTTGCATAATTTTTTACGAAAAAAAAGTTACTGACGGCAGCTTTAAATGTATTTGTAATTACACATTTGTAAGGATGAAGTTGCATATATGTTAACTATACAGTTAAAATTATAATCAAGTACTTTACATGTGCTTTAGTGTGTTAGTCGACATCAAAACAAGCGTACTTTAAAACATGAAAAAGATTATTAAAACAATTATTTAAAACTGTACTTAAGTGTGTTAAGAAACACTCATGAAAGTGTCTGTTTAAGTACACTTAAGTGGCTTTTTCATTCATTAAAATTATATTATCTGGAAATACAGTTAAAAACATACTTTTCATTTTTGAAATACACTACAAGTGCACATTCAACACATTTGGACTGTAACAAGCACAGAAAATAAAATCTAAGAAGGTGAATTTAGTCTTCAATTTTGATTTGAATTGTTGACTTATTTAGATTTAGAATTGTTGAATCTCATTCATCTAAATACTGTAAATATACGACAGTTAGCGAAAACTAAAGATTATGCTTTATTAAGTTGTAAATATGGATATTTTTCTCGCAAAAATGCATCGATTCACTTCAAAAGGTCTTTATTAACCCCCTGGAGCTGTGGGTTACACTTTATATAATGGATGGATGCACTTTTTCGGGCTTCAAAATCTCAACCACCCATTCACTGCCAATATAAAGCTTGAAAGAGCCAAGACATTTTTTAATATAACTCCGATTGAATTCATCTGAAAGAAGAAAGTCATATACACCTAGAATGGCCTGAGGGTGAGTAAATCATGGGGCAATTTTCATTTTTGGGTGAACTATTCCTTTAAATCCTTCAAATATTAAATTTGTCTCATGCACACTTGCACAGACAGATGAAGACTGTAGCTCATAAAAACATTTAAAAAAAAATTATTTTAACTGGACATACAGTATAAGCATACTACCTAAGAGCACATGAATGTGTAGACAATAAGTAAGGCAGTTTGGAATAGAGCCAAATTAAACTAAATTAAGGCTCTTACCAATAGTGAGTTGTGCTTAATAATGAAGAGCTGGCGGGTCCACTGGCCCAACCACTTCTTCTTCCAGAGGTATCCACAGATGCGTGACTCTGGCACAGGTCTTAAACACGGTTGAGAGGAGCTCCACTGGATGTAGTGAGCTCTGTCCTTTACAAACTCCTCGTCATCCTCCTCTTCGCCATACGACTCGTAGTGACTGCTGTCTGAGTCCACTTTATCTGAGGCAAAGATGCTTATTTTAGCATTACATGTGGATGTAAGTTGTTTTATTAAACTGCTGAATTGTGTCATGTCCCTTATAAGAAAGTGAGTTAGGCAGGTTTAGAATGACATGAGGTGAGTAAATTACAGAATTTTTGTTTTTGGGTTAGGTATCCCTCTAAAAATAAGCTGTTACACTGACCTGTAGACTGACTGGCCGGGACAAATGGTTCTGCCTCCTCATAACAGTCCTCGTCCTCTAAACTCGGGGGATTTGGGGGAACAGCAGGATTCATAGACTGAAAACACACACATAGAGCAGCACATTAGATGTATTTTCAAAGTGAGGACTCCAATTTTTTTTTTTAAGTCTCTTTTGCATAGTAATACTGTATTACTTTTATATATTTAGATATTATTTTAATGTAATATAACTGTTTTCTATTTGAATATATTTCAAAGTGCCCCTATTATGCCATTTTTAAGGTTGCTAATATTGTTTTATGAGTCTCCTAAAACAGGTTTACATGCATCCAAGGTCAAAAAACACTTTAGTTTTCTCAAAAAATAGCTTTAATTTTACCTCATTTCTAAATGATTCCTAAACGACTCGTGCAAAGCAATTCAAAGAATCAGTCTCTCTAAACCCCTCCTTTCCGTGAGCCCTTGCTGCTGTGATTGGTCAGATGGAGCAGTCCTTTGTGATTGGTCTACCGTGTACAGCGCGAATGACAGCCATGGGTGGACATTATGCAAATGTGTTACTTCGTGACGTACAGCTGTAACAGAATAAGATTCAAATTCCTAAAGACTCGTTTAGGGCCTTAGCCTTTTTTACTTAAGACCAAAAAGTTGATTAGTTGTCGAGGGACCATCTGGGTAGCAGATTTTGAAAATATGAAATTTTCAACATCCTTCACATTAAGAACAACCCTGAAATAAAGTGCCATATGCTGCCCGTGCAAAGCTCTAACTCATTAAGCCACAATGAAGACCACACAACCAAAATCTGGACCCTGATCAATCGCGACACTTTCACATGAGCTGCTCATGGCAACCACACAACCAGAAATGACGACAGCACAGCTGGCCAGAGCGATCACCTGAATGTACACATGAGAGGCATCATATCTGAGGAAAACAAAACCGAGATGATATCTTTCTCATATGGAGCTCAGAACCCAGAGTTTAAGTGCAGTTCTGCAGTTACAGGAAGAGAGAGAGAGAGAGAGAGAGAGAGAGAGAGAGAGTTTTTAGTTGTACTAAGGGTCAGTCGGTCCACAGTGTTTATGAGAGTCTGGTGCAGACTGTTCTAGAGGAGCACAGCAGAAGGACAATGGCTGTGGTCGGCACTGGGGTCAGTAATTTGTAGTCGGACACTGAGGGCAAATCAGTGGCACTGAAACAAAACCTTCTGGGAGTTGAAAACAAAAAGCAGAATTTTTTTAGGTCTCAAGTCCTGTACCTTTCAAGCTGACGTAGTTCTCAAGTGTCTTAACTTTACCTTATCTTCTCAAGATTCTTAGGAAACGCATTGGCATCAATTTAAGAACTTGAATGTAATGAAAGCAATTTTAATATACAATTTAATATACAGTTAAAGGACATTACTGAAATACTGTCATCCTTTGAAGTCAAATCTTGCTTTGTTAACATTTTTAGGGAAAGTGTTTAAGATCAAACACTTGATTTAGTCACAAATTAAGTTACTTGTTGCCATTTACTGGAAAAACAACATAACCTCCAAGATTATGAATCATTGAAATATTTTTTTAGTGAACTTATTCAGAACATTTGAGTCACTGCGATGAATCAAAATCATCACCATAAACCATGAACTGCAAGAATAATTACTGTTTTCAAACAGGTTTCCCAAACCAAATAAATTCCGTGTGAATCTAAATCTAACTAGCCACACCTCATAACAGTTTCGTTATTAACTAAAACTAAAACAATAATAGAAATAATGCCTTGTGGTTTATGTTGAATTACTAAAATTACAAACACTAAAACTAACATAAATTAGTGAAAAATATAAAAAATAATAAAATAATAAAAGCACAAAAAAAATTACTACAAATTAAAACTAAAATAACAGAAAATATAAAAAGCTCATTCAAAGTGTTAAAGATGTGGTTAATTGCGATTTCCCTTTTTTAACTTTAGTTCAATGCAAATGGAGATATTGTCTTTTAAAATTATGGCAGTTTAATGCCTACAGTTTCGGCTCGTAGGGACTACAACAAACTACTTCCCAGGTTTGTGACATCACAAACCCTGAAATTTATATAAACCCCGCCCCTGGGAACATGTAACAAAGGGGGCGGGACCATGTTGCGCTGCTTTAGAGAAGAGGAAGAGTTGTTGCCATACCATTAAAACTCATATATGAATCACGATCTGTCTTCTAACAATTCTAATGGATTTACAAGTTTCAAAATCAATGTTCTAAAGCAGCGGTTCTGGATCCTATTCCTTGCATCCTCTGCTCTCCACACGCTCTGCATCTCTCTCTCTCTCTCTCTCTCTCTCTCATTCAGATCATCAGCTTGTCACAGCTCCATCAATGAACTGTGATCCAATAATACACTTTAGACTGACAGATATTTGCCACATAGCTACGAGAAGCGTTAAACATAGACTCGCATGCGGTTGCCGTGCTGTAATAAAGGGATAGTTCACCCAAAAATCTAAATTATGTCATTAATTACTTGTTCCAAACCCGCAAGACCTCTGTTCATCTTTGGAACACAAATTAAGATATTTTTGATGAATGCAGAGAGCACTCTGACCCTCCCATAAAGACAGCAAGGATCCTAACACGATCAAGACTCAGAAACATAGCAAGGACATCGTTAAAATAATTCATGTGACATCAGTGGTTCAACCGAAATTTTCCGACGCTATGAGAATAATTTTTGTGCGCAAAGGAAACAAAAATAACGACTTCAACAATTCGTCTCCTCCGCGTCACCCTATAGCGCCATTTTGGAGAGTATCACATACGTAAACAACGTATGTACGTGGATACGTTGTTTACATTGTTGACACTTTGATCTGAACGTAAACAATGTATCTACTTCTATCTGTGATATAGTAAAGAGCGTTTTAGCATAAAAATTATGCACTTCATCATTAACATCAACAATAGACTGAAACGGACTGACTTGAAGTGTGTTAATGATCCCTTTATATCCTATCTTCAGTTCAGTGTCTGTATGTTGGAAGATGGGTGTTTGACTGAAGAATTTCAGAATGTTAATTACGTCTTTTCTGAGCGTTTCTTCTCTTTTATCTCCTGCATATTTTCATTCTTTCTGTTTCCCTCTCTGGCTGTTGGGGGAGGCGTGGTTGTGTTTGAGAACACAGCCTGTACAGCTCTGGGGATCAGATACATATCTGTGAATGAAAGATGAAAGGAGTTTTTGTGTGTTCACAAATATGTGAGGGAACAAGGGATAGAGGCAGAGAAACAAATATAGATGCAGGAATGGAACACATTTGTAAGGGATGCCAAAAGCTAAAAGGATAAAAAATGATAAGAACCAAGAATGTATGAAGCTAGAAAAGAAAAACTAAGAAATGAGTCAATGTGAATTGCAGTCTGCAGGCCATTTTGACTTTAAAGAGGGAGCAAACCACCATTCCTTGGAAATGCATCATCGCAGATTATGTGCCAGTGTTTGGAGAAGTAAAAATCATGACAAAAGAGAAAGTAAAAAGGTTTGTGGTACTGTTATGATGGCTGGCAGAGACAGGAGGGGTCTTGAGTGCTCACTAAGCCTGTAAAACATTCATTGCACATTCCACTCTGTCTCACATCAACCATTATAAAAGTGAATGAAGAAGGCAAACACACACATCCTAAAACATGCAGGTCATTTTAACCGTGTCAGATTGTTACATTACCTCATGAAGCACAGAGGAACCAATCTAAGCTTGTAAACTCGCTCCTCTTACTGACCCATACAGACACACACAAACCCACCTGACTACTGTAAGAATGCTTTACACAGGACCCATATCTCAGAGCTACAGGTGTGCACAGTGAACTACGACCATTAGGGATGCACAAAATATCAGTAACATATTGATTAACCCTCTGGGGTCTGAGTGGGTTTTTGGCCCTGGAAAAGTCTGACATGCCCTTATTTTTGTGCTTTTTCCAGTTGCTTATAAACAAATCAATGGCTAAAGTGATTACACTGTATTCAGCACAAATTGAACATACAGTCATGGCAAAAAATATCGGCACCCTTGGTAAATATGATCAAAGCCGCCTGTGAAAATTAATCTGCATTGTTAATCCTTTTGATTTTTTATTTAAAAATTCACAAAAATCTAACCTTTCATTGCATAATAAGAATTTAAATTAGGGGGAAATGTCATTATGAAATAAATGTTTTTTCTCTAAAACACATTTGCCACAATTAACGACACCTTTTTATTCAATACTTTTTGAAACCTCCATTTGTCAGTTTAACAGCTCTAAATGTTCTCCTATAATGCCTGATGAGGTTAGAGAGCACCTGACAAGAGATCAGAGACCATTCCTTCATCCAGAATCACTCCAGATCCTTTAGATTCACAGCTCCATGTTGGTGCTTCTTCTCTTCAGTTCACCTCACTCATTTTCTACAGGGTTCAGGTCAGAGGACTGGAATGGCCAGCAGAAGCTTGGTTTTGTGCTCAGTGACCCATTTTTGTGTTGTTTTTGAGGTTTGTGTTTGGATTATTGTACGGTTGGAAGATCCAAACATGGCCCATTTTAAGATTTCTAACAGAGTCAGTCACTTATTGATTTTTTATCTGTTGGTATTTGATAGAATCCATGATGCCATGTGTCTAAACAAGATGTCCAGGACCTCCAGCAGAAATATAGGCCCACAACATTAAAAGTACAGCGGTATATTTCATTGTACACATGGGGTACTTTTTTATCCCTGTGTTCACCAAACCCATCTTGAGTGTTTGCTGCTAAAAAGCTTGTCATGTCTGATAACTGAATATGCTGGAGTTTGTTTTTGGATGAGCTAGGAAAAATTTTCTTGAAACCCTCCCAAACAACATGTGGTGATGTAGGGGCTGTTTGACAATTTTTTTTAAAAGGTTTTCTGACCCCAAGACTCAACTATTTTCTGCAATTCTCCAGCTGTGATCCTTGAAGAGTCTTTAGCCACTCAAACTCTCCTTCTCACCGTGCATTGGGACGATATAGGCACATGTCCTCTTCCAGGCAGTTTCATAACATTTTATGTTGTTTGGAAATTCTTAATTATTACCCTGATGGTAGAAATGGGGGTTTTCACAGCTCTAGCTCTTTTCTTAAAGCCACTTCACTAATTTGTGAAGCTCAATTATCTTTTGCTGCACATCAGAAATATATTCTTTGGTTTTTCTCATTGTGATGGATGATTAAGGGAATTTGGGCTTTGTTTTTTTTGGGCGATATTTATGGCCATGACTGTATATATGTATAAAACTTAAAAGTTAACACTATAATAATTTAATAACTCTGTTAAATTTTAATTTGTACATTACATTTTTATACTGTACATTTATAATGTTGTGATACCTAAAACATTTAAATTGATTGATTTTAGTTATGCGTTTTATTTTTTTAAAGTGACTTATGCTCATCAAGGCTGAATTTATTTGATCAAAAATACAGTAAAAACAGTAATATTGTAAAATATTATCATTTAAAATAACTGTTTCATAATTAGTCTTCAGTGTCACATGATCGTTCAGAAATATTTTTGTGCTTTTTAATTATATTTGTGGAAACTGTGATCAATTTCTTTCAGGATTCTTTGATGAATAGAAAGTTCAAAAGAAAAGAATCTCTCTGAAATGGAACTATTTAGAATTATTTGTAACTTTATAAATGTCTTTACTGTCACTTTTGATCAATGCGTCCTTGCTGAATAAAAGTATCAATTTCTTTATACTCCTTTATACAAATTTCTTTGACCCCAAATGTTTGAACAGTAGTTTATATTACTTAGAGATATTGTATATAATATAACTGTTATATATCTAAGAAGACCGCAGAAACATGTTTGTAAGAAAATAGGGTTAAAAATTAAATAAATAGATCGTCTGATTGGCATGAAACCCCAGGATTTTGGCGCACACTTGGCGGGTGACCTCATCCCTCCCACACCTCCCAGGAGATCCTCCCCGCACCATCCGACTTCCTTCCGTCTGTGCAGTTGTTCTATCAGTCCATCTCTCTATCACTCCATCACTGTCCTCTCTCACGTAGACAGCAATAATTATCCTCCCAAAGTCCTCTTCCTCCCCTCCGCTTCCCTTCCAGCCAATCACAAAGCAGCGTTGGGTCGCCGAACCGGGCCTCTCGCTTAAACATGGCATTTCCTGTTAAAGATAGGGCCCGTCCCCCTCACTTCCTCCCCCTCAATCTTTTTCAAATGAGCTTTTGATTTCGCTCAGGGTCCTGGAATTAGGTGAACTTCCTATTGCACTTAATTGCTGTGATCTAGAAAGGGCCATGCTGGGTTCTTAGAAGAAAACAGCACAGAGGAAATAAAGTAACGTCATTAGAGGAACATTTCATCTAAAAATGACAATTCTGTCATTATTTACTCATGTGCTGTTATGTTTTCAGTGAAATAAAAACAAAAATTATGAAGGCATAATGCAGCACATATGTACATTTCATGTCACAGTCATCATGGTTGCCAAGAAATAAAATAAATTAATAATAAACAAAATGATTGTACACTACATAACTTATTTATTTTACTTTACTTTATTTTATTTTATTTTAGCCAAATTGTGCATTCAACAAATTCAACAGATACTTTAACAGTTTAATCATTTATTAAAATTTTAACAGTAATAGTGCCTTATGAAATATGTTTTATAAAATAAACTGAACCAAAATAAAATAAAATATATAAATGTAAACATTTTCATTTAGTTTAACTTGAAGTACTAAAATAACTAACTAAAATTATACAGACAGAAAATTACAAAAATACAACAAAATCACTAAAACTATAAATTGAAAATTAAAATTAAAGTGAAACTAAAAACTAAAGTGAAAATAGAAAATATAATTGAAATAAGATCTAATTTAAAATACAAACAAAACTAAAAATAGCTAACTAAAATTCGTAAATAGCATCTAATAGCAACTGCCTTCAGTTTTTTTTTTTTTTTGGGGGGGGGGGGGGGGGGTTATTGCTTTAAGGAGTCCTTGGAATGTCACCTTGGAAAACAGGATTAAACATTTGCCTCCTTTATATGTTGATTATGAGTCAGCAAATGTGATTTAATTTGTTTATTTAAACCTATTCTGCCAGAAAGAGGAAACAATGTTTTTTATTCTGAAGATTTAGTGGAAGGACATCATTTTACAGATTACAGAGTACATTATACAACAAACTCAAGCCAATGTCAATATATTCATGTCAACAAATATTCTCGCTGTTCTTCACAGAAACTAGATCAGCACAACTCAACTAACCACAATTTAACAACGATAACTCTAAAGTCACATTTACCCTTATTTGGCACATTTTCACGGGCGAAAATCCAGCAATTTCAGTAGTAATCTATATGTGACCCGGGACCACAAAACCAGTTTTAAGTGTAAATTTTTCAAAATTGAGATTTATACATCAAAGAAAAAAAAATCCAAATATTGAGAAAATTGCCTTTAAAGTTGTCCAAATGAAGTACTTAGCAATGCATATTACTAAACAAAAATTTGGTTTTGATATATTTACAGTAGGAAATTTACTAAATATCTTCATGGAACATGCTCTTTAACTAATATCCTAATGATTTTTGGCATAAAATAAAAATCTATAATTTTGACCCATACAATGTATTTTTGGCTATTGCTACAAATATACCCGTGCAAATTAGAACTGGTTTTGTGGTCCAGGGTCACATATTCGATTGAGAATTTTGCGTGAAAGCAAAAGATTTCCCAATGCAGATTTCACAACAGGTTCAAATTGTTCACGCAATTTCACAGATTTCGCTAATGTGGCCCCACTATAACTGCTCTGTCTTCTTACGAGTGTGTTTCCATAGCGTTTCTTCCTCCAGCGCTGCTCTTCCCTTTCAGTTCTTCCTGTCCCTGTTGTTTATATGTGGTTGCCCACTTGAAAAACCTTGGTTACGAGGCAGGATTTGACCTCTGACCCCGTGCCCTGCTCAACCCTTGGGTGAGATGAGGGGGTAGGACCGCAGTGAGGCTGCGCTGAAGCTGGGAGATGCTCATCAGGTGGCCACAACACAAGCCCTGCTCCAACCCAGCGCTCTGGGCCTCGTAACCGCTAGTGTGCAGCCGGCCCATCTGCCCTGTTATTATGGCCATAGAGCTAGTGTCTCTTAAAATACACATCACAGCACAAGTACACACTGTAGTGTGGCTCAGAGTATACATTACAACACCATCAAACACTAGTGTACTCTGAAGTACACGTCACGGCGCATGATGTCTTTAGGGTATTCATTACGTTATACATCTATATCCCTTTCAAATGTCAAACATATAGAGGCACATCACAGTCAATAGTTGGGACTGTCCCGGGCCCTGTCACAGCAGGGGCCCACTACAGTACTTAAAAATACAGCGTACTTATTGGGCCCGGGGAAAGCATTACAATATAGTTCCAGGCACCATTAACTTTACCAGCCCCTAAAAATACTTCACAGCAGACTCATTAGAGATCTTTAGTGCGTATATGAGCCAGAGTAAAAACGTTTTTGCTACATGGTAGGTGAATCGAGAAAAATTTCATTTAAAAATCTTGCAGGTCCGACTACTTCAACAGTAGTTGAACATTTCCTGTTACTGTTATTTTATTTATTTATTTTAGACAATGTGATTATTAGGCTGCTTTTTGCTTATAGATTATTTGTCATGGTTCATGGGTTCGTGTGCTCATTCCATGTGTGCGTGTTATATGTTTTGTGTGGTTTTTGCCACGTCCGCATCCTAATCAGGTGTTTCACCTGCAGCCTATTTCACTGCCTATATCTGGGTCGCTCTTTCACAATTCTTTGTCAGTTCGTTGTCTCGCTCACCTCTGTTTGTTTCTCTCCTTGGCTTCCAGAATTGTTTTCTACTGATCGTGCTCCGCTCCTGCTCGGATGGTTTCCTCCTCGGCTGGACTTCTGGTTCACGGACCTTTGCTTTTCGAGCTAGGATGTTACCCTCGGATTTTGAAACTGCTGTTGTTTCCTTATTCTGAGAGATATTAAACTGTTATTCACTCGCTACTGGATCTGAGTCTTTGATTTTGTGACAGAACGAACTGACCAGAAGATGGATCCAGCGAGTGCCACTGAGCTAAGAAGTTTCCTAGAGAACAGTAATGCAAGAATGACTCAACAGGAGGAACAAATGGTGAGCACTGGCTGCGCTATTCAAGCACTGGTGTCGCAGGTCTCTGAATTAACCTCCCAGTTTCAGCGT
Source organism: Barbus barbus (assembly GCF_936440315.1). Classification (NCBI taxonomy): domain Eukaryota; kingdom Metazoa; phylum Chordata; class Actinopteri; order Cypriniformes; family Cyprinidae; genus Barbus; species Barbus barbus. The sequence goes on from NC_136756.1 coordinate 9,100,317, forward strand.
TTTAAGGTGGAGCCCACACAACAGCCTGCTGCGCACAATCCACCTGCTGTTCCTGATGCATCTTGTACCATCCACTCTGCCGAACCTCGGTTGCCGCCTCCCACAGTCTACTCCAGTGAGCCTCACTTGTGCCATCCCTTTTTGACTAAATGTTCTTTGTACTTTTCTCTTCAGCCTTCATCATTTCCCACAGAGGAATCTAAAGTAGCATTTGCTATCACATTACTTTCTGGACGGGCATCTCTCTGGTGCACTACGGTCTGGGACAACAAGCACCAGTGTGTTTCTTCATTCCAGGCTTTCTCGAGTGAACTGAGAAAGGTTTTCGATCGAGCAGCATCCGGAAGAGAGGCGGCACAGATCTTGGTGGAATTACGCCAGACTCACCGAACAGTTACAGATTATTCTATCGAGTTCCGTACCTTGGCCGCAGAATGCAGCTGGAACGCAGAGGCTCAGTGGGACACGTTTTTGCACGGACTGGTTCCTCATATCCAAAACTACATTTATGCCTTGGATTTACCCACCTCTTTGGATGGGTTTATTGACTTGGCTATCCGGGTGGACGCCAGGTTGTGGCGGCGAAGTCAGCACAGACCTCTTTTCTCGGCTACAGATCATCTGGACCATTCTACATACAACTCCTATGAGGCGCTTGTCGAAGTATCGGATTCAGAGCCCATGCAAATGGGACGGTCTCGTCTCTCTCCGGATGAGAAGGAGAGACGCTGCAGCCGTGGATTATGTTTGTACTGCAGGGAGGCTGGTCATATGGTTGCACAGTGTCCAGTAAAAGCCGGAGCCCGCCGGTAAGCAAGAGGCTACTGGAGGGCGGGCTCGCTACGGAAAAGACCTCCCGCACTGTCACCCATCTCCCAATCAAGATTCAGTGGGACTCTGAGGGTAATTTTTTTTATTTTACTGTGGCCCGTAAGCTTAAAGTTCCTGTATTTGTCCTTAAGAATCCTATTTCTGTCATTGCCCTCAGCAGTCAGTCATTGACTCCTGTCACTCACACCACAGGATTGATAAGACTGGTCACCTCGGGTAACCACACGGAAGATATTAATTTTTTTCTGACTAATTCTCCTTCTGTTCCCATAGTTCTTGGTCATCCCTGGTTGACCTTACACAAACCCCACATTAACTGGGCCCATGATTATGTTCTGGCCTGGAGTGATAAGTGTCACGCTTCTTGCCTATTGTCTGCCTGTCCTTCTGTGTCTTGTTCTGTTTTTCAGGATGAGCATGGGGACCTGTCAAATGTGCCCAGAGAGTACCTCGACCTGAAGGGAGTGTTTAGTAAGTCTCGAGCTGCTTCTCTGCCTCCGTATCGTCCCTATGGCTGTGCTATAGACTTATTGCCAGGTACGTCTCCGCCTAAAGGCAGATTATACTCACTTTACGCTCCGGAGAGGGAGGCCATGGAGAAATACATTTCTGATTCTCTAGCTGCTAAGATCATCCGCCCCTCTTCCTCCCTGGCAGGTGCGGGGTTCTTTTTCGTGGAAAAGAAAGACAGTTCCCTGCGTCCGTGCATCGACTATCGGGGGCTTTATCCTTTTCCATTGATGTCTTCTGCCTTCGAGCTTCTGCAGGGTGCATTGTTTTTCACGAAATTGGATCTCCGTAATGCTTACCATTTGGTCCGCTTGAGAGAGGGGGATGAATGGAAGACCGCCTTTAATACCCCCAGGGGGCACTCTGAATATCTTGTTCTTCCGTTCGGTCTTTCGAATGCTCCCGTGGTTTTTCAGGCACTCATCAATGACGTGCCTGAATCAGTTCAATCAGTTCATTTATGTCTACCTGGATGACACATTGATTTTTTCTCACTCTCTCCAGGAACATGTTCAGCACGTCAGGCGAGTGCTTCAGAGGTTGTTAGAGAATGGGCTTTATGTCAAGGTGGAGAAATGCGTTTTCCATGCACAGTCAGTCCCCTTTTTGGGGTACATCGTGTCGGCTGAGGGAGTGTGCATGGACCCCGACAAATTTAAGGATGTGGTGGATTAGCCAATCCCAGATTCTCGTAAGGCCCTGCAGAGTTTTCTGGGCTTTGCCAATTTTTACTGGCGTTTTTTGTCCCAATTTCAGCCAGCTAGCTTTTCCTCTGACTGCCTTAACCTCCACCAAGACTGCATTTAGGTGGTTTAACGCAGCTGATGCTTTACCAAACTAAAAGGCTGCTTTGTTTCAGGCCCTATTCTCGTCGCTCCTGATCCGTCACGTCAGTTTGTGATGGAGGTTGACGCTTCAGAGGAGGGAGTTGGTGCGGTCTTGTCCCAGCGCTCTTCCTCAGATGACAAGTTGCATCCTTGCGTGTTTTTTTCTCACCGTTTATTTCCCGCTGAACGCAACTACGATATTGGTAATAGGGAGCTGCTGGCAGTCAAGCTCGCTTTGGAGGAGTGGCGTCATTGGTTGGAGGGTTCGGGGGTTCCTTTCATCGTCTGGACCGAACATAAGAATTTGGAATACATCAAATCCGCCAAAAGGTTAAACTCTAGGCAAGCTCGGTGGGCTTTATTTTTCGGTTGTTTTGATTTTTCTATTTCTTACCATTCCGGGATCTAAAAACATCAAACCTGATGCGTTATCATATATTTTTGACCTTTCCGAGCACCCATCTTCTCCCGAGCCTATTTTACCACAGAAGGTGGTCATCTCTGTGGTGTCTTGGGAGATCGAATCGAAGGTTCGCACAGCCTCTGAAGGGTTAACTCTCCCGCCCGGATGCCCACCGGGTCGTTTGTTTGTACCTGAGAATTTATAGTCTGACGTCATTCGATGGGGTCTTTCTTCCAAGCTGGCTTGTCATCCTGGGGTGAGTCGTTCCACATTTCTTATTAAGCAGCGATTCTGGTGGCCATCTATGGCTCGTGACATATGACTTTTTGTTTTGGCTTTCACTGTCTGTGCTTTTTCTAAGACTTCTAATTGACCCTCTGCGGGACTCCAGCTGCTGTTAGTTCCTTCGAGACCCTGGTCCCATGTTTCGCTTGATTTTGTTATGGGTCTTCCACCCTCTCAGGGCAACACGGTGGTTTTGACCGTGGTGGACCGGTTCTCGAAGGCAACTCATTTCATCCCTCTGCCCAAACTGCCATCTGCCAGAGAAACAGCGGTTGCTGTCATTGACCATGTTTTTCACATTCATGGCCTCCCGACGAACGTGGTCTCGGACAGGAGGCCTCAGTTGATTTCCAAATTTTGGAAAGAATTTTGTCACTTATTAGGGGCGACTGTTAGTCTTTCTTCTGGATACCATCCTCAGAGTAATGGTCAGACAGAGAGAGCGAACCAAGATTTAGAACGCATGTTACGATGTTTGGTTTCACAGAATCCGTCCTCCTGGATCTAGCAGCTCTCATGGGTTGAGTACGCACATAACTCTATCGGCTACGGGCCTATCTCTGTTTGAGGGTAGCTTAGGGTACTATCCACCTGTTTTTCCCAGTAAGGAATCCGAAGTCGCAGTTTCCTCCGCTTACGCCTTTGTCCAGAGGTGCCGTCGCACCTGGAGCAGTGCCAGACAGACTCTTCTCCGGGTGGGGGCACGCACCAAGGCCCAAGCCGATCGCCACCGGTCGAAGCCTCCCATCTACGTCGTTGGTCAAAAAGTGTGGCTTTCATCTAAGAACATTCCTCTTCGCACCGTTTGTAATAAGCTTGCTCCCAAATTCATTGGCCTGTTTACTGTCACCAAGATCATTAGTCCGCCTCAAACTTGCTCCAGCGTACAGGAGAGTTCATCCCGTCTTTCATGTTTCTAAATTAAAGCCCGTATTTCATTCTGCTATTAACCCGCCTGTCCCGGTTCCCCCACCGCCGCGTCTCGTAGATGGGGAACCTGTCTATTTGGTGAAACGTATTCTGGACTCAAGACAGAGGGGACGAGGATTTCAGTACTTGGTGGACTGGGAAGGTTACGGGCCAGAGGAGAGGAGTTGGGTGCCTGTGAGAGACATAGTAGATCACTCTCTTATTGAAGATTACAATCGCCAGATAGGTTCTCCTGGGAGCGCCGAGAGGCGCTCTTAGGAGGAGGGGTACTGTCGCGGTTCATGGGTCCGTGTGCTCATTCCATGTGTGCGTGTTATGTGTTTTGTGTGGTTTTTGCCACTTCTAGCAACCTCACATGTCAATTTTTAGACCCTTTGTACAGAATTATAAAATAAAACCCCTAAAAAATTGCTTAGCTGAAACTAATACATATTAGAGCAATCTTTCTCACAAAGCAAAAACGGTTGGCACACAACACAATCCCCTACTCTTTTTCATTTCACTCATAATTTGGATCGTGTCCTTGAAGCAAATGCAGCTATGGTTTTTTCACCATGAATCACTCAAGGGGGAACCGCTGGAATGTTATTTTTGATATCTTGTTGTCGTCACACGACCCATTCATACACTAAGACCTTGACGCAGTGTTGTTTGCATTGTTACTGGGCTGAATTTCATTATAATGCATTTCTGGAATACTCCGCTGTGATTAAAACACCCACATGCACATAAACCAGCCTTTAATGCCGGAGAATGGCAGCAGGTGTCCATTCACACAATGCTGGCATATGCCACACTGTTGTTTTGCAAAGCTAAAAGTATCTGTTAACTATAGCTTCCTCAGACTGATAAGAGACACAAGCATATGACTTATACTACTAATACCACTTCCGCAGTTAAACAATAACTCTTTTATTCATCAAGGCCTCTGTTCAGATCTGGCCTGCCCGTAAGCGAGAGGTTACAGTTACGATGAAACTACATTAACATAGATTTTGTATTATAAATTAATATATCCAGCCCTGGATGCTGATTGGTCCATAAGTGTTATATTAAATGGTATAGTAGCAGGTTAAACTCCTCAGCATTAAACGCTAGAATGAGACAGTCTTGTAAGCGCTCATGGCTAAATGTTTCCACCCCTGTGGTCATGGCATGAAAATATTATTAAAATAATTTTAGGAAAAATGCTTTATATTAAAAACCTTTATATAAACTGATTTTCTATTTAAGCAATACAGTTTTCTACAATAAAGTGAATGTGGTCTGATTTACATTAAGGACAGTTAAGTATGTGATTAATTTACAAAACAAAAAACGTAATGCTTTCATTTCTGTTATTTTTTCTTGCAATGAGTAATAAAATCAGATGAGCTCAGTTTCAATTCACTTTATTCACAATTTGTTTGTGAATGTAAATGTATGCAAAGGATTGTGGGTAACTGGAGAATAGGAAAGATGTGCTTGGTGCATCCTTCAAAATAAGCTCAAAGAAAAGCACGTAACAAATAGCTGCGTTCCAAGGATACTTCACATTGTGACCAAAACTTCACATAAAATCCAATAAAAAATTAAACAGTGGTATTATGTTTTAAATTAGTATTAAAACTATTACTAGTAAAATTGTTTACATTACTTGAAATAAAGCGGAAATAGTTGAAGTATTAGAATTACTAAAACTGAAATTAAAAAATAAAACAAATAAAAGCTAAATAGAAAATATAAAAAACTAATATAAATGACAAAAGCACAAAATTGAAATACTAGAATTACTAAGACTGAAATAAAAATAATTGAAAGCTGAATAAAAACATATAATAGAAATATATAATAGAAAATAACAAAAAATGACTTACTAAGACTGAAATAAAGATAAATGAAAGCTGAAGAGAAATATATAGTAGAAATATATAATAGAAAATAACAAAAAATTACTTAGACTGAAATAAAAATAAATGAAAGCTGAAGAGAAATATATAATAGAAATATATAATAGAAAATAAAAAATAAAATGACAAAAACACAAAATTATGAACACTTAAACAAAAAAATGAAAACTGAAAATTTTAAAATAAAATAAAAGCTAAAATACTGTAATATTAAAATAACACAAAGTAAAAAAGAAACATAAAATAACATGAAATGTCATAATATAAAATATTAAAATAACACTGAAATTAAAAAAAATCAATATAAATCAGCATTCCAAGCCCACTACACGAATGTAACATGATGTATTTTTGAGTAAAACTAAATATTCAATGAGTAAAATATGTTGGGATATGTGACGTGATTGGAGGGGCAGGTGACGTGATGTGACAGTTATTACATTCTAATGGAAGATTAAACATTTTTTCTTTGGAAAACTGACTACAAACAGATGAATGCTACACGATAAGACTAGGAATGTGTATTATGTAAACAGGGTCCATACCAACTCAAATATTATTCACTTGTATGTAAATAGCTTTCACACAAAATAAAAATCTCTCTTCTTTGACAAGCCAAATACTTAAAAGCTGTAATATTCTATTTAGAGCTGATAACATGTCAATAAACTTTTCATTAAGTGTTATATTATATCATGTAGTAATGATGGCGGGAGGGCTGGACTCACCCCGGGCTGCAGGTGAGTAGAGGTGACTGAAAGAGCTTCCTCCGTCGAATGAGCCTCAGCAGTGGTGCTTTCCCTGAGATCACTGGGGCCTCCAGAGGGACAGTTCATAATCATGTACTCCGCATCCTCTGCTAAACATAAAACACATACAATAATCTTTTATTTACACAGAAAAGAACCCAAAACAGCAAGTGAAGCAATAAACTGTGGTAAGAAGAGGTTAGCCATTCATAACAGAGGCATTTACATATAAAACTCTTTTCATTTATGTAGATGGTAAAGATGATCTTTTTTATATGTAAGAGTTATATGAGAGTAGCGGTCTTTGAACTGAACATCTGTCCCTCTCAAACTCTCCATGACCCTGCACTGACTCTCTGTATCCTATAAACGCTCTCAGTTCAGCTCAGTCTCTACAGCCGCAGGTGGATCTCCGACAGTTATAAAAAAGCATATAAAACATGACAGCTGTGTCAGAGCTGTGCTGCAGCGTTAGTGCACAGAAGGGATGTTTAACAAAAGTGCACTCTTTGTATGGTGGAGTTTAAATACACTTAAGGATCAACAAGTATACGGTAAAATACCACCTAAAAATGAAACAAGCTGCCTAAAAAGGAACTAAAAAACAAGTGCAGTAGCAATGCACCATTTTAATCAATAAACATTTTAACATTGTTTATTTACCCTACCTTTCAGATCTTATATGTAATTTTATACATACACTTTGTTTATATTTTTATATACTGTACTTTGAATATTTTTTAAACACTTGGTCACAATTTATTTTAAGGTCCAGTTCTCACTATTAACAAACCATTACCTATGACTTTTGCCTCAATAATGTAATGAAGGAGTCTTGACAACGAAGTGGGGATCCAAATGCAAAGCTTTTATTAAAGAGCATAGTCAGACGGGCAGGGTCAAACCAGCAAAACAGTACATCTAAGACAATCCAAAAGAGTAATCCACAAAAGAGGTTAAAGTCAGGGCAGGCAGCAATAAATCAGAAACAAGTTAACTGTCCAAGGATCAAAACACTATGACAAGGAAGGGCAAGAAAACACGGGAAAAAACAGGAGAACGTTACAGGCTAATGCTGGGTACACACCACAAGATAATCGGGCTGATTGTGGGCCGATTTCCAACAATCCTAGGAAATGTCCCAATTATCTTGGTGGTTCTAAAGATTATCTTATTAGATTTTCCTGTGGTGTGAGATGTGTTAAGAGTGACTGAATCTGCTCAGAAGAACGTTGGAGGCGGTCTGATCGTGAATCGTAAATATTCAACATGTTGAATATTTACGATCAGAAATCCTGATGTGTGTGTGGGGGGGGGGCAAGGACACCAAACATTATACGAGAAAAATGGTTAAATCTATTTTTTACCCCTCATGTTTTTTACCCCTCTCACATTTTGAAAACCTTATAAGATTTTAAAAATGAAGAACAGTGAGTGATTTTTGTCTTTGTCTTTTGTTGTTTGATTAATATTAAGCACACAGTCAGCAGCAGGAATATTAGCCCGCTGTCACTTTAAGAACCGCAAGGATCCACTTGACTGTTACACGCATATTTTCAGTCTCATCTGTTTACATGAATTTATTACATAACCAATGAAGGTTTATGTGAATAATCACTAAGTGCTGCATTTTGACAAATTTTTCCGTCGCTGAGCGCATACACAGATATCCTCCTGAGGAACAGCAGTTCTTTCACGCTTTTAAAAACATTAATAAATCTAATCAACTCTAATAATTCAAGCACGTTCCATTTTTCGAAAGTCACGTTACGTGATTTTACTGATTTACACGTTTACTGATTTACACGGCTTTTATGGAGGAATGAAAGCGCACAACTGGAAAGGGGGCAGAATGAGGCGCAATAATCGTTTTATCTCAATTGTTGTATTTTCATAATCGTTGGAGGCCGAAATCGAAATTGAATTTTTAATTTCACAATTTTAATTTTTAATTGCACAGCCCTAGTTAGTAAGGTAGTTGTTATGTTTAGGTATTGGGTAAGATTGGGGATGTATAATATATTCATACATAATATGTGCTTTAAGTTAGGGCTGGGCGATATGGCTGAAAACTGTATCACGATATCAGTGTTTCATATCGGTCGATATCGATAATTATTGATATTGCTTTTAAGGTGATACATCAAGTTTGTGGTATTACCAGTCTTGGCGGGGACGACGGTCTTGCATAATTTGGAGACGACATTTGGTCTGACTACGGTCAGACTTATAATATCCAAAAAACTGCCATACTGGCGAGCTGACTTTCTCTTTTATTTACAATTTCCTCGCTCGCTGCGGCACTCATTTTCTGCTTATGAAGAGGAATCCAGCAGACCAGCCAGGTCTGGCTGCAGACGTGCACTCTCAGCCGCGCGTGCGCACTTACACGAGACAACGATATGGAGCAACCAAACATGATACTGTTACATGATTGGCTGTTAGCGTGTCACTCCCTACGTTGCTAGGTTACCAGAGAGCGAGTGCCTTTGTTAATGCAACCAAACTTGCTTCGCAACCTTTGTTTTCTTCCGACGAAGAATAAAAAATATTGAACGTTTTATCGAAGACATTTTTTATTGATATCGTTCACGTGTCTATCGCGATACATATCGTTATCGTTTTATCGCCCAGCCCTACTTTAAGTACTAATAAACAGCAAATATGTTATTAATAGGCATGCTTACAAGCAACTACTTAATAGTGAGAATTGGTCCCTATACTAAAGTGTTAGCAAAATAGGGCTGTTGCGATTCGTAAATTTTAGTCAACTATTCGATTTTTAAAAATCATCGACGAGAATCCATAAAACACATTGTTAGACTATTTTCCAAGGCTGCATGATATTAAACCCATTTAAAAATCATAATTAAGCATAATTGTGAATTCACAAACGCTATGATTTAATTAAATAATTATATGCAATGCAGTTCTAATACAGTATAAGCTCTTTTATTATTTACATGCATGTAGGTTACATACGTGCGTCACACAGCGGCTCTGTTCACAGTAGTTCCACAGGAACTGTTATTTACATGTGAGGAGCATCTCAAACTCCCATCTCTGCATGTTGTGAGTTTGGGTTTATTATAACGTTCATCTGGGAATGCAACGTGTGCCATTTAATCATATTTGTAAGCTAAATCATTTATAAATCTATGCAAACAGGAGAATAAATCGCGGTTTCAAAATAAAAGCTCAAACCCTGACTCTGAGTTTACACGTTTTGATGTAAACATATTCATTTAATTACAGTGGCTATAGCATTTCTGTCCTAAAGAAATGGACAAATATTAAAGATTAAGTGGACATTTTAATAAAATGCTGCTTCGTCAATATTAAACAGTAATGTGTAAAAACAATCGTCAGGCCGTTGGCGCCCCCTGCAGGTCTTTGTTGTAATGCGTAATCTACATTAGCTCTATTGTTTATAATCAGTGTCGGGGAAAGTTACTTTTAAAAGTAATGCATTACAATATTGCGTTACTCCCTAAAAAAGTAACTAATTAAGCTACTTTATATGGAAAATAATGCGCTACATTACTTTTGCGTTACTTTTTAAATATGAGCAGGGCTTGATTGTTTTTAATGCAAGAAGTTCTAATTATAGCATATTCACAAAACATTTTATCGTATCACTAAGTTATCCTAAATAGCAGTAAAAGTTTTTAGCTAAGAGTTTTCTCTTAAAACCTATTCACAAAGCTGCTGAGACAAACTTTTACTAAGGAATAGAGAGAAGTCTTAAGCTAAGAGTAAGGGCAGGGTTGACCTGGTTGCTGTGGATCATGTCAGTATGCTTATTAACTATGCACACAGTGATTGGCTGATAGGAGAGGGAAGGGGTCTCTGTCAGAGATTTATTCATAGAAATATTGTAGAGCACGATATTATGTTGCCATATCCAAATAAAGGTTTAAAAAATAATGTTAATTGCCACATTCAAATAAAAATTTTAACATGCAGGCTAAGTGTCATTAATTAAACAAATATTATATGTTTAGCTAATTGTCAGTCTCTTACATGTATGCTTCTTGTAGCAGATGCATATAAACCGCCTTTTAATGAACAGAGTAGAATAATCATGGCTGATAGTAAGACATGCAAATGTAAAAGAAAACCAAACTGGACGCAAGAACATCTGTTACTTCTTGCCCAACTGGTTAATGAAAAGGATATAATCAAAGGAAAATTTGGATTTGAGATAACCTCCAAACCTTAAAGGTGATACCTTTTTAAAGGCTCATTATCGTCAAATGTTTCTAAAATGTTTATATTCTGAGCCAGATTGCTGGCAACAGCCATTTTAGGATAGTTGTGAAATGGTCCTCTTCAGTTCTCCTAACGTTTCACAGATTTAGGAGCTAGTTTTAGTGCCAAAACGCTTTTGCTCTTAGAGCAAAAATGTAGGAGTCCTACATTTAGGACTGACACACTCCCACTATTTTTAAGATTTTCTCCTAAATTAGCGAGTTAGGAGCTACTTTTAGCCTTAAGATGTTTTGTGAATACGGGCCCAGATCTAATAAATGGTGGGCAAACTTCAAAAACAAAAAACAATCTCAACAATCCTACCGTTTCAACAGCAGTGCATATTCGCATATAGAATCACACATTTACTTCATATAATCAAGCGGTCACCTGGTGCGTCCTTGTTGTCCTGTAGTTTATATAGCAGCTCTGTGATGGATTTTTTTTGGGCCTGAGCAATATAACTGAGATTCTCACTGTCCAGAACCAGCAAGAAGGCCTGCAGGTCCGAAACCAGCCGAGCCAGCACTGCAAAAATCACAGAAAACAGACATATGTATCAACACACACGATTAAATCATTTTCACATTTATACTCCTTGATTTTTATTTCTTTTCTTTGCACATGCCATATTTTCTCTCAAGCTCTTCAATGACACTGTTCATAATTACTTAATATAATTACTTATAATTATATGTTTATTTAGAATGTGATTATTTTAAATTGTAAGTAATATTTTGATAAATATATGACAGATTTTCAACAAAAAATATATGACAGAAATTCAACTAGCAAAAACAGACGATGAGGGCATGATGAAAGTTTCCAAAACCGATTTCAATTTATTCAACAAAAAGCAGAAAGTTGAAATCTGCCCTAAAAGTGCTTTAGTTCAAGAAATATCCAAATATGTCCAAATGCACATGAAGGGGAAATAGCTGTTATGAAGTTATGGATATATATAAATCCAGAATGAACTTGAACATGAATGCAGTCAAAAACTATGAATGCAGTCCCACTAACCTGTAATAGCTACCGCTCAGTGTTTCCAGGAGCGATCTTTGTTCGATTTATTTAAGCCACCAAAGTAAATAAACAGCCATGCTGATTGAATTAAGTTAGATTTTCAATCATTCATTCATGCTGATATTATGACTGAAGCAGAGGACTCCTAAACTGCTGATTTATTTACTCTCTCAGTTAAATAAGTGCTGCTCCATGCTGCTTTGCATTATTTATACTAAAGTGACTTTATATCAAGGTTAGAGTACATTCCTGCAGCCGAAGCCATTCATCACACTACACTCGAATCCACACAAACATCAACACATGTGCCTCTAACACACACGCTTAATACTGAATCAAACACATTTCTACCATTGTAGCAAACGCCTGCAGATTTTCAATCCTGCTGTGACATTTGGTGACTTAAGGAGGAAAAGTGGCCTCTACCTGTTTTATAATGGTTTAAAGTGAGGCCTGCTCTCTGTCTTGCCCTTATTATGTTGGCTACAGACAAATAGGCCACTGTTCAAGCCCTTACCACAGTAAACATACAGAGACTCCACACACTGTGTATATTACACAGACACACATCAGTGGTCCTTTGTGCTGCAGTCAATCCTCTCTCACTCTCTCTCACACATCATTTGACACTCTCTCCCGGCCGGTTTCTCAAAGTCCCTGCTGTTTGCTCAGACGAGCATCACTATTATTATTGCTCATATGTAAGTTTAGTAATGTGAATGAACACCAAGTCTAGGAATTGAAGTTTAGCACATTACTTACTCCGCGCTATAGAGACCTGAGCCATATCTACGGACCAGACTATCATACACTTAAAAATTTGGTGTAGAAACAATTTTCACTCAGAATTGGCAAGTGACACATTGAATTAAAAGTTACATTTTGGAGTAGGAGAATTGACATAATATTTTCTTGTACAACATACTCAAATAAACTTTTTCTTATTTACAACTTCCAAAAAAAAATCACTTTTTCTAATGTAGCAACACGTTAAAACCACTCAAAACACCTACAACCTTTTGCACAGGTAAGCGTCAATCATGTTTTCTTCAGAAAAAGCACTTCTAGAAGGTAATAAAACCTACTTCTTGCATCTTGCATATGCCATAATTTTCTCTTATATTCAATGTGAAAAAGGAGTGTGCTTTCACTTAAGTGCACTTAAAGAGAGATGCTTTCGTGACTTTTGTCCCTTTGAATGGGATTTTTTCGACAACATATTGTCAACACATATAAAATGCTTGGTCATTATGTTAACTTGTGTGTTATGATTATAAATATATGACTTACAGTATAAGTTTCAATAGAAATAAAATTTACATACATTTTAGTTTACATTTAGCAGTTACATAATTCAAAGTAATTAGAATTAATTATGAAATGACATATAGTAGAGATGGATATAGTAAAAGTACATATAGTAGACATTTAGTAAAGAAGTCCTACTTAAGTTACTGTAGTCCAAAAAGCACGTTCAACTAACTGCATATATTAAAACAAGTACTCTTGTAAAATATGGTAAAGTGTACTTTTTTTACAAGGGCATCGTCAGATGAATCCATTTTTTAAATCATAATGTCAGACATTACTAGTCCATCATATTATGTCATAAGATCTCTCTTTGATGACTTCTACACAGGCCAGCTGTTGGGATAGAGCTGAATGAACCTTTGAAAAGATCTCTGTAGGGAAGCACATAAAGACCAGCATGACGCTTCTGAAACACACGGGTACTGTTATTTCACTACTCGTTTAAAAATGGTTTTCAGTCCTTATCTGTCAGCGCTGAGGCCATCTACTGCACACGCTAGCATACTAAATGCTTAAACAGCAAACGTATTTACCATTTAACACTTCTTTTTTGTGTAGGAAACAGTCTGTCTGATCACAAAATGTTGATAATTCACATATTGTAAAAAAAAAAAAATAATCACATTAGCGATTCCTTCTACGAGATGATTGGATTTGTAGCATAGCTCATTAAGATAGCATGTTAGCGGTATGATACCCCTGCTGAAAAAAAACAATAGAAACCATCACAGAAATTCTAATGGTTTCCACTACAAATACCATTACAAACATTACAACTTTTAACCTGTTTCCTGCAGTTTTGGGACATTTTCCATTAGGATATAGTGGTTTTAACAAGCCAGAAGGTGACCAATTACCAGTAGAGACCAACAGTTTCCATTAAAACTAGTACAATTATACCATTATAACCAAACAAATATAGAAATTCTGTCATGGTTTCTATTGTTTTTTTTCAGCAGGGACTATGGCTGTGTCCAAATTCAGGGTCTGCATCCTCCTTAGGATCCTTCCTACCCGGTTGAAGGAGGAGGGATCCTCCGACGTCCGCAAAACCCGGAAGTCGGTGTTTGTGAATTTGGACAGCCTACCCTTCTTTCAGTTCCCTCCCTTACCCGTTGCTCATATCCTGTCGCCTAGCAACCGTGACAGCGCCAAGCAAGAAGCGGGAAAATGGACAAACAAACAGTTATTCTCCTCATTTTAATTCTTTTGGAAGAAATAAAGCAATTAAATAAATTAAATACTTTCTTTGCTCGTTGTCGGAGAGTTTTTTTATATCAGACTACAAGACAGTCACATCCAGGTAAGCCATTATAGCCTATTTTTATTTGTTTTTAAGTATTCTACTAATTTCTCCTACAAATTCATTGAGCCGAAGCATAAACTTTAGCTTGTTTTGTCAGAGAAACTCCTCTCCCACTCCGCTACCGCTCGCTTCGTCCGCCATTACGCTCTGCCGAAAAGAATCATGGGATAGGTAGGACGGGAAAGGATCCACCACACCCATCCTTCCAATTCGGGGAAAAGGAGGACGTATTTGTGGGCCGCATTTGAAGGATCCTACGAATTTGGACAGCCTTCGTCGCGGCGCTGTGACGTAACATCCTTCAAATGAGTACTCCGAAGGATGCAGACCCTGAATTTGGACACAGCCTATAGCAGGCCAATTGGCTAATAATTCGCTAAGCTAGCAAACTAATCAGATAACGTTATGCTTAAGGTAGCAAGTTAATTTGCTAACAGTAAAGCAAGTCAGTCGAAATCACAAAGGGCCAGAGAGAGAAGAAAACTGTAAACGTGGCTCCTTATCCGAGGCCGAGCTTTTATCATTTGCCAGAGAAAGGATCAGAGGATCCAAGTGGAGCTGTTTCAAAGGATGTGTCTCTTTGACTCTTCTTTACAATCAAACCTCACTGAATCCTGCAGTCAATAGAAAATCAGCAGCTTTGACAACAAAAATATTACGTTTAAATAAATAAAACTGTATCTCATTCACTAATAATTATGTGGATTATCTCTTTCACACACACGAGAACGTCTCGTAAAGAATTTACCTTTGAGGCCCATTGTTACCATTTAAAACACTAATGCACTGCAAAACTATAAACTTCTGAGCTTGAACAGAAACTCAGCCTCTGGTCTGTGCAAACCACTGCTCTTGGTTCACACTGTCTATTTTCCCAAATAGGGTACCAGAGCTGAGCATCTCAATTGTGTCTATTCTGAACTCCCATGTCTGCAGGGTGCAGTGGTGGTTTAGGACTCCAGCTGTGGCTTCATCTCCTGGGAGTAAACATCTGAATTCCCATGGGTTTATACGGGGTCATGGGTGAAAACTAGTAGACATCTAACAATGCCTCAACAGTGCTGTTCAAACAAACATTTCAAGAACTGTAAAAAGAGCCATGAGAATGCACTAAATCCCACCACAACTTATGTAACTTTCTCACATCAAGAAAAATAGAGGCATGTATAATATATCCTATAGATATCTATATCCACTGCCTCCAGAATCACTGATATATTACTTACATGCAGGCCCACATTGACTATGTTGATTTTTTGCTGTTATTTTGATGGAAAACTTTATACATAATGGTCATTTCCATTCCATTCCTGTGAATGGGTCAAAGACAAATTTGCAAGATAAAGGAAAAATATTTTTGACTTGATAAGACTTGACATGAAATGTCATGTGATAACCACCATGTAAATAAATGACGTTTTCCACATACATCTTAATTTTTATTTATTAAAAAAAAGTAAGGTAAGGTGTTTTACAAATATCTTGAATCATTAATACAGAAATCTAAAAGTTTTTGTGTAGTCACTCCATATTGTACTCATTGCAAGAGACTTTTTGACCTTGTTAGTGTACTATTGTTATAGAAATTGTAAAAAACAAAAACAAAAAAAACATAATATAACGTATATATAACCTTTAAAATAAATCTATAAATGAGGTTTTTCCCCTCATTATATTCCATCAAAAATAATTAAATTAATTAATTAATTAAATCAATAAATGGATGAATAAATAAATAAATGTAGAAATTTAAAAATGCTCATCATTAAAGTGACAATTTATTTTATTTTATTTATTTATCTTTTTTTATATTTATTTATTTATTTGAATAAATTAATACATCCAGAAAAATGTTAAACGTTAAATTTGGCAGCTCTACTATTAAATTTACAATACAACTGAATGTATACTACCGAGTACATTTGGATTTTGCAAACACAAATGAACATAAACAACAAATAAATGCAAATAAAAGATGTGTGTGACCCTACAGCTCACAGTTAAACATTATACATAATAGCAAAAAGCTGTTTTTCTCCAGAAACCTGGGGCTGGGACAATAACATACAGTATCACTTATTCCAGAAAGCTTCCTGTAAAAAAGAGAATTCTGTTTTCATTTATCGAACACACTGACCTTCAGACATGACAGAGCTGGCGATGGAGTGCTAACAGTAAAGTCATTAAGCAAACAGAGCTCCAGCCAGATGTCAATGGCTGACTGTGACGGAGGCTCTCTGTCCTTCAGATTGTCATTCTCAAGGTCTCAGTCTCCACACTACCCTCTTTTCTTCTCCTAACGCCACCATTTCTCACTGCCACACTGTATTAGCAACTTCAGACAATTTTCTTGAGCAGATGTTCAAAGCAAGCCTTCGTCATGCTTTTGTGTATGCAAGAATCTATAAAAACACTTTCACGTGTTATTGTGATATTTTCACATTTTGGCTAAATAACATTTGATTCCTTTGACATTCCACTGTTTCTCATAGACTTAAGCCAACAACAACTGTCTGCTAAGAAGTCACCCCACCCATTCTTGCTTGGTGCAGGAACTGTAAAATGTGTGGAGGATAAATATTGAGCATTGTCATAACAACGTCTCAAAGGTCAAAGAATCCAGCTACTGGCTTCCGGCGAAATCAAACACACACAAACCCTCATCCTTTATCGCTACTGAACCTTTATTTCTGATGTCTACACTCTTAAAAATAAAGGTCATTTATTGGCATCAATGGCTCCATAAAGAACCTTAAACATCCATGGAACCTTGGCCTCTATTCTTCAATTCTTCTAATACAGCCTTGATATCTCAAACACTAAAACTGGATAATAAACTGTATGTGGAATATATTTCCATCTGATTAGTTATCGATCAATACTGCTTTTTCTGTGCTGTACATTGCCACAATAATTTATAAATAATTTTAAATCCTGATCAATAAATATTGATGGTGCTCAAAACTACTGTCTTATCATGATCAATATTTTGGTGGAAACTGATATTGATGAATGAAAAGATTCTGGGCTGATGAAGAGAAAGTTCAAAAGCACTTCTTTATAATGTTTTATTACATTATAACTGTATTTTCTGTCACTTTAAATCAAGATAAAATAAATAAATATTTATATTATTAATATTTACTAAAATATTTGGATAACATGTCCCACAGAAAGAAAGAAAGAAAGAAAGAAAGAAATGGCTTATACTGCCACTTAGACTTCCATTGTAAATGCACAATTGTCAGCTGATTTTCCCAGCAGGCTTTCACAAACCTTAGGACAAGGATAGATTATTTTTTAATGGTGATCTGCTGTCTGTTGCACATACTTTACATTATAGTGCGACTGAAAGTTTTGTACCCATAAAAACATCCATGAACTCTTTTGATGAGGTAAATTACTATACACTTTGTACAAGTTGTAGTCTGTAATTTCATTATATCTATATTTAACCTTTCCTCTCCTGACCGAACCCTAAAGAAAAATAGTTCTCCTTTGAGTGCATTTGCTTGTAAATCACTTTACATTTACTCTACAGTATACATGAATTTTGGACTGTATGTTTACATTACCAGAAAAGTTTTGCATGCATAAACTACTAATACTTAGTTTTTTTCCCATTAATCGATATGAAATATAAGCTCTTCATCTTATGTTTTCTCATACAACAGTAGCTCCATTCACATTCATGCAAACACGACAAGCACTTCAGGCTCATTGTAGAGATGTCACGTTCTGTGAGGGGGCAAGACCACCCTCTGCATTTGATTCATTAGCAAAACTAATGCCCTGAGGCGCGTGGGCGTCGTCAACATTTCGGAAATGCCTCGAACACCCACTCTGTGTGTTTGTGTTGGTGAGGACACAGAGAGACATTTTGCGTTACTGGCCAAAATTCTTCAAAAGGGTATATAACCTCTGGTCAACTGATTTGACCCCTTGTTGACAGCTGACCCTTTTGTCTGACACAATAGAAAGCCTGTCTGAAAAGAGCAATGAATGAATCCTCAAGCAGAGGTCCATGGTAACATGCTAGTCTTCAGCACGATCAAAAGCATTCACAACACAGACACACTAAACCGCCAAAAACAAGGGAAACGCTGTTTTATGCTTTCTCCAATATTACACAAATATTGATTAAACTTCATTTTACTTTTTGCGCTCTAAACAAAACTGCATGCATCTTGAGGAAGAACATTCTAGCCAGATATGTTATGAAATGTTCTCAGTCTGGTTTTCAAGGACAACAGAGAGTCTTTAGAAATGCTCTTTCTGAGCCTTGGTGCTCAAGTGGGAAACACAGGTTCAAATCTGACTTGCAACCTATATATACATAATTCAAAATGTGTCTGTAATATATTTTTTTAAGGTTTTTTTTGCTTATTAAAGCTGCATTAATTTAATCAAAATGCAGTAAAAAATGTAATTTTGTGAAATACTACAATTTAAATAACTATTTGAATACATTTTAAAATGTAATTTATTCATGTGACGCACAGCTGAATTTTCAGCATCATACTTCAGTCTTCAGTGTCCCATGATCTCTCAGAAATCATTATAATATGCTGATTTGCTGTTCAACAAACATTTATTATTATTATTATTAATGTTGAAAAAAAGTTGTGCTGCCTAATATTTTTGCGTAAAACATTATTCTTTGATGAACTGAAAGGACAGAATTGATTTGAAATAGAAATCTTTTGCAAAATTCTAAATGTTTTTGCTATCATTTTTGATCAACATAATGCATCCTTACTCAATAAAATTATACAATTGTAATGGTATTGTATGTTGAATACTGTCAGTGAAACTGAACTTGAATAAAAATGATCACTCTAGACGAAGAACTGTGGTTTATAAATATTTACACAGATCTGAGCAATGTAACAAGAAATGTGTTTGTGACCTTCTGCGGTTGTTCGTTTTCACCAATTCCATCCCAGTCACCTCTGAACATGATGCATTATGCCAGAAATACAAAATCTGCAACTGAATCAACCAAAGTAAAGAAGGGTGCTGCAGAGTCTAAGTGAATAACCCAGAGATGCTGACAGTTTGAATTAAGAAACGCTGTTCTCACATCATCACCGTATCCTGTCCCCGCATCATGACAGCCACCAAAGCCTTTCAAGTGGCTCTGTGTTTAGAAAATGAGTAAACACACACATACACTAGCATCTAAATATGTTTAAACAGCAGTTGATGCCACTATGGGGGTCTAACCACATGATGTCTCCAAACAGACACACGGCCTGATGTCTCAAACATATGCACACCTCAAATCTGTGTCAGTCCCAGAACAGAACAGTGTGTGACTGACAGACAACTCCAAGACTTCAAGCTGTGGGAAATACAACAGCAGAACTCATCTAAGCTATGTTTTGAGCAGGGAAACACTGCACTGAATGGTCTAGGCACAGATCCTAACAAACAACATGAGACAATGTGTGAATGAGATTTGACAAATTAATCCATTCTGGAGTGGATGTTATGCAAATTATATAATGGAGGAAAGAGAAAGAGAGAATGTGTGTGTGTGTGTGTGTGTGTGTGGGAGGTCACATTCTTGTTTTGACCGATAGTGACAGAACAGGGAAGAGGAAAATAATTCGTTGAAACAAAAATGCACCAAAACCTATATTTAAATATATTTTACAATTATTGACAATATTCAAGATATTCATTATACATTTATGTATTTATTCTGAAACGTCATACAAAAGAATTGCTTTTTTTATTTTTTATATCAGAGCATATTTTACACATTGTTTTCACTAGATAAAAGTGTATAATTGTTTTTTTATGCACAAAAAATACACACTATTATTAAACAACAATATTTACCTACAGTACATACAGTACTGTTCAAAAGTTTGAGGTCAATTTTCTTTCTCTTTTTTTTTGCTTTAATAGCTGCAAAAAAATCAGCTTTGTCTTCAAATAAATAAATTACATTTTAAACTACAGTAAATTTAAAATTGATATATTTCATAATATTACACTTTAACTGTAATTTTAATCAAATAAATACAGCCTTGATAAGCACAAGAAACATTTTCCAAAAACATAAAAAAATCTAATCCCAAAACTTTTGAACAGCAGTGTATATTTTTATTTTAAAAAAAGAACAGTTGTGACACTTACATAAACTTGATAACTGCAAGGATTCCCTTCATCTTGCAGACCCTCAACTGCTAGATCACATGACCTCCACTGTCTTCACTCCCATTGGTAGTTGCAGTTCATTTGCATAAAGGTAAACTTTTCTCAACTTTGTTGAGTCACCAGACTGCCCACATGCAACTGTCAATAGTTTTTATAACGATTAATTGAAAAACACAGATTGAACTGATTCATTTAGATGATTCTTATCAACTCAATCACTGTTCTACTTGAATTTAAGTCTTGCACGCTCATAAAATGAATAAAAAAACATTCAAATGTTTGAATATTTAGCAAACACTGGATCATTTCCAGTTCTAACTTAAATACAAAAACGTGATTATGGAAAAAGTGCATAGAAGCCGAACAGTAATGTTATCCATGATGTCAGTTTTGTTTCCCAACATGGTTTTTGTTTTCAGAAACAGAAAGTTTGAAAGAGTTTTGGAAGGCAGTAAAGCAGCTCATTTGCTCCTATCAGACTTCACACTACACCGCCGCTGGTGAAATTACCACTGCTCTCTGACCTTTACTTAAACAAACCGAGAAACTCGCGCCTCTCCTGAGATTTGAGTCGTGGCGGCGTGGCTGATGGGGGAAACTGGAGGACTATTACTGACATTCCAGAACAATGATCAAATCTACACGGCTACAACAACAATAACTGCAATTATGAGACATCAGAACTGAAATATTCAACACCTCTGTCTTTTTGAGTTCTGAACAAGTTGCTAAGATGTGTTTAGAAATGGATGATTTTTTACAATGCTGGTGTTGTTTAGTGAAAGGTTGTAGGTTCGAATCCCAGTAGGATTGATTCAAGACATATGTGACCCTGGAGCACAAAACCAGTCATAAGTCGCATATTAAGTACATTTGTAGCAATAGCCAACAATACATGGTATGGGTCAAAATGATAGATTTTTCTTTTATGCCAAAAATCATTAGGATATTAAGTAAAGATCATATTCCATGAAGACATTTTGTAAATTTCCTACCGTAAATATATCAAAACTTATTTTTTGATTAGTAATATGCATTGCAAAGGACTTAATTTGGGCAACTTTAAAGGTGATTTTCTCAATATTTTTTTTTTTTTTTTTTTTTTTGCACCCTCAGATTCCAGATTTTCAAATAGTTGTATCTCGGCCAAATATTGTCCTATCATAATAAATCATACATCAATGAAAAGCTTATTTTCAGATGATGTATAATTCTTAATTAGAAAAAAAGTACCCTTATGAATGGTTTTGTGGTCCAATGTCACATTAAGTAAGTCACTTTGAATAAAAGACTCAACTGCGTTAATAAGTAAATGAAACTGGAGACTTGTGACTAAATGAGACAAAACTGGCATAAAAGATCTCTGAAACTATTCAATATGATTGGTTGCCCAGTCAGTGAGTACTACCTAGTGGTTTTATCCAAGTGACTCACAGTAACTTAGGATACAGTATCTTGGTCAATGGCTCAAAATGATAGTTTGTAAATCAGCCCTTGAGATTCAGACCAACTACCTCACGAGTTTTAACCACTTTGTCACAGCACTCCAACTTATAAACACCAAAAAAAGTTGTTTCTTATGGAAAATGTGTGTAGGTGATATGAAGTAGATCTAATGTGGCTCATATGAGTTTTTAACTGGAGCACTGCATTCATTCAGATTACAAACCGATGTGAAAACAGTGAAATACCTTCCTGCTTGTCCATCGCTGGAAATGCTCAAAGCGTCCAAGAGAGCTGTTCTCGTCCGCGTCCAGAGTTCATCGCTGAGTCTGCTCCTGGATGTGTAAACGAATTTAAAGTGGCTTTATGTGAAATTCGAAGTGAATTAAGTGAGAGCTGCGGGTCAGCCGACAGACAAACGAAGATAACAGCGAAACTGTCCAAACAAGCGCCTACATTGTCAACATCCACTCCACATCTCTGTGTATCACTGGACTCTCTCCGCCTCCAGCTGCGCTTCTGAGAGCCGCTCCACAGCGCCACCACGCGCCCTCAATAACTATTACTAACAAAACCTGCATGTATTGTAGAGAATTAGCTGATTTATCTGGGTGATTTATTTACCTGGGTGAGGTAGTAAATGTTCATTTCATTTACAAAGGAAAAAAAAACCCGTTAATTTTATGAATGAAAACATGACCCTGGTGACACAGTGATGGACAAATATAAATTGGAGCAACATTTATATTTCAGCAGTGTTGGTGCTAATGCATTACAAGTAACCAGTGTTGGGCTAGGTACTCCAAAAATGTAATACATTACTCTTTACTACTCCTTTCAAAAGTAATAGGCCTATTAATCCTTGAATTATTATTTTCGAGCAACAGTACTTAGTTACATTACATTACGTTACTTTTTCAAATAAGTATTACAAGTTACTTTGTTTTTCCATTTATTTACTGATGCCTCTCCTGTCACCCTGAAATTGAGAGAACATGAGGCTTTCTTCAGCCTCAGGCTTATTAATTTCACTTTCGGTGTGAAAGGTGACAAAAAGTAACATAATGCATTACTTTCCATAAAAAGTAATCCAATTAGTTATGGAGTGAAAGAAAACTTTTGTGTTAAATTACTTTTACTTGCAAAGAATGCAAAAGTTTCTGCTTTTGCATCTCCGTGTTACTTTAGGGACTAATAAATAATTAAATACTTTACATAAATTAACCCTCGGTTTCACAGACGAGGCTTAAGCTAGTTCCAGACTAAAATGCATGTTTAACTGAAAATATGTCAGTGTCATTGTCAAGATGCACACCTTAATGTTTTCTTCTAAGGCATTTTTGTAAAATGTTGCTTAAATATCTTAATTTAACTAAGGCCTAGTCCAGGCTTAAGCTAAGATCCGTTTGTGAAACCGGGCCTAAACATTTACATTTTAAACGGTTCAAAAATAGACATTCAGTAGTTTCTTCAGTTCTGTCAAAAATGACCCAACATAACTAAATTCATCGTATTTAAGATGTGAAAGGCTTAATCGCACTTTCAATCAGTAAAAAGCAGACACAAAATGCTGTTAAAATCATACATTTTATTGAACTGAATATTCATTCAAATGATCTGTTAGAATCATTAGAGAACCACTAACAAATAATAAAAAAAATGAAACAATACCACTGCTATTAATAATAAAATCATAACAATACACTCACTTTAATAAATCCATTTTATTTTTCCCCATTCATCACACTTTCACATTAAAAAAATGAAAAGAAGAAAAACACTATTCATGAAGTAGAGAAAACTGAATATATATGTTAATATTTGGAACATTTTTCACATGAAAATTGTCAGATGCTTGTTAAGAAGAGCATATATTCTTATTTTGAAAACATTCGTCCTTTTAGGTGTGTAAGAGTTTTAGGAAGTATTAATGTGTGCCTCGCTGCAGAATATTCCTAGCAAAATGTATTTCATAAAGAAGGCCTGATTTCTGAAGCCACAAATATTTTCAGACCAGAAAAACACAACTTTAAGCTGCCACTCAAAAAAAAAAAAAAAAACATGATTGATAAGTATCATAATTTCATGATTATTGTGTATTGTGATGATCATTTGATCATTGTGATGAGTTTGTGCCCCTTTAGTCACGCAAGAAAAGATTTCAAACGGCAGAAGTGTAAATCGGGTGTCAGATTGTGTTCACATAAAATATGTTCTGTTGAAAGAACAGCCATTAAAACAGAAAATTGATATGCATATAGCCACATATTCCTTTTGAGCAGTGCTTCTACAAAAATGAATTTGGAATGTCTATATTTGTACTTCTACTGTACATACTGTAAGTTAATATATGTGTTGCTTATAAGTGATTGTTTTGTTCTTATAACATTTTTGTTCTTTTTTATTAGGTACAAACTCTGGATACAAAGCATGCACTCTATTCAAACACTTCATTTGGTCACTGGAGCAATAAAAGCATAAAAATTAATATGGGCAAGAAGAATATATGAATTGCATTTGGAACAGAATTTAGAATGTCTTTCAAATTCCAATTGAATTTTTGAATTTTAAAACATAGAATTAAAATGAAATAAAAAAATCATGCGACTGCTAGTTTTTATACATTCTATCTTACCACTGCATAATAATATAGATTTAATTCATTATAATTCATTTATTTAATATATAATGTATATTTAGATATATATTTAACATTTTGTTATATGTTATAAATTACAAAATGTTAAATAATATACAGAAAAATCCATTTAAATATGAATAATTAATTAATATTTTGACTAATTAGTCAATATGAATGTTAATTATGTTTCATATAATTATAATTAATATAGTAAATTAATAAAATTAAGTTTTCTTTGTTGCAAAATGTGGACCAATGAAATATCACTGCTGTGTGAATGTGTCCATTTTTTTTTAATTGCAGTTAGTAAATTAATCTTCCTCCAATTCCAATTTAACATCCTGTGGGTCCTGACCCATGCAATTCAAATTGACATTCATGCACTGAAAAGCTCTTTAACTCTGAATTCTGCTCAACCCTGTATTTGTAAATCTACAGAAAGCAAAAACCAGAGCTGCAAAATCAATCCATCAGGCTAACAGCAACCATCAGGTGCTAACGTCTGAAATCCCTTTATATCCTAACCTATCCTTATCCTATAAAACAGGAACACTATAAAAAACATTTCCAAGAACAAAAGAGGATCAAACCAAAACTGTAAAGGTGCTTTAAAAGGCAATAGCAGCAAAACGGGGAAGAGGGAGAGAAAAGACGATAGGATAGAGGGAGCGAGTGAAACTATTCAATCAATACATCCTGCGGAAGAGAAAAAGTATTGATCACACCCACAATTCACAATCCATCATCACTGAAGAAAAGCAGGATACATTTGCCATGCAGGATATATCCAGAATTCAGTAAACGCTCACTAATGTACAGTAGCTCTCTTTGGAACAGAATACTCTCACTCAGAATCATCAGCTGTCGTTATACCTGTATATTGTTCCGCTGGTATTTGCGTGGGTAATATTGGTGTTAAGGTGTAAGGAGTGAGGGTGTGCAACATGTGCGTCTTGAGTCTCTAGTATAAATTGTACTTAATTTCAAACTATCAGCATTACTTGATTTGCTTTATTCAAATGCTGAGCTGCTTTTACAAATATGGGTCAATGACAAATAAGACTGTCCACCATAAAAATAAAAAAAAGTATTCTTTGCATTGGTGTATGCTGGTTTTATATGGCTTCTAAAAATGTTTATACCTTACATTTTTAATTTAAAGTAATTAAGGGAATTTCATGAATTTTACATTTTACAACCTGAACTAACCTTCCTGTGTCATAAAGATGTCTAATTATTTATATTAACCTAATTATATTAATTTCCTGTTTTCTTCTGCATATCGGTTAAACCACATGATTTTAGCATTGAAAGTAAAAAAAAAAAAAAAAAACCTTAATAAGCAGTGAAGCAGTTTTGTTCAAAAATTTTATATTTTTGTAAAAAATAAAAATAAAAGAATATGCCAAACCACTTAAGATTTTCAAGAATTTCATTCTTTTTTCTTCTTTATATCAGGACAGTTCTTGCATTTTTATGAATGCGCTTTATATTCTGAAGGTTTGTTAATTCATGCTTAGCACATAAATGCTGAAAAGTGTGGCAGTGACTTAAACTCACAGATTCCTGCTGGTCCATCTGAACTGTTCTGCAGGGATTTGGTCTGCTCAAAAAACTGGTGTGATTCATATCTGTTTCATGTTTATTCGTAGCGTTATTATCTGTGTATATCATTATAGCTTTACTAAGCACACAGAAGAGGACTTGGTAACCTCAGTGAAGTCCTGACATAGTAGCTGCAACTAGAAAAACAGACAACATTAAAGACTCGGATATGATTGTTAGCTGCAATCAGATATGGGGCTTATCAAACGATAAGGATAACTGATTTTTTTTGCTGGCTCCATAATCACATTCCTCATTTCACATTCCACATCTTTCCTTAACTCGTGTCGCCTGTATTGTTTTCACAAGCGGAAGTGCAGATGCGTGACAGTGTTTGTAAAAGAACATATTTCTCTGACTACTAGAAGAGAGAGGCTTTCTTTTTCAGGTCGTTCCGCTTCCAAAGGGAGAGCTGGTCAAATTCCTCTATGGACATTCCAAAGACATTCTGGAATTCCTCAGGTGACAGGTGCCTCTGGAGAGAGAGGTTAAGTGGTCAACGTTTCCCAACAGAACAGTGCAACAGGGTAAAACAATGAGCAAAAGCAATGTCTACCTCCAGTCTTGTCCTGTCTACACCAGGAGGAAGTTTGTTTCTGCCTCTGTGGGTCACAATGAGCATCTCATATGGGTAAATCTGCCAAACGAACACATGTTCATAACAATATTAATGAACCAGGATCAAACTGTCACTTTAACTATATAAACAAGAGCTCATATACACAAGCAATAAACACAATCATCCTAATTAGTTGACAGATGATATGGTTACATCACCTTTTGTTCCAGCATACTAGGGAGTGAATTCCCTCTGTCTATTCTTCTGCTTTGGGCATCTCCATTCTATAAAAGAGAGAAGACCACCATAAGATCACATACCACAACTGGGATTTGTGCAGTTATTACAAAAAATCTGATTGTAAATGTTGTAAAACTAATGAGATTGAAGGTTGCAAAGCTTGACTTAATTATTTTATTATTTCTGAAATGGTAATACTTGTCACGGTGCACACAGCAAGGATGAACAAAGAACATGAGACAAGTATGTAAACTCAAAGAACAGTCTTTAATGACTCCAAACAAGGCAGAGCAAGACAAGGCAAGGTAGACACAGACAGGAAGTAACAAGTAGAACAGACAAAATCTAACAGAACAGACAGGACTTATAATCATAGATAATTAGACAAACACAGCTGGACAAGAATTAACTGATAATCACACGAGACAAGGACAGGAAAAAAAAACAAATAAGGAATCATGAGGCGGGAACACATGACACACGACAGAGGACTGACATAACTCCCCCCTCCCGGAAGGCGCGTCCCGCGCCTTAACAGTTGGCGCTCTGGAGGCCCCTCAGCAACCGCTTTCACTTCCGCGACAAGAAGGCAGGCGGCTGGGAATGGGCTTGAGTCAGCGGGGGGGGCGTGGGCTAGGGTGAGCCACGAACGGCGGGTTGGCTTTCCCCGCGGACGACGTCGTGATTTGAGGGAGCCGTGGATGGCGAACTGGAGGGAGCCGCAGAAGGTGGCAGACATGACTTCCGAGCGGCGGATATCTCCCGCGATTGGCGGGCATGAGGGCTCGCGGCCAGAGGACTCGCAGCGATCCCGCTGAACTACCACGCTTTGAAGTCGCGGGCTAGGGCGGAAGGACGAGCGGCGACTTCCATGCCACAGGACAGACAAACAGGAACAAACAAAAGACTTTAAAAAAATTTACAAAACAAAACGAGGTGAAGGGGCGCCGCTTACTGTTTTGGTCTGGTTTTCTATCACGGTGCACACAGCAAGGATGAACGAGCAACACGAGACGAGGATGTAAACTCAAAGAACAGTCTTTAATGACTCCAAACAAGGCAGGGCAAGACAAGGCAAGGTAGACATAGACAGGAACACTGGGGAGTAACAATTAGACCAGACAAAATCTAACAGAACAGACAGGTCTTAAATACAAGGGATAATCATAGATAATTAGACAAACACAGCTGGACAAGAATTAACTGATAATCACACTAGACGAGGACAGGAAACAAACCAAATAAGGAAACATGAGGCGGGAACACATGACACACACGACAGAGGACTGACAATACTGCAATTGTCAACATATGAATGGCTTGCATTGTATTCCTTACTTAAAGGGTTTGAAAAAAATTATAAATTAATCTGTTCATCTGTTTAAAAAAACATTTATTTTAATATAAACTCTTACATACCTGGAAATCTGTGAAAAAAATGAGAGAGAGAGAGTAACAAATAATAATACAATGAGCATGGGGTACAAAACATTGAATTCAATTTGATTTATATTCATTTAAAAAAGGTGAGAATAAAACACAAAAAAACACAATACAATAGAATAATGACTCTCGGCACTCTAAATAAAATGTGAATAAACATACTACATTCTAAATACTCTACTATTTAGAATAGAATAGAATTATGACTCTTAATGACTGATATATTTTATAATAAAATACTGTAAAATAGAATTATGACTTATGATATTGGCACTCTGAAGTGTAACAAATATTAAAAAGACATTTTAACATTAAACTGGAACTTGCTCTGATAAAATAAACATGGCAAAAAATCTGATCTACTATTTAGAAAAGAATAGAATAGATCAGAATATGATTACATCATGGCAATACTTGTACATTTACTACTTTCAATAGAATAAAACAGAATTATGACTCTTAAAACTGGGACTCTGTTTGAAGTGTAAATAAATATGACAAAAATGACTCTTTATTAAATTACTCTACTATTACATAGAGAGAGAATAGAGATGAGTGCTTATAATACTGGAACTTTGACTACATTTCAAACAAACAAGGCATTGCTGTACTCTTTAGAACAGAATAAAATGGAAATTTATGACTCTTGATAATGACACTGACTGAAGTGTAACAAATGAAAAAAAGAAAAGAAAACTAGAATAGAATAGAATTATGCCTCAATACTGGTGCTCTAATTGAAGTAAAAAATAAGCATGACAAAAACAGAACAGAACAGAGCAGAACAGAACAGAACAGAACAGAACAGAATAGAATAGAATAGAATAGAGATCAGTGCTCTTTGATTAAGTTCCAAATAAACATGGCAAAAAATTGCTCTATTCTTTAAAACAGAACAGAACAGAATAGAATTATGACTCTTAATACTGCCACTCTGATTGACGTGTATCAAATGCAAAACAGAACAGAATAGAATTATGACTCTTAGTACTGATACTCTGACTGAAGTGTAACAAATGCAAAAAACACTGAACAGAACGGAACAGAATAGAATAGAAATGTCATTATCACCACTCTTACTTTGACTCCCTTTATCACTGTTTGAAGAGGAGAACTCTGCAGACTGGAGCTGTAACACACAAACACCAGACTAATTAAATCAGTGTAATTAAGGATGGATCTCACAAAGCTGACATATCAAAACAGTTTTCATTTTCCCACCCTGGTCAGGCCAGTCTTAGTGTAGGAAGGAAATGAGGGGGATTTGGAGGCTGCGCAAAAGAAAAGAAGAAACATGTTAATGTAGTGACACAAATAGCATTCAAATAATCATCTTAACCAAGTAATGATGCTGAAGCCAGCATGTTTTCTATTAGGGATACGTGTCGTGTGTATGCAGTGCATCTCTTCAACCAGAAGGGGCCACTGTAAGTACAAGGTCAACCGCCTTTTGTGATTTAGTCGAATCACATCCATTTTCAGTGACACACAATACAAAGTATAATGAAATAATCAAACCAGTTCAAATTGAGTTCTCTAGACGCTGACCTTTCCCCTAGAGACATATAAACTCTAATCTTATTCAGATTATTAGTCTGCCGTGCATAAACTCTGATTGCAGGTGGAAAGACTGACTCAGATGTCCAGTACACAACAGCTGCTGTCAGTAATGCTGCTTATCTCTGAGTATCTTTCTGTTCTGTGATTCCTCATGAGACAGTTTTGTGAAAATCATATCCACACAGTGACAACCACACAAGCACACACACACACACACATTGAAATGTACCCAGATGCATGTGTGTCCTGTCGGGCAGAGACCGCGTTTTCCTTTGGACAGGGGCTGATCTTTCGATCTCCTCCTTAAGTATCAATTTTCCAAGATTGGATTGAATCTGTGAAGAGAGAGAGAATGAGAGGTGAGAGACTTTGAGGGGTGAGGTGGACACTGAAATATTATACCCAGGCTGAGAGACTGAATTGATCAGCTTGGCTCCCTGTTTCGACAGGAAATGCAAGAATCCCTACAGATTTGTCCTTCATTTGAAACCAGCAATGGCCTTCACTTGAAGGTCGAGTGAGACAAAAGATCTCACAAATAACAGCCAACCCAATAAACCTTTAGCCTCGGTGTCTTAAAAAAATAAGGTTTAAGAAAAACAGAACAGGAGAAAAGTAAAAATGTATAATAGAAAAATAAATAAATATTCAAAAAGTTAAATATTTGTATTAATAGCTGGCCATAAAACTGCATGTACACTACTGTTCAAACTTCTGGGGTTCAAAAGATTTTTTATGTTTTTCCAAAAAGTCTCTTATGCTCACCAAGGCTGCATTTACTTTATCAAAAGCACAGTACAAATAGTTTAAAATAGCTTTCTGTTTTAATATATCTTAAAATAATATAATATAAAATAATAATAATATAATTATAATGAGAAATTAATTCCAGTGATGTTTCAAAGCTGAATTTTCAGCATCATTACTCTAGTCTTCAGTGTCACATGATATTATCCTTCAGAAATCCTTCTAATATTCTGATTTGCTGCTAAAAAAAAAAAATTATTTATTATGAAATTAATATCATTAAAGTATATTATCAATGTCATGTATATTATCAAACAGTTGTTTTTATATTTTTTGGTTAAAAATGTGAAACATTACTTTGAAATGTATTTTTCCGTAACTAAAAATGTCTTAAATGTCACTTTTTATTCATTTAATGCAATCTTGCAGAGTAAAATTTATTGATTTCTTTAAACAATAATAATAATGAATAATAATACGAGAATGAAAAAATGCTAATTAGTTTAACTATAAAACTTCAGGAAACAGCTTGACACATCACAATTACTCTTGAACAGATAAGATCAAGGGTAAGATAAGATAATTTTACAGACAAACACCTTGTTGAGCTCTTGTTTCTGCATTTGCCGAAGTCTCCACATGTCTTCAGACCGATCACTGTCGTCATACTTATCATCCTCCTCACCCTCCTCTCCCTCAGCCACCTTGGACGCCACACTTTTCCTCCGCTCTTTCTCTGTGATACAAACACATGATTATAAGAGTGTAAAAGTGTAAAAAACAAGTCGATGAACACTTACCACATCAACAAACAGGGTCTTGATACTGTGCTGTTAGCATTAGCATCTAGCTAAATTCATTACTGCCCAGAGGGAAATTTAATTTTCATGTATGCATGTACACTGTACACATGTACACTGAATTATTTCCATGAAAGCATGTAGCAGATTGTGTACAGCAGGTTGTGATCATGTTGATAGCGTGTGAGTGTATTACCGATAACGGCTAGTGAGGGTGGGCAGGGCCAGTAGTCTGTCTCTATCTTTGAGGGCTGGTTGGGGTCTGGAGGCTGTGCGGCGGGAAACTTTGAAGACTCAATGATTAAATCCTCCATGTGTTTACCGTGTGGAACGGCTGCTGAGACATCTACATCCATTCAAATACACAGAAACATAATCTGAATGCTCCAGAATTACACAATTTACACTGAATCTGATATCAACTCAAGAGCAGTATTGATGTTTCATACCTTGTTTATATATTGGTGGCTTCTTGTATATGTTTTTTCCATTGTCTATGAGGAAAAGTGAGGTTGTTTTGTTTAGTTTTATGAGTCTGATGTTGATTGAGGTTTGTTGGCTGTGTTTGTGAGGTGTTGTAGTAGCTAACCTGGCCTGTGGAAGTGCTGTTGCTGGTGTGGGACTTTTGTGCTGACGGTGATGCTTTTACTCAGCTGTGTGGACGCTGGAGACGAGCTGCCTGACGACTTGGGCTCTGACCAATCCCTCTGATAGACATCCTTGGATAGACTGTTCTGGAATTACATGTAGAAGGTCTGTGTGATTAAGAATCATGAAGAGACTCTAAAGCAGATTATAAAATAGAGTGTTTGGTCCTTGAATCTGGTGAAATAGCTGTGATACAAAGCCTTTGGTGGATTATGATTATGATTTCAATGCTGATCTGATGTTAAAAAGGGTTTTCTTTCAAAAACTTAGAGAGGGGGAATTCCAAACTTTCCTTCATATAGTTTGTTTGATTTATATATTTGTGATATATGTATTTAGGAACACTTTGCACATAATTCAATGAAAATGGTAATAGAAATATACAATATTGAAAAATATCACTTTAATTAAATCCTGCCTATTTTTTTAAAGCTGTTTTAAATAACATTTGACTAATTTTGGAATTATTATACATAATGTTCATTAACTCATATTGAGAGAATTTTTTTTTAAAAACAAATTCAAATGAATTTGTCACAACTGTAGGGACTATTTTAGTTATTTAGACTATTTAAGTTTTACATTTTATACATTTTATACAACCATTCAAACATCTGGGGTCAGAGAGATTTTTTAAAATATAAATCAGACTCTTTATTCAGCAAGGACACATTAAATTGATCAAAAGTCAAACGACTTTTTGTCTAATGTTGCAAAAGGTTTCTGTTTCAAATAAATGCTGCCTTTTCATTAAAGAATCCTGAAAAAAAGTATTATGGTTTCTACAAAATATAAAGTGTTTTCAACATTGATAATATTAAGAAATGTTTCTTGAGCAGCAAATCAGCATTTTAGAATGATTTCCGAAGGATTATGTGACACTGAAGACTGGAGTAATGGTTGCTAAAAATTCAGCTTTGTATCACAGAAATAAACGACATTTTAAAATATTTAAAAATAGAAAAGAGTTATTTTAAATCATTTTAAAATAATCATTGTTATTCAAATAAATGCAGCCTAAGAGACATAGCATAAGAGACTTCATTCAAAAACATTAAAAAATCTTCCTGACAACAAAGTACAATATAATGTATATAGTTTGTAACCTAAATGTCTATGCTATTTACAAACTAGCTTCTCTCCATTAAACATTTACCTCTGGTCTTCTAATCTGACTGGCAAAACCTCATCAAAATGTATATGACATATTTGTGATTTTCACAGGCATGTACTATGCAACTTACCTCTGGAGATGGAGGAGGGGAGATTGAACGAGGAGATAATGACCTCTAGAGAAAGAAAAAGAGTGAGACAGACAGAGAGAGAGAAAGGGAGGTCAGTTGTTGGCAGTAAGTGAGATATCCAGACATTTCCACAGACAGGTTTACAGACTTAATGAAGCATAAAGCTTTCATTACAGTGAAACAAAAAAGGAAATTACAGTGAGAGAGCCGAGCTAACATGGCGCGCGTGTGTGTGTATGTGTGTTGATCCCTGTCCAGGCGCTCTGATGGTGAGACCTCACACCCAGCAGGAAACTAACCAGTGAACACATCACACACGCTGACAGACAGAGTGTATTACAGAATGAAAGTCTGACAAATCAACAGCTTTGAGTCTATGAGACAATGACTGTCAGACCTTATCACCAAATACCTGCACAACACTACCATTCAAAAGTCTGGGGTCAGTAAGATATTTGAATATTTTTGAAAGAAGACTAGAATGCTCACCAAGCCTGCATTTATTTGATCAAAAATACAGTAAAAACAGTAATATTGTGAAATATTATTACAATTTAAAAGACCTGTCTTCTATTTGAATATATTGTAAACTGTAATTTATTTCTGTGATGCAAAGCTGAATTTTCAGCATCATTACTGCAGTCTTCAGTGTCACATGATCCTTTAGAAATCATTCTAATATGCTGATTTGCTGCTCAGGAAACATTTCTGATTATTATCAATGCCGAAAAGCGTTGTGCTGCTTAATATTTAAAACAATCATATAGTTTTTCAGCATTCTCTGATTAATAGAAAGTTCAAAAGAAAAAAAATGAACCAATTTAATGCATCCTTTCTCTAAAAATAAATCTTACTGACCCCAAACCTTTGAACAGCATATTTGCTGTATATAATGTGTATTACCTCCATCGGTGAATAGCTGAAGTGGGGCTCATACATCATCAGGTCAGGCCTCTCTATCTCCAGAATGGCCTTGTCTTTAGGTATAGCTGCTAGATCCTTATATCCAATCACTTGATTGTCCATTTTGGCCTGTATTAAACCAAAATATGAAAGAATTACATTTGTGGCACAATTTTGAGACACAGTTATTATTAAAGTTAGTTCTGGTCCTTGAATGTAATTGGATTTACTGCATCCTGTATTGCAATCAAGATGTTGGTCCACTGTGTATGGGCCAAGTTATGTGTAATCTGATGTGGTAATCATATCCCAGCAGGCACTGCTGCTATACACACCACTATAGTGACCGCCGGGGATCCAGGAACACCTCCTCCACGCAGAGAACAAACACTGCCTGGGGATGTGCGGGCCGACTGCTGTTCACAAACACATACAGGTCAAAGGTCAACATCACATCAACCTTTTCAGTGTTTTATGATTATATATTATATTATTTTTTATGAGCAAATAAGAAATCTGCTAAAAAAATATACGATATAAAAAAATCATATTTATTACCTTATGAATCATCATTTTGAATGAGAAAGTGCTCCCTTTATGAGGTCACTGTAGAAAAGAAGAAACTGTAAATGAGAACGAGGCTTTGATGTCAGATGGCTGGGCGATAATATAGCTACATTTTGCATATGTAATTTCATGAAATGTGAAATAATGCATTTGAAATTGGCAATATAGTACAGTATGTATCACTTTGGGTGTACTGTATGTATGTGGATAAAGTTGGATATAATATATATCCAACTGACTAGAATATTTATCTCTATATATACATAATATATATATCCAACTTCACAACTGTGCAATCATGCAGCTGAGAAAAAAAAACTGCACTGTTCAATTAACCTGTCTGCACTCCTCACCCCCAATGTTCTTATTATTCCCTCTGTTATTTTGCACATTCCCTTGCACATTTCTACCTCCGGATGCCTTTAATGTCATTGGCCATATATAAACATATGCTACTTACATACCTCACTTTATAATGTGCCTTCTGTTTATACTTCCTTGCAACCTAAGTTGTATGTACAGTCATTTGCAATGAGCTAGTCTCTCCCCCTCTACCTCATAACTTGCACTATATGTCATAAAACTTAATGTATATACACACATTTTTTATATTTATTTATATACTTTGCTATTTGCACTTCTGGTTAGATGCTAACTGCATTTCATTGGCTCTGTACTGGTACTCTGCAAGGTGACAATAAAGTTGAATCGAATCTAATCTAATCTAATTTGTGTGGCCAGGAATGATTTACAGATTATTTTTAACATCACATTTAACAACTTCAAGTCAAAAGACGGAAGCAGACTGCAAAAATTTGCTAATACACACAGTACAGAAAAGTCAGCAGTGTAAGCACAATGATGGAGTTTCTCTGGGCTTTTCTGATGGACTTCCATACAAAATCTTCATTCTAGCATTTTTGTATTCAACTGAAAAGGACACATTTCCCAAAATAACCCTAGAGCATGCCTGTACAATAAAAACATTGCAAAAAAAAAAAGTGACTGGAGGGCTCATATCAGAGATAAATATGCTCAAAGAGATCTTCTCAAGCCATCTTAATGGTTCCTATATGCTCCAGATATTTTTGTGCATTATACAAACACACATGTACACATACATACACCCACAAACAATCCCCTTGAACTGGGCCGGTCTGGAGCCAGACCCTGTCTGTGTGACGGTTTTAAAGATGGACTGAGGTCTGAATGGTTTTCTGTGGCTAATGTATTCGATTAAGAGCTCAATGAGTGGTCTCAGTTGTATGGTAGGTTTCAGGTTAGGCTTATTCAGGATTTGACAAAGAGAAAAAACAATCAATAGACAGTCAAAGAAACTCATTACCAACAAATTTATCAACAAATAATACACTATATTGCCAAAAGTATTGGGTCACCCCCTTCTAAGGAACATGTTTGCCTACTTTAGTAATTTCTATGAGTACAAATCTTAATGTTAAAGCATATAATGATATTCTAGGGAATTGTGTGCTTCTAATTTTATAGCAACAGTTTGGACAGGACCCTTTTCTATTCTAACATGACAGTGCCTCTCTGTATAAGGCACGGTTCAAAAAGACATGATTGATTCAGTCAGTGTGGAAGAACTTGACTGGTCTGCAGAAAGCCAAGTCCTGATCCCAGCTGAACACCTCTGGTGTGACTTTAAATGCAGACCTTGAGCCAAAAACTCATCACCAAATAGAATAGAAGTCAGGAAACCTGAGACAAACTGATAAGTAATACAACTGAGAATGCATGATGTCTCCTATGAAAGAGCAAGCCATGTTTACTTAAGGAAGGGAGTGAGAAGAGAAGGACATACAGACTCTGATGTAAACATAGTGAAAGAATATATAGCGGCTTGGGTGGCAGAGAAGGGGGAGGGCAGATAACTGGATAGAGAGGATGGATAAAGAGAGATGGATGGAGAAAGAGAAGGATGGGGGAGGGATGTGATGGAGATGGAGAGGGATGATAAAACACATTACATCCCTGCAGTCAGCACAGACGGATAGCGTGACAGACAACTGTGACTCCCTTCCCCCATTTAACCAGGAACAATGTCAAGTGCAAGTACAAATTAGGGTTAGTATTGGGACTGAGGATTAGCATAAAAGCACAAAAATACAAGTACAGAACTAAAAGCACAGAAAACTACAATAACAATATATTTACAGTCTTTATTCCGTTATCCCATTACTAAAAATAAATGAGCTAAAATAACACAAATAAACTTCATTTCATTGTTTAAATTTGTAAAATGGTTTATTTTCAGGTATAGTTCACCCAAAAATCATTTGTTCACCATCATGCCCTTATTTCTTCTCTGAAACACAAAAGAAGATTTGTGGAATTTTGTACAAACAATGAAAGGTAATGAGGTATAATATCGTGAAATATCTTCTTTTCTGTTCCACAGAATTTCATTTTTGGGTGAATTGTCCCTTTAATCCATTTACATTTAGATTTCATGAACAATTTTCATTGGCCAGAAGCAGATCGACACAGAATTTGTTTTTTATCTGCCACAATTCATTCATTTCATTTATAGACCATTTGAATTTGGTTTTATCTGGATTTTTTTGGAAAAGATATCTAAAGCAAAAATAACTTCATACTTTCAATATAATGTAATGCAGGTGAGAATGACAGAGTGAATGACACAGTGAATGAGAAAGACAGAACAGTGAACTCTTACCTCAGGCAGTGAGAAGCTTCATGACACACATCTACAGGGCCTCCTCGCCCTGGCCTACACCATTCCTGAAACACCCAAATACAGGATTTCATTACTCATCATGACATGACAGTCCAACATCAAGCAAAAACTGAATTCAGTGTTGAAGGAGTAATTCACTCAGAAATGAAAATTTACTGAATCTTTGCTCACCCTCAGACCATCCAAGATGTAGATGAGTTTGTTTCTTCAATAGACCAGATTGTGTGAAATGTAGCATTACATCACTTGCTCACCAGTGGATCCTCTGATTGGGTGCCGTCAGAATGAGCGCCCAAACAGCTGATAAAAACATCACAATAATCCACAAGTAATACTCCCAACTCAAGTCCATCTATTAATGTCTTGTGAAGTAACAAATCCATCATTAAGGTATTTGTTTCACTTCCAGCCAAAATACCAGTCCAAAATCCAAAATACTGCTTCCTCAAGATAAAAAGTTAATTTCCCTGTTGTCCTCTCACATTAAAATCCACCAACATATTTGCTTGGTTTTAAACAGTGCTTGATCTGTGCGTATTTCTCTCCTGATTCAGAATAGATGACTTTTCACTAGAGAAAACAATTTTATGAATATAGGACTCTTATTTAAGCTGGACCCAACAGTTTGAATTTAAAAACATCTTAATGATGGATTATGATTTATTACAAACATGCAGCTTTGTAAATGTTTTATCAGCTGTTTGGCCTCTCATTCTGACGGCACCCATTCACTGCAGAGGATCCATTGGTGAGAAAATAATATAATTCTAAATTTCTCCAAATCTGTTCCCATGAAAAACAAACTCATCTACATTTTGGATGGCCTGAGGTTAAGTACATTTTCATTTCTGAGTAAACTATTTTTTTTAAATTCAAAACAAACAATATAAATCCTTTTATTTTAGTACTCCATAAATAAGAGGTGAAGCAAACATGATATTCTTTGGCAGCCAATGAATGTGAAGGAGAATGATGGTGCTCTCTAAAGTGCATCTCTTCAGGCAGCGTCTCTGAGTTATTGATCCTTCTGAATTCACACAAGTCAAAATCACTCAATTATTCATGCCTCATAAACCTGCACTAGAATGAGCATCTCTTAAAATAAATATTTAGCGACTACTTGTTTTATGTCAGTTTTACACGTATTTTCTCTTCATTATTCATTTATACTCAGATTAAAAGAAGAGTTCGTGTTTCCAAAGTGAACAAGTATTCATGGAAAAAAAATCAAGATATCAGTAGTGAGCAAAAATAATCATGAAAATGATTTTAGTCATAAACAGCCCTAATTTACATTATTTGGTGAATTATCCTTTTAAGGAACTCTTTCTACTTTAGCTGGCCCTCAAAATTACTGGTGTATCCTAATCAGGTAATTTTAAATTCATTTTTCCCATGAAACCACATTGGAAAGGAGAGGTGAGGAAAAATCTAACAAGTCACATGAGTTTTTCAGAACAGCACCACAATCTCAGTGACGCTGCAGTTCTATCAGGGAACATCTTAGTCATCACACTCACCTTTAAAGAAGACTTATGTAAGAAACCCTAGCGTGGTGCTTTTGTATTTTAGCTAACACAGTCTGACATCTCACATCTCTGTAAAACCTCTGTGTCCTCCAGCACAGATGGATGAACAGACCTATCACAGCTTTTGTTCAAAGAGCAGCTATTCTCCCAGATTATTTATAGCTAGATTGTCCCTGTGCTCTCCTATCTAGTGGAAAATCAAGCCTGGTCTCTGGAGAGAAAACAGCAGACAACCTCTAAGATGGATGAGAGATGCTTTCCAAGACTAATGCTGTTCAACTGTTCGTAGAAAATACACACTCTACAAGGATGAAGTTTTACAAATCTTTAGATCAGATTACATACACCATATTTTCATTATTAGCTGTTATTTACTGTTTAAAATTGTTTTAAATAAAAAAATCCAAGTTATTTTTTTCATCTTTCAGACTTTTAAAATAATGTTAGGGATGCATATATTCAGTACATAATGGACACTTTTTTCAATATTCTAAATAAATTAAACTAAACTAAAATGAAATACTAAAATCAGTCACTTTCACAAATGTAAATTTAGGCATCATGCAATATTAAAAATGCATAATTATATTAAGATTTGCTAAAGATTACATTTACCAGTGTTATTAAAGATTATATCAAAAGTAAGTCTTAGCCGAAGGTAATCTAAAAGGTAAAAATGGAAATGAGCATCAAGATTAAATACACAGCATAAACTAATCCTGATAAATTACAAAAACTCTAATATCAACTAATAACTGAGATGGTACTAATATAACATGATTCCCATTGTAATATAATGTAATCATACTAAAATGTGACTGGTGTTACACTGTACTAATATAAGGCAATGCAGAGTCATTGAAGTTCAGAGGCCATTGCATAGATGAATTATGGGCAAGATGTGCTTATCTTTGTGTTCATATGGCGTCATATTTACGACAGCAACGTACAAGTCAACAGTCACCCAAAAACAGATGAATACTGTACAAACACACACAACTCAGTGTGTGTCCTGTACCGTCCTCATCTGTGTTGCAGTGCAAGAGAGGAGGAAGAACACGAGAATCCTAAAAATATCCTG
The DNA here is from genome assembly GCF_936440315.1 of Barbus barbus. Classification (NCBI taxonomy): domain Eukaryota; kingdom Metazoa; phylum Chordata; class Actinopteri; order Cypriniformes; family Cyprinidae; genus Barbus; species Barbus barbus. The sequence continues at coordinate 9,140,535 of NC_136756.1, forward strand.
CATCTGCATCTCCCACATTAAGCCAGGCAGACCTCTCGCCCTCTTCCTATTCCTACTGCATTATGTAACATCAGATCCGCTGCTATGGCAAACGCGACTTCGCAGTCCACACATCTGAACAAGCCCAATCTAGTCATTCTCTACACAGACACGCATGCTCTTATTGGCCTTTTTGCCACTTCATATTGACACGAGAGTGGACAGAGGACAAGAAAAAAATTGAGAAAAGTGTGGAAGAGATGAAAGAAATGGGATGTTTGCTTTCATAAAATGTTTGTTTTCATATAGTTTAGTAAAATGTAACTTTCTCCACCTCAGAAATTACTTTTCTACTGATGTAACCCAGGCCAAACAAGTGGGGCAAAATTATCAATAATATCATAGACCACGTTTCTCAATATTCAGTCAAATCCTGATGAGTGAAGTCAAGTCCCACCCCAAAATTATTTCCCATTTAAAATTCATTTTTTTATGCTTCACGTCTTGACTAGCAATCTTGCAGTCATTAACAGAGGAGCAGACGGTGATATGGATGAGCACTGAAGATTTTGTGCAGTTAGCAGGGGGTGAGAGCTGGTTGGTTTGTAAGCTGCTTTGATCCTGGTGTGACACAGATTCAAAGTCAAATTGAACTCAGCCGGAGGACAAATTTTGTATTTTGTAAAATTACTCAACCATAATTGTTTCACACCAAACACTAATACGAAATTCTAGAAAAAAAGAGTCATAGAGTATAAAGCCAAATTTCCAAGGCAAAACACATCCCAATACAATATACACATTTTTGGAGTTTGAGTAAACATTTTAATTAAATATTTTAGTGTTTTCTGGCAATGCCTTGGTTGACTTTTTTCCACACTGATCTATTGTTGTATTATCAGCTACAGTATTGGTCAACAGTTTGGAGTCGTTAAGTTTTTTTGTAATATTTGTGATCTTGTGCTCATCAAGACTGCATTTATTTAATCAAAAGTAAAATAAAAAAATAAATATTGTGAAATATTATTTAAATACAAAATAACTGTTTTCTAATGTAATATATTTTAAAATGTTATTTATTCCTGTGATGCAAAGCAGATTTTTTTTTTTTATTATTCATAGAAAATTCAAATGAACAAGGTATTAATGTCTTAAAAGTAAAAAAAAAACTAAATTGTACTGACCCTAAATTTTGGGTAACCGTTTGTGTACATGTCAGTAAAACAACCTCCTCCTGTCTAAGAGGTCAGTATTTGCCCAACGATGTTGTATATTCTTGCTAAACACATTTTCTGCAAGTTGCAACAGTTTTGCACTGTCATGGCTCCAGAAGTACACCCTATGGACAAAAGTATTGGAACACCTGACCATTACACCAACAGGGACTTCAATGACATTGCATTCTAAATACATTTACATTAATATAGAGTTGGATACCCATTTGCAGCTGCAACGGCTTCCATTCTTCTGGGAAGGCTTTTCACAAGATTTTGGAGTGTTTCTGTGGGAATTTTTGCTTATTTATCCAAGGCATTCATGAGGTCAGCCACTGATGCTGGATGAGCAGGCCTAGTTCACAATTTCCATTCCAGTTCATCCCAACGGTGTTTGATTAAGTTGAGGGCAGGACTCTGTGTGGGCCAGTCAAGTTCCTCCACACCAAATCTATCGCCCTGCTAAGTTTACAGATTTTTAAGAAAAAATGAGTGGTGGCTGCCCGTACAAAACATGCCACAAGGGACAAAGTGCTGTTGGTGGTTGTCAGGGCATTGCTATGCGTTTTATAGCACTTTAACATGCATCTAGGGTCTTCTGTGTTAACTGTATATTAACTATACATTACATTTGCATCATCTACCACTCATTTCAAATAAATCTTTAATAACACTACTTAAATGATTACTAAAACGGTAATTAACATTGACAAATATAAACTTCAAAAATCCATTATTCATACTGCGCATTATAATGTTGTGATGCTTAAATCCAGTGCTGCTTTAATATTTCATTTTGAATTTATTTAGACAAAATACTATAGAATTTTAATATTAACATAACCATAAAATAATGTACAATAGTGTACGCTAATTTCCTCCGTTTATACATTATCTGTACATTAACTTTGCATCATCTAATGCTAATTTAAAATTAGTCTTTAATAACACCAGTGCTTTAGTAGCTACTAAATATGTAATAGTATTAATATTTTTAATACTAACTCACTAACCTGCATTAGTGTTTTATTTTTAATTTATGTAGACAAAACAGTATAGAATTTCAATATCAACCTTTTATATGTTATTGGCTATAAAATAATTAAAAAATGCATTGCGTACACTCATTATAGTTATCAAACTGAATGTTAAATTCATACATCCCTTCACAAACTAATTATTATGCTAATTTTTAGAGTTTGTTGTTATAAAATGTCTGCAGAGACTTATAAACATGCGTTTTATTTGATAGCGGAATACAACAATAAGCAATGCTCTTGTTTCAGCAGTAGGTAGATGACCAGGCTTTGAATGCCCTCATAACAATTAATGTTATTGCAGACAGCAGGCTGGTGCATGTGTGTGGGCCTGGTATTGTGAAGAGCAAGCCATCTCCTCTCTGGCACACACACACACACACACACACATAATGTAAGGGATTAAGTGTTTTGAGCCCAGCCATTGTGCTGTTGCCCATGGGCGTCACTCTGCATAGATTTATTAGATGATGCCTGGGTGTTTGAATCCATGTGTTCATGAGCGTATTGTTATTGTGTGTGTGTATATATGTGTGAAAACCTCTTTAGATATTATATTCATTTCAAGTACAGCTGCTTTATGTGTGTTGTCAGCAATGTTGGTATGTGGGCGGTTTATTTCTGGCGAATTTTTATGAGACAAAACTGAAACATGAGTGCAGATTTGAAAGCTAATGGCCCCACTGATGGATGTTTATGGAAGCATCCATTTTGGCTTTATTGTGTTAGGACGCTGTACTGGCAGCAGGACGGGGCATAAAACACTGAAACACATTACAGACCTCCGGGCCAACAGCACCATGGGATACCAAGGATATAAATACCGCATAGAAAGAAAGAGCCTTATTTAAGAGCATATCTATGTTTAAGATGCTTTATATATGGTGTATACAGTCCTGCGTGTGCAGCTACTTTCTTTACATTACATTAATAAAATAAAAATAACTAAATAATTGTTTTCTTTCAGCAATCTACTTTGTGGATTCTGACATCAAGCATCACTTAGCCTATTTAAAAATTCAGTCAGTTTCCACTTAACAACCAGTCAAGGAATTATCATGAAACATAGCCCAAAATCAGGCTAGTTACACTAGTTGAGATAGTTGTATATGATTGTTATACAATAAATCCTGCTTTCACATGAGGCTTCATGATGTGTTTGTCTCTATTTGTTGTCTGTCATAGTCAGTCCATCCCCCAAAACAGATCCTTGTGTCTCGTCTCAGAGGGAAACATACTTATCTCAGTTCAGCAAAAACATATTACCGGCAAGCTGCTGTGAGAGATAAGTGAGGGTACAGTGTGGCCTGCTCTCTCTCACATACACACACACACACACACACACACAGTCAGGAGACATGCTGCAAGCCAGTTTCATAGAACGAAACGAACAAATGCCACATATGTTTACCTTGATCTTAATTTTATACGAAAACTCATGACCTTTTGCTTGGCTATTATTTGAATATCATAGTCTTGTTGGATCACTGGTCAACAAATCCTCTAAACAGAGCAGGTTGTGTTTACAGGCACAGAGGTGTAGCTTTACTCTATCTGTGGTGAGTGCTCTCCTGTGACCTTTCACCTGTATGACATATGTATTTTCTCACCCGCATGTTTTTAGAGGCAAAAAACATGTATTCTACAACAAAACCCAAAAACCTGTTTGTAACTAGACACTGTATAGCATATACACTGTCTGTAAGCGTACACAGTAGTCTCCTGATTCATCCTAGTATTTGCAGTCTGAGGTTGTGCAAAGTGCTCCAATCACTATGGAATGTCAAAGATGTGCAAAAAAAGGTCTTCACTCACTGCTAATAAATTTCACAAATAATTACAAAGAAATGGCAAATAACAAACTGATTAAGATGTAATTATGAAGTAGAATGTCACTGTGACTTTACTGTAAAAAATTGTTTTGTAATTTTAACGGTGTAAAAAATCCTGTTAATTGTTTAACAGTGAGTTTTCTTACTGTATACATTGAAAAACTGTAATTGATCTAATAGGATGTAACTTTACAGTAAACTACTGTTTAATGCACATTGATATTTCCTCTGACACTTCACATTTGATGGTTTTTCTTAGTATAGGGTCTCATCTTATTTTGTTAAATGAATGTTTATTGCCCTTGTTGTTCCCTCAATGTAATAAAAAGAGAAATATATCACATAATTAACCACATTTTCAGTAGGGTGCTTTAAAGGTGTAGTTCACCCCAAAATGAAAATACTTTCATTATTTACTCACCCTCATGTCATTTCAAACATGTATTGAGTAAGGTTATGTAAGGTTCTTTCTTCTATGGAACATAAGGTATTTTGAGGAATGCCTTTTGTTTTTTTGTTGATACAATGAAAGTCAGTGGGGTCCAATATTGTTCATATCTTCTTTTTGTGTTCCATAGCTTTTGAAATGATATGAGAGTGAGTAAACGATGACAGAATTTTCATTTCGGGGTGAAGCTGAAAAATATTTAGAATTGTCTATCATGTCATCACATTTTTGCTCATACAATGATCATACAATGAGTCAACAGAGGCCAAAACAATGCCAGAATCCCCTAAATTACATTGCACTGACAAAAAGACATTCTTCAAAGTATATATTTTTATAATTCTACATCATACAGGTTTTTAGTGCTGAAGGAATAAGCTAACTTAACTTAAAACTCTCTTTTGCTTTGGTCTGGTTTTTCTTCCTGTGAAACAGTGCATGGCTCATTTTTCTAGACAGACTCTGTCCCCGTGCCCTGGGTTTTCTCTCTTTAGCCCCCATTCGCATCCCATCTTCCATCCTTAAAACTCACTCGTTTGCCATCAGTCCTTTGCTTTCTACAAGCAGTAACCATCTTCCCTCTCTTCAGAGATCAATCTCAAGCCATTACACCAGACTAAAGCTTGACACTCCTTACAAACGCTCATGAAAGCTGAATCAGGCAGCCAATGATTTAGTCAATACAAGCTCAAATCAATTCTTGTAAATACAGTTACTGAAAACTACTATGAATGGAAAAATCAACTATGCAATATTTTGCCTTTTCATATCCATCAACATAGCCTCGTTCCCCTCTCCATTTCCTATCCATTCAACCCTGCATGGGTCTATCAGATTGCAAAGGGGTCGGTCGCATTTTAATTAAAAATCCTATAGAAGGGTCCTATGTAATCCCTCCCCAGTTAAGCTTGAAGCGTGAGTACAAAGGACTCAAACATAAATCTTTGCTTTATTCTGTCCTAAGGCTGAAATCAAATCCATCCGGTGAATGAACTTGTCAAGCAGGCTCATGCTCTTGAAACAAATCTCAGACTTCATCCAAACACTGTTATCACTAAACACACATCCATGCAACATCCTGATCCCAGATCACGGAGGTTATGTTTATGCATAAGAATAATGTTTGTTGATGAGTATAGGGTTGGTCCTACTGTCACGACAACCTGTTGCCATGCACCAGTGGTCCTTGTTTTAATGAGAGATGACAAAAACGTGTCCCACTCCCTGCAGTGTGTAATTGTGTTGCAAATGCACTCCAGTCACTGACACAAGAATATGTATTTTTATATAAAAACAGCCTAATTTTCAACACCTACCAAAATCAGCCTCATAGTACGTAAAGGGCTTATTGCCTGTGATTGATAGTGGGTTTCAGAGACGTCTTTAATAAGCAATAAGATGCTGGCTGATGAGTCATCACAGCAGATGGCTACTTTTGAGCAAGCAGATGGCCTGCTACATGTGGTCAATTGATCCACAGATCTCAATTATATCGGCCACATTCCTTCATCCTCTCAAAGGTATGGATGTCAGGTGCATTACATAATCTGGCCCTGCTTGAAGAGACAGCATGAAATGTGGGTGTTTGGTTTAAAGATATAATATAAATAGATAATTGACTGAATTGCTCAAGCAGATGTCTGCTCATGAGCTCAGGCAGAGTTTGAGTAGTTGTTAGTATTAACGGCCACTGGTTAATGGGATTCAGAAACCTGTCGTACAAAGAGAGTTTACTGCACATCAGCTACTGATAATTAAGGTCTCTTATGATCAGGGGATTGATGGTCTCAGTAATTAACACGCTCTATATTCCTCTGAGATTTCAGTTGAAACACTTAAAACAAAGCTACAACTTAGCATATAAGATATAGCCTGTAGGATTTGCCTCAAAATTGTTTGCGTTATATAATATGACGCAACTAAAGAATACACCGTATACAAAACATATTCACTGTCTTCAAAAAGCAGGATGTAAAATGGTTGAGAATATTCTATTTATATTTCAGACAAAAGTTTTTTCTCAGTGGCCATCAGCATCACACATCTATGGCAATCCATTTTTATAATTTATTGCTTTACTATTATGTTACTACTAGTGATTATTTTTTTTAAAAATCCAAAAGTGACTAGTATATATATATATATATATATATATATATATATATATATATATAACTTAATTGGCAGCTATTTATTAGAAACATACTTATTTCAGTAGTAACTAATACCTATTCCAATTTTTCTAGAAGTAATTAAATACGCATTAGTATATATTAGAGACTACTGTGTATTTCTATTGTTCCCCCAAAAAATCTAATTTTTTTTTCTCACGTGTGACACAAATCAGATATTGTTGCACACATGCAAACACAAAATTCTGCAAGAGATCGATGTTTTGCATCCTTCTGAGCCACATCTGGACATCTGACCTGTGTCTAAACACGTAAATCTGATTCCCATTGCCAAGCCATCAGAGGCCAGGCCAGGGAGACTAGTATCTAATAACTAGGATAAGTATCTATAGTGCTAATAAAGTGAATCTAGAATAAACACTACCACTGAAATTGTTAGCATCTAATGAATAAAACTGAAATAGGCACCAGCAAATATGTGCAAGTCATTTCTATCTTTGCCAAATTACATATGTGCAATTTGTCACCGTTTACTCAAACTGAAATAGATTGTTTTATTATTATTTACTAGTAACATGCAAGTACTAGTCACATATGAAACGGATACTTTTAAGTGTTGAAATGGCTTGCCATAGGCACCTGTTCTCCGGCTCTGTCGCCTTGTGTTATGTAAAAGCATCGCATCATCCACAGCCATAATCTCGCCGACTACATCAATCCTTTGGCGATTTGTGATTTTATCTTATGCCATAACGTGCACTTGCTTTGATTACTTTAATATTACCATTCGACTTAAATAAGTACGCTAATACTATATGTTATAAATGTTTGAGTAACAGACCAGGCACTCGTTGCGATTGAATCCTGGAGCATTTCTTGCGCTTGCACAAATAATTGCACTTGAATTTATTCAAACAGATACTGTATGTGAAGTATGAATTTACCTCTTCAGAAAATATGATCCCAAAATACACAGCCTCCACCCGCACTCCTCCCTGCGATATAATCCTCCCGCTTAATGCCACAAAAATAAATATGACTTTATAGAATGGAGCGGGCAAAGCAAACTCGGCGCGTGTCCTGTATTCGCTCGGACTGGATGCCAAATACCAGCCACAAATATTTATCTGTCTTGACTCCGCATGTCCTGTGACAGATAGCGAGAACGTGCTCGCTGCCGTTGACCGCTGGTTCAATCCATTCGCAGCACCGAGGGGTTCTCCGAAAACATGACACTGCACATTTACACTACACCGGGATTAAACCACACCAAAAGAAAACCACGTAGGTTGCCTTTCAGTATGTTTATCACGTTTATACTATATTAATTAACATTTATGTACGCAAATTGGAATAGTTGCTATGCAGTTTATCTATAACAGATTATGCATTCTAAACAAACAACGTCACATCCATCAGATATTCTTAATATATTCAGCATATCTGTTCTTTTAACTTTTTATATATATATATATATATATATATATATATATATATATATATATATGTGAGTGTGTTTTATGTGGATAATTCTTTTGGGCCTATATCACACCACCAGGTCTGGTATCAGGAGAACTCTTGTTTGTCTCATGGTTTCCAGGAGATGACTTCAATGGCAGTGGATGCAGCTCTCTGGATGATGGTGTTGGGGTGGGTGAGTCTGGTATTCAGCAGAGGCACATGCTCCAGCAGCTGTGCCCGGGCCCTAGGAACCTCTGCCAGGACTGTAAGGGCACGGAGGGCATTGGCACACACCGCTGTATTCTCACTCACCACCAGCTGCAGCAGAGGGGCGATGGCACCTGCGTTCAGAGCCTCGGTCTTACCTGGAAACAGACAGACAATGAGATCTTGCCTAGTCTTATCTAATATAGAGGTATTCAAATTGGGGTGCAGGACCCCCAAAGGGACACAAAGGAAGTGCTAAGGGGTGAGAGGGAAAGTTCAGAGAAAAAAAGTTCAGAGTGTAAAAAAAAGGATTTAAATAATACTTTATATAATACGTAATAATAATTGATAACTGATTAGAAATAAAAAATTATCAAATAAAATCTACAGATTCTGATATAATGTTGCCTGTTGTAAAGGTTCTTGTAAAACACCTAAGAAACACTTCAATGTCTGATGATGGTCTTGATGCTGGTTAAAACATCATTGTTTTAAAGAAATTAAGTAGACCAGGGTTATTATAGTTTTAAAAATTAACTAAATTAAAAATGCTAAATTTGTTTTATTTCAGCTATAGTTGCCAAGGCAACATGTTATTTTCATTTAGTTCAACAATGTGCTAAAATACATTTTTGTAAAATTTATAAACATGAAAAAAAACACAAAATTAAATAAATAAACGTTTATTCAAATTATTAATAAAAACTATAATAGTATCTCATGAAACTAAAATAACACTGTTGTAGAGTGAGTGTTTCTCGTTTTTCTACATTTTCTAATTTTTTGAGCTGAATTTCCTCTACTGTTCAGGATGAGCACCTAAGTTTCAATTTCTGTTTTTAATTTTTGTCATATAATATAAAATATCTAGCTGCCATATTTGTAGGTTCATGGCTTTAAAAAGTCTGAAAACCCCTGCTCTAATGTATTTGCATATAACTAACATCAACCACATCTAGAGGTTTTGAAGGGTTAGTTCGCCCCAACTCTCATCGTTTATTCACCCTCAGGACTCTGTATGACTTCCTTTCTTCTTCAGAAGCGAAAAGACAATATTTTGAAGAATGTGGGAAACAATTGGTAATGAAAACATCTACATTTATGTTCCACAAAATAAAAAAAAGTCATACAGGTTTGGAGCAACATGAGAGCGAATAAATGATGATTAAATTATAATTTTTGAGTGAACTATCCCTTGAATGTATACATAGAGCACTATTATAAACTCTGAAAAGTTCCTAACTTCACCATGGACTCATAAATTACAAAAATGCACAGCTGAAACTTGATTTTGTGCTGACCCTTAGTGATAACGGCCGTGTTCATAATGGTTCCTGCAGCATTAGCGACAACTCCTTGGTCATCATCCGACAGCAGCTTGACTAATATGGGCAGAAGATTCTCCTCACACACCTTCATCTTCCCATCTGCAGGCACACTAAGAGAGGAAAGAAGAAAAATGCATGCTTTTGATTTGAATATCTGATCTGATCTCTCACTCTAGTGAAGTTAGCCTGATCTAGACTGTTGTGTGCCATGTTACCTACCTGATTCCAACTAAAGCAGATGTGGCTGCCTGGCGGATAGCAGGGGAGGGGTGAGAGAGCTGATCTCTCAGGACAGGAACCGCCTCACTCTCCAGCGCAGGAAGGGCGTTCACACTCACACACCAGCTTAATGTGGAGAGAATTAAAGCACGGATGCTCTCTTCTTCATCTGAGACCTTCAGCACCAATTTGGGCACCAGACCCATAGACACCATGAACACTGCTCCTGTAGAGACATGACAGAGGACTCGTCAGAAGAAAAGCTTCTGAAACACATTTTCTGTATATGAAGTATAAGAATAGTCACCTGAAGGAAATTCAGCGATCCTGTTGAGTGCTTGGTGCATGTTTTTACGACAGGCATTTACAGGGTCCTCAAGCAGGTTTGAGAGGGGACTCACAATGTCAAATTTCAAAAAAGCATCTCTGTGTGAACAAACATTAATATATACTGAATATTTTTGGAGACCAAAAGTCAAAATGGCAAAAATCACATGTGTTGCAGGTATTTCAGTGTTGTTTAAAAATATCCCCTCCATCTTTGTGATATTAAATATTAAATTTTCAAAGTATCTAAAATTATCTCAAATATTCTTTGGGTAAAAAAGAAAAATTTTCTTACTGGAAATAACAAACTTTACATTTTTGAAAGCATCAAGAGAGTGTTAAAAAAACACAAAAATACAGTAAAAACAGTAATACTGTGAAATATTTTAGCTATTTAAAAGCATTGTTTTCCTTTTTAACATTTTTACATTTAATTTATTCCTGCAATGATAAAACTGAATTTGCAGTATCATTACTCCTGTCTTTATTGTCACATGATTGTTCAGAAATCATTCTAATGCTGATTTGAGCTCAATAAAAATTTCTTATTATCAATGTTGAAAACAGTGTATTTTTGTGGAAACTATAACACATTTTTTCACATTATATAATATAATTTTAATGCATCCTTGTCGGATAAAAGTATTAATCTTTAAAAAAAAAAAAACTTTTAAACATTATATTTTCAGCTTGCATATTTTCTTTTTATAAAAAAATGATAAAATATAAATATTAAAAATATATACATATAAATATTGCAAGTGTATTTTATAAATATATTTTTATATTTATAAAACAAACATAAAAAAATATATACCTCAATAGATATATTCTTTTTTGTTGAGCATTGTTAAGGGTTAACTAACTCCACATACTGTCAGTATACTCAATATGTGAAATATACTGACATAATTTGACATAAATAACACATGGCCTACTATGCGGGGCCAAGCACATTCACATGCCAAAAGCTTACACAAACTAAAACTGTCAGCCCTTGATTTCTTGCATGACTCACCTTCCCAAGCTGTGTGAAGCAAGCACATAAAGCACTTCAGTGGTTTTGACCCTGACTAAGTCATCTTTATCTTGCAGCAAAACTTTAAGTCTTCCCATACACCCTTTGAGGAACAGAAAGAAACAGTTTGACTGTAAAAACAAAGATTGTAAAAAAATTCTGCATTTACTTTATTTCTTAGGATGGACAATAGGGATTCTTAAAGGGATAGTTCAACCAAAAATTTAAATTCTGTCATTAATTACTCACCCTCATGTCTTTCCAACCCCGTAAGAACTTCAGGACACAAATTAAGACATTTTTGATGAAATTTTGATGAAACCCTCCCATAGACAGCAAGGGGACTACCACGATCAAGGCACAGAAATGTATAGCAAGGACATTGGTAAAACAGTCCATGTGACATTAGGGGTTCAACCGTAATTTTACAAAGTTACAAGAATACTGTGCGCAAAGAAAACAAAAATAACAACTTTATTCAATTATTCTTCTCCTCCTCATCTAGTCTCCTCCTGCGACGCGCCACTATTGTGGAGAGAGTATCCAAACGCATGCACATGTAAACAACGCATTCAAAGCCACTAGAGCCTGCAAACATTAGCCAAAAAAAACTTAACAGCTAAAGCTAACACTTCCAGTCTGGCAGTATGTGGGAAAGGAGACCAGGGGCCGTGTTTTTTTGTTTTTTGTTTTTAATGGATGTCAATGGAGGAGAGAACTATTTTTAGAGTTTACCAGGAAAAAAAGGGTGTTTTATAAGAGAAGTCACTGACTTTTTGTGACAGGTGAGATTCAGTTTACGGCATTTCTCATTCAGTCCTATGGTATCCATAAATGGCAACTGAGTGTCGTACAACTCTGACTGAAATTCAATGACATCAAAGCTGTAATATGATTGTTTTTTACGGCACACGATAATCCAAGTTAGCCGTTACGCTTTCTCCAATAGTAAGTAATACAGACCCTCTCATCTCCCTATAGTAAGACAAACTGTGATGCACCATTTACATGAACCAGAAGCAAACGCATGTGTTGTGATACTCTGTCCACAATGGCAGCGCATCGCAGATTTAATCAAAAATATCTTAATTTGTGTTCCGAAGATGAACAAAGGTCTTACGGATTTGGATCGACATGAGGGTGAGTACTTAATGATGGAATTTCAATTTTTGGGTGAACTATCCCTTTAAGAATGAGTTTACCACTGAGAATGGCTTCATAGGCCCGCTCATGGTCGTGGACGAGCTGGCAGAGTGCAGCGAGCGCCCTCTGCCGGGTAAACAGCTCCGCGTCCTGCAGCTCCAGCATCAGCTTCGGGACCGCCCAGCTACCGAAAGCCACCGGCGCCTGTGTGGGGTCAATATGCGGCGGGGGCTGCTCGGATGTTTGCGTACTTGCCATCTTCTTCCTTAGAGTGCTTCAGATGTGATTCCACTGTGTATTTACACATTGAAAAGTTAGTTATTTTACTGACCGAGTCTCAAGTTTGTAGGGTTTTTGAGGGTTCAACAGGTCATTTGATATTTTAAATGTGTATAAGTATTCCTAATACATTTTCACGAGCATTTAAAATCAGAATTTGCAGACTTACAAATTGTTAAAGACAATAATACCTTATCCGCTGATTTGTATCGTCCACTGCTTGTTGTAATTATTTCCGTATATAGTTCGGTTGTTATGGTAACTACGGAACTAACGCAACGCCGTTGTCAGGCAGTGACGTAAACTCCGTAATTACTTCAACAGCAGGACAGATTATGAATCAATGAAAATATTCAGTGTTAAAGACCTCTCTCACCTTTTGGCTTCACTGAACATTCTAAAGAGGATGAAAGTTGCTTTTAATTAATATACTTATTTTGACTATATTTCACATTCATAAATGCAAATTTATTATGAAAGCCAAAATTTGTATGGGTTTTTTTTTGGCGGGGGGGGGGGGGGGGGGGGGGGGTTAAGGCTATACATAGACAGTATTAGAAATTATATATAAAAAAAAGTTATAGGGAAATTTAAAATAGCTATAAAAGCAATATAATGAAGGTTTTAAACATTTGTATTTATTTATTTATTCTCCTCGCCTAGTTTCTGTTTTATTTTTATATGCATATAATTGTATATTGGTGAATATTTGCATTTAAATGAAAGGCCATGTATGTTAATGTTTACTCAATTAATAAAAGCAAGAGAGATAATACTTCATCAGGTATGTTCATTTTAATGTGTTCATTTAAAATTTATTTGAATTGAATAAAACCACACAAATCAGTCAGATGGATCAAATACATTTTCATGCTCACAGTTTCTGCTCCAAAAATATTAAAACCCACATTGATCCATATTTCTCCTGTCTGATCAATTTTCATTGTCTCTCATGGCTGTTGTGTGTCTAGTTTCTGTAGCCGTATAATTTAACATGAAGGTCAATGAGTTGTCGGCTGGGAAAGACGCCTCGTCCCTCTTTTACTTTCTGGATTGCCTCCACCAGCGTCATGTTTTGTTTCAGTATCAGATATGCCAAAACTATAGTTGCTGATCGACTCACTCCAACATGACAGTGAACCAGGATTTTGCCTTCAATTAGAAGATAGAGCTGCAGGAAGGAAGACTGGGTTAGTTTTTGGACACATGCTTAGCCTACCTCTCTTTCAGCGCTGTAGGTATAAATTCAGCAGCTTTGTTAAAGTTGACACTCATGTCATATGTGGGTGAATCGTGTGCCTCTATGCCCATGTGTGTGATACCCATGCCATCATAGATCTCTGAACAGTTTTCAGCTATATCCCTAAACAAAGAGAAAACGCATCACACAGCATTATTATTGAACAAACAGGTTATAAAATGTCAGCAGAACACTTGTTTAGCAGGCATTTCAGATGCGTATTAGTAGTCTGGATGCTCTGTTCTGCATTGTTTACTTATCATCATTTTGAAGTGATTGATAATCTAAAATATTCTTTGGGTGGAAAAGACTTGTTAGTTATTAACAAAGTCCCTTTCAATATATATAATATTTCTATAGTCTTTGTTACTAGTAGAGAAACAGTTCCCTCTTGTGTTCAACAATATGCATTACCTTAACAGCAGCAACTCGTGCAAATAACTACCTGACTTTACTGATAAGCATTAAAAATACGTTTTGTACAAAAAATGTGTCATTTTTACACATTTGGTGTCCTCTGCTTTTGGTAAGATAAGTCTCACGAGGTTGTTTCGATTGATTAAAGTGCACGACACATCTCAGGTCCGTCTGTTAAAGTTATCCAGACTGTCAGTTCATAGTGTGCGTGAATAAAAGCCGTGTTTTGGATGCCAGTGCAGGGGTTATTTTAGGAATAGGGGGTCTCTGCGCGTTCACAGCAGATCAGCTACACATGCAATGTAATATACTGTGAACTGCTCGATGATTTACAGACAGTTCGCTTTAATCTACGGCTCATTTATCACCGGCTTATCCTTTTGTTCATAATACAACATAACACTTTTAAGGCGAAACAGGAAAGATATAACTGTAAATTTAACATAAATTGACATGAATTATGATTGTTTCTAGGTTGTCAGGTAGGTATTGGCCACTGTAAAATATATATACAGTATATATACTCACACAGAAAAAAAATCATTTTAAAGCCAAGCAGCTTTCTGCTGGTCACTGCTACAAACATGTTTGAATTTTGAATCTTTTACCCGCGAAAATTCACCTCACAAATGTGACCTTAGAGGTAAATTTAATTTTCACAAAACCAAAGCATAAATCTTTTATAACTTGCCATTTCTTTCATAAATTGTTTGTTTTGAGCATATTAGGATTCAACAATAAATGAAAACTTAATTGATAAATTCTATATTTTGGCCATAAAGTACATATTTTTTCTGTTCTTTATGGGAAAGGACTGAGTATCTTATGGTTTTCAAATGGGTTATTCCAGTGAAGCTATTAATAAATGTAAATAAATTCATATATTGTCTACAGAAATATTATGTCGTGAGCCAATGACACAATCTTTTGAATTGAATGTCTTGATTTTTAATATGACAGACCCTACAGTTAGTTGACCTTTATTCAGTCCTACAGTATGATAGAGAAACAGTCCCGCTTGTGTTCAAAAACATGCATTACATGGGGACTTCAGCAGGCAGGTTTTTGGTCCTTACTTGGGATTTGTGTTTTCAATATATTCGTTATACAAATATACTTTTCTTTTTTCTGTAAAGATTAATCTAATAAACAATTTCAGGTATACATAAGAGAAAATGTACAGAAAGAGAGAACATACATACAGTAAAGATAAACATGGAATCCGAGACTTCATGCAGAGCTCAGTTGATTTGCAGTTTTTTTTGTATTTGAGATACTTCACTGTTGTGGTATGAAAAAGCACCTGTTGATATTATGGCACTGTTTTCCTGGTTACAAAACAGACATAAAATCCGTGTGGTAGGAGGAAGACCTGTTGAACGGTCCATGATGTCAGTGACTTTGGTGCAAAGTATTAAATGTAGTGAAGTTAAAGGGAAATTTATTCCATGGAGAAGTGCTGATGTTCTGTCCATAATCCACATTCCAATTCCAGTCCTACAGATATAAACTGTACATTATTTCTTAATGTCTTTTTTTAAAAAAGGCCTCCTGTTTGACTGTATACAGGCCTGCAGATGGCTACCGCCACCTGAACACTGACGCAGATGCATTGAATCAGCTACAGATCAGTAGTCACACAAACAAAGGAAAGGAAGCAAACAATAGCCAAAAGTCCTCCGAACTGCAGGATGTAAACAATCATGTTAACACTAAAGCCTGCACTAACGAATAAAATGTGATGCAGGTGCACAATCAAAGGAAGTGACCACAGCGGATGAAGGTGTAGGCTTCATTGATCATTAAAGACCATGTCCAATGGTTTGATGAATGCAATTTTTTTATAACGAAGTTGGGGCAAAACATATCAAAGAGTTTGTCTTTTTATAAAATAGCCTAGTATACATCGCAGCCTTGGAAAACCATGATTTGCTGCTCACTATTGCTTGTTAGAGGCAAGTGGTACTGAAGGTTCGCCAACTTTTAATAGTGTACTAGCATAAAGATGGTCTCAAAAGCTAACAAATATAGTCTAAAATCCACAAAACGACATTTCTTAATTTAAGGGGTCTTTAAAATCCAGATGAGGCCTGGAAAAAAAGGAACGAGACATGAATGGATCCAATTGCAGCATGAGAGTTGGTCTGAGATCCTTCCAAATGTGGGTTTGTAACACTCTGTTTGGACAAGACAGAACCATGATCTGAATCAAAAACTGGCGTGTGTAATCAGTTAAGGTCCAGTCACATTTACTGTACTCAAATCCAATAATTTCAATAGGAATCTCCAAGATTGGGAATTTTCTGTAATGGCAATTTGTCACATTAATCAACAGAAAGCCGCTTGGTTTGAAAGTTACTTGTGTGAGCAGTGTTTTCGTGCATTGCATGCATTGGAGAATGGATCTTTTTGATGCTGAAATTTGGCTAATTTGGCTAATTTCCATGAGGAAGGTGACTGAATGAAACTGGTGATAAAACTAATACACAATACAACAGAAAATGGGTGAAATTAAATGGAGTGAGTTACAAAAAACTGACCTTCTTTTATTTACAAATCAAGATATTTTACAAAAAAATCAAGGATGTATTGGTGTAATAACAGTGCTAAACAACATTCCAAGTGCAAAAAGCTCCGATCTTTAAAAGATGTGCTACCAAAAACCCACGGAAGTATTAAAATGTGGTTGAATTAGCTCTGTTTTATCCTTTCAGTCTGCCTAGACTCAAGAAAAAAAACGAAAGTCTTAAGATGGTGATATGGAATGACACATGTTTAATTCTGAGCAGATGTCAGACTGCCGCTGCTTTTTGCTGGATGGCAGGAGGCTGGTTTGAGTATGGCACTGCAATGATTAGGACATTTTGCGCCTGTATTTCAACTAATACATTGCCATCTGTAGGGTACACGACCCCAAAACACCATAAAGTTAATGCTGGCAAACTAATTGGCAAAAAAAATCTGTTATCATGAGAAGATATCATTAAAAAGAAAAAAAAGAAGAACCAGAACCATCATAATCAATCCACTCTGTTATTAGAAAGCCTTTTTTTCAAGGCGGTCCAAGATGCCCTGGATCTTCTGGACGGCCTCTTTGCGAGCCTGTCGAACGACGTCCTGCCCGTTGGTCTCCACCGAGTCCAATTCCAGCAGCTCTTTTGTCAAAAGTTCCTCCAGGCACCGGTAGCTCTTGTCCATCTTTTTCCCTACAAACTCATCCACATCCTCTTGGAGGAGCTGAACTCTGGCCAGAACCTGCTGAACTCGAGCCAGGCTGGGATTATCGCTTAATGGGACTGGAGTGGACGACCCTTGGCGGGAAGATGTTGGAGGTTGTTCATTCTGGGTTGGTTTGGGCTCGGGTCCGCCATATCCGGAGAGAGCCTTGTTGTAGATTTGAGGCGGAGCGCTGAACTGGGCGGCTTTGGGCGGAGGTGGAGGTGGGTTTGGCGTGCTGGCTCGTGGTTTGGAGCCTGGAGGCTGGTTTCGAGGGTGCATATGTGGCTGACTGTGATATGGTGGATCCTAAGAGAGAGATATTCATTTAGATAATAAAAAAGCTCACAATATACCAATTCCAGTTTTGCATGTGTTAAATCCAAGGTATACTTGGTTTTTACACGTAAGCTAAAGTATATGGATAGTGCGTGTGACAATTTTCATTACGCGCAAACTATAGGCCTATGCGTGCAACCTGATTTTTCTAGCTGTGCATACTCTATATGCTATTGATGAGAGAAACAAAGCTTTTCAAAGCTCTGAATCAACCGATTCGTAAAATTATTTACTGCTTTAAAGAACCTTTTTTTTTTTTTACAAATCTTTTACAATCCAATTGCAAATATTTTCATGAAAGTGTAATGCAAATAATTAAATACAATTGGGGCCCCATCCACATGGAGACACGTTTAGCTGTATATGTAAAAATTTTGTATCCAGCGTTTTGGGAGCGTGAAACTGCTATTCTTTTAAACCGGGTCCCAGAGTGGTCCTAAAAGTGTGCATCTTTTGAATCAAATTGTTACATTTAATCAGTCAATTAGAATAATAAGACATTTAGGCTCTTACTAAACAAATGAAACCAGTATCAACAAAATTAATCTTTGCAGAAGTTGCATCTGAAGTGGCATTTTCACAGTATTTACACACAGTTTAATGCAGCTCAGAGGGACATGGAGTGCTTTAACCTGCAGTTACAAATGCATAATGTTTTGATATTTTAAACATAAAACATTGAATACGGATATTTGAAATTATTTTAAAATTAACAGATAGTTTGAATGTGAAATTAAAACCGCCAGTAGGTGGCAGCAAGTCACTGTTAACAAGTGAGTCATTGCGACTGAACCGAATCATTTCAACGGTTGATTCATTCAGGAACGAAACATTATGTTGCTCAGAGATGCAAAACAGTGCTGTAGCTGTTTGGAATTATTTTTTGTTGGCGAAATGGAGCAAAAACAGACCATATGGGGTCCAAAACGTAAGTCTCTTAATATTAACTTATTGTTTATTGAACTGTTGTATAAAATCAATATCCCATTTGTAATCATGCTTACTTCACGTAATGTAAGCGTGCATTCCATAGGTGTTATGTTTGGTTTTTGCAAAATACTCGATAATGTCAAATTGCACATCGTTAAAACAAGAATTACGATATTATCGCAGACAATATATATCGCGCACCCCTACTGGACTGGCATGCATACTACATCAAGCTTTGTGTTCGTGTGGATGTGGCCTAAATATGAAGGTTCTGTAAAATTGGTGATTTATTCATTTGTAGTTTTTTTTTAATGTGTTATTAAGCAGAGCTTGGTCAATCGGAAAAAAAATAAGCAGCTTTTCCTTTTTGCATTATACATGCATAAATATTAAAATTCATTTCTTAAAAATGTATCAAACTGACCCGAATACACTCGTTCATGGGTTCACCAAATCAACTGCATCTGGCGGCAAATCCTCTGATTTTTGAAACCAAAGTTCAAGTGTGATGTAACAAAGCCTCATTAAATGAGCAGAAAGACATTTTTAATCACTCATGACTACTTTTAATCACTAATACAGACACTGAACAAAGATGAAACTTTCTAGAGCGCATGTGTCGAGTGCCTGTGTTTGCGCATGCTATCAAATGAAGTATACTTTAAAAGGCTACTTTAAAAAAAAAAAAAAGGCTACTGAAGTATGAGATTCTGATGAACTTTGATTCCTTGCAAGAACCGGACAAACACTTTTAAAATGATGAATATGCAACTGCCCATGTTTGAGAGTTGAAAACAGGAAATCCGAGCATTGTGATGTACAGTAACATGTTCTGATAGTGGGAGAGTTCAGCTGTCTTATGTAATCAGCTTTGGGAGGGTTACATGAGGTGAACCCAGCAGACTCTTAACTGTTAAATAAGCCTTCCCACTGTGCGTTTGCCAAAGTGCCAGTCAGAACGTTTACTTGCACTTTAGAAGTTCAGTATCTGGCACACTGATGCAATAATTTGTCTTCATAAAATGTCATGTAAATGTTTTACTCTAAAATTGAAGTAACAAATCCAGATTTATTTTGGCTTCACCGTGGCCTCGGTGTTGTACACTTGCTCTGAAATACATGGGTGACACGCAACGTGTATTAATCCTTCAGTATTCAAATACACTGTCATGTACACTAGGACAGATAGATCAAGACGGCAACTCAACAACATAAAAACTCACTTTAGCTTGATTATAAAACATTTCAATCTAAAATTGAAACCTGTAATGATCATTTCTATGACCTACCATAATCTTTAAAGCAATAGTTCATCAAAAATGATCACTCATTATAAATTATCAGTCATTATTTACATGGTCCAGTATGGTGACAAATTAAGACCTCAAAACCAGGTCTCCATTAGGACCCCAATTTATCACATTGGCTTAAATTACTTCTAATGGTTACTCTCTTTAGCGTCTGATTCCAGTTCCTACCAAATCACGTTATGAAAATCAATGTTGTTTAACCTCATATAACAACCATTAGTTTCTGTTTTAGTTTGCTTATGAACTAGCAAAGCATACAGAAACCTGATTAGCCTGATAGCTTAGTTTATACATTACATTCACAATAATCTATAATGTAATTACATGCTAAATTAAGTTTCAAATATCCAAATATTACAGTTGCAAATAAGCACCATGTAATATTTGATTATTCGCTTACTATTAATTAACAGTTTATCAGATTACGTTATGAAATTACATTGTCCAATTTGCTTTATTATGCGCTATATAGTAACAGTATATAGTTGCTTAGAAACAAAAAAGGGAAGATTTTCTCCAAAGGTCAGAAGATGATGCTCCGTTTTATTTTACTTTTTTGTATTTTCCCAATCCCAATCAACTTTAAAAAAAGCATTAAAACTTAACTTTTATACCACTTACACAATGAACATTATTGCAAGCTTGTAAAATATCACAAATACCTTGTGCTCATATGGAGGTGGTGCGGGTCCTTGCCACGGTGGAGGGTGAGGTGGTCGTACATGGTTATAGTGGCCATGAGGTGTCTGGGTATTGGATGGCCATTGCTGTTGGGGCGGTGTGTGCCCGTACCCTCCAGAGTGGGACCAGGCCTCGTGCTGGGGTCTCGAGAGCATGGGTTGCTGGTTGGGGTAGGGAGCATTCGGAGGGCATCCTTCTCCATAGTGTGGGTACGATCCTGCTGGGTAGCCAGGGGCCTAGCAGGAGAAAAGGAGGAAGTGATAAAAAATCCTGTGGAAGTTAATAAGTCTCTTAAAGTATCAGATAATATGACAATGTTAGTTCAGATGTCGTGATGTCAAAATATCATGTGGTCCAACTCCCAAAAACTTTTGTTAAAAATATAACTTAACTAAAAAACTATATTTAAATGTAAATACATATATATACACACACACACACACACACACTATACATATATACATACACACATTGGATTAGCTTTTATATTTTCAGTTTTCATTTTACTAATTTTGTTGTGCTTTCATTTTTATAACTTTAATATTCCTATTTATCTTTCATTTGTTTAATTTAAAATATATATATATTTTAGGTAACAATAGCAAAGCTGTTACACATGTAATCAAAGTTTAAGAATTTTTTTTACTACTTTTTACTTGATTGTTACACCACATAATAGTTTTTAGATGCACATGAAACCAACATGAATACAAAGAATACATTACTAAGTACTTGGCACATGTGTTTTAAAGTAGATTTTTAATTGATTTTTCCTTTACTTTACTATGGACACTCTTATTTGCCATTAAACCAAAAATGTAACATTCTTGTATTATGTTTATAAGTAACTGAATTTACCCCTTGGCAGTGAGGTACAGGGTAGGGGGGAGGAGCTGAACCCCCCGCATTTTGCTCAGGGCAGGTCTGGCTGTGATACTGAGGTTGTCTTGAAGGAACTTGGCCACTGCAGTAGAAGGGGTTGGAGGGATGTAGCATATTCGTGGAGTACTGTCCTGGATTGTACACCCCATTGGGATAGGCTGGCATTGCCTGAAAAGGGCACAGCAGAGTGAAGAGGGCTAAGTCTGCTGTGTATTTGACTGACATAGGGCATTACATAAGCCTGAATATGTAAGTACCTGGGGATTGTATGACGCCTGGCCGTTGACCTCTGTTCCAGAGGGGTACGTGCTGCCGTAAGGTCCTGCCGTGTGCGACTGGGGATACCAATAATTTGAGTAGCCGGGATACTGAGATTCCTGAAATAAAAATGGGTCCATGCAGAGACGGTTACAGTCTATAAATATAGATACAGAACTATCTATCTATATAGATAGAAATAAGTCTATAATTTTAATGGTAGGTTAATTTGAACAGTGAGAGACAGAATACCAACAACAAAAAATCCAGAAAAACGCATTTCAAACAAGTTATAAATTGATTTGCATTTTAATGAGTGAAATAAGTATTTGACCCCTTCGCAAAACACTTAGTACTTGGTGGCAAAACCCTTGCTGGTAATCACAGAGGTCAAACGTTTCTTGTAGTTGGCCACCAGGTTTGCACAAATCTCAGGAGGGATTTTGTCCCACTCCTCTTTGCAGATCCTCTCCAAGTCATTAGGGTTTCGAGGCTTTCGACGTTTGGCAAATCGAACCTTCAGCTCCCTCCACAGATTTTCTATTGGATTAAGGTCTGGAGACTGGTTAGGCCACTCAAGGACCTTAATGTGCTTCTTCTTGGGCCACTCCTTTGTTGCCTTGGCCGTGTGTTTTGGGTCATTGTCATGCTGGAATACCCATCCACGACCCATTTTCAATCCAGTTGTCCTGTACCCTTGGCAGAAAAACACCCCCAAAGCATAATGTTTCCTCCTCCATGTTTGACGGTTGGGATGGTGTTCTTGGGGTCATAGGCAGCATTCCTCCTCCTCCAAACACGGCGAGTTGAGTTGATGTTAAAGGGCTCGATTTTGGTCTCATCTGACCTCAACACTTTCACCCAGTTCTCCTCTGAATCATTGGCAAACTTCAGACGGGCCTGTACATGCGCTTTCTTGAGCAGGGGGACCTTGCGGGTGCTGCAGGATTTCAGTCCTTCACGGCGTAGTGTGTTACCAATTGTTTTCTTGGTGACTATGGTTCCAGCTGCCTTGAAATTATTGACAAGATCCTCCCGTGTAGTTCTGGGCTGATTCCTCGTCGTTCTCATGATCATTGAAACTCCACGAGGTGAGATCTTGCATGGAGCCCCAGACCGAGGGAGATTGACAGCTATTTTGTGTTTCTTCCATTTGTGAATAATCGCACCAACTGTTGTCACCTTTTCACCAAGCTGCTTGGCGATGGTCTTGTAGGCCGTTCCAGCCTTGTGCAGGTCTACAATCTTGTCCCTGACATCCTTGGACAGCTCTATGGTCTTTGGTCAAACGTACAAAATCAGCAGGGGATCAAAAAAAAATTTTCCTCACTGTAGATAGATAGATAATGGATTTTTTTTCTTTTTAATCTGATAAATATGTTCAGAGGTTTTAGTTATGTTTTGGTCCTATTTATTTATTTCCCCTAAAATGTGTGTTTTGCCTGTCAACACCTGTATACGTTGTGTTATATGTAGTTATGATGTGAGGGCTTTTAGGGATAGTAAGAGCAATAATGTCATAATCTTACTAAAATATACTACAATAAAATAATATAGCCTAAACATGGTCACTCATTCCACTTAAAACCATGTTCCCAAATCATAACACAATACTGCATACTGATATAAATATATATATATATATATATATATTAGACTCACATCAAATTTAAGTAAATGGTTAATTACCTACATATTTAAATATTATATTACCTATTTATCCTAAGTGTCACAACTGTTTTCCTTCTTGCTGTCAGAGATTTATTAAAATATGAATAATATCAGAAAATTCCAAGGATATTATTCCATATTTATTGTGCTGAGTGCAATTTTTGTAGAAATTATGTTTTTTTAGATAATTTGCCTCATTATAAGTAGGCCTTAGCAGTAACTATGGCAACACTAGAAAACAAATGGCTACATTTAACACGTGTGATGTGAATTTTTCTGACAGAAAATTTCAAAACCACGCTTCAAGGTAAATTCATTCATTATCTTCAGATTGCTCTGAATACATATTTGACACGTTATTTTATGATCTGATGATGTTGACCAATACTGAGTGATATAAAAAGGCACGTTTTATCCTTTGTCTTAATGAGTGAGTGCTAACTGTTCATGCTCGGGCTCAAGTGGAAGTTATTCAGGGAATAAGGCTAACTGAGAACACAGTCGAGGTTTATCGACCCTGTGTCCTTTTTAAGGCATTTAAACCCAGGTTACTTGAGGTGGGACTACTCAAGCTGTAATAAAATGCGCGTGTAACTCCGTACGAGTCATCAATGACGCGTTGCGTTGTTTTTACGTTATATGAGTGTTTCAATAACAGTCATACTTAATAGCGCTAGTAAACAATACTGTCCAGGCAAACCCGAGCGCGCTAGACAGAAAGCATGTGGTTTTGCCTGATGATTTAGTAACAAACCCCGCGGGCCATACTGTGTTAAGTCAGTGGCGTACAGCTCGTTGTTTTGTCGTGAGAAAGCGTTATAAATGCCGTTTGTGCTAATGTTTCCTCGCAGCCTCTATCAGCATCATACTGCAAAAGCCTCACCATGCCGTTGGTCCAGTTATTGTTGTCTGAGTTGTAGCTGGAAGGCCAGGATGACTTGGGATCAGACTGCATCTGCTGGTGCATGATCCAAGCAGCCTCACCTCCGCCTCTGTCGCTGCCAACTGAGTCGAAAGCCATTCGAGACTAAACCACGAACTCTTTCCGGCCTAAGTTCAGTTCTGCCAGTCACAGCTTGGTTTGGAATGAAAGAGGTCTTCTTAAAACCGGCCTTTAATGGTCTGCCGCCACGTTTCACAAAATGCTGTACCTACAGTGCGTCAACTGAATATATTTCCCATTTTGTCTGGTATATACACTGCTGAGGCACGGCGCTGTCATTCAGCTCAACTCGCCAGCCGACGCCACTTGACTGACAGCTTCACCAACCAATAGGAGACGAGCACTGCGGTGACGCCACTCTCATGTGACAACGGTAAAGTTTCTTGTGGGAAGTCCATTGATGCGAATCGGGTTCTTTTCAAGAGATTCGTTTAAGTGATTCTTTTACATTAAAACGTAATCGTCATGTACGTAATTAATTTAATAATTGATAATAGAGTTTTGATTGTAAATTCGCGTGCAACCGTTGGTTGTGTGCATAAAAAACAAACAATTTATACCGTTAATATAATTTTTGTTGTAAGAAAAATCAGTATAAAAACGGGTATAAAATTATGAGTACAATTTGTGTGAAGTTTACGGACATTTCCTTCAATGTCACAAAACAATCAACGCGGTACATTATGCTGTATTTTTACGGACTTTTCCTAGAGAGTGAATCCATTTACATCTATTATCTGAAAAAAGTTCTAGGATTCAATGAGGGCGGTTTTGTGAACCAGTTCAACCGGTTCACTGAAAAGATCCGACTCAAATGAACGATTCGTTCGCGTTTGCATTGTATAATGTAACCACTGATTATCAGTGAATCTAACTAAAACACGGAGAAATGGCGCCATTTAGCCGTCAGCCGGTATAGTATAGATTAAAAATAATTTAAAATTAATCTTAGGACAGTTGGAACAAGCACGCGAGAGTTTAAAGGGTTAAAATGAACCGGAAACACTTTCACAGTGTTACATCCTGTGGAAATAAGGATACACATTTGAAATGGTCCTTGGCTTGATACACTACGTTTAAAAAAAAAAAAACTAAATCTCCCAAATGTCAGCGAAATGAATTACATGCCAGGGACTGCGAGCCTCATCGAGGACATTGATAGTAAGTTAAATGCAATAGAATTTGAAGTATTTGAGTGAATTCACCCGCTGAGACACAGATGTCCGCCTAGCATCTTTCAGCATTTATAAAAGTCACGTTGGTGGTAACGTTACACGTTTAAGATAAAAATAGAAATCCTGGCCTGTTGGCTTTTGTTCCGCAAGATGAACTAGTTCGCATGAATAATAATCGCCTCGTTATGTTATGATCATATATAATTAATTAATGGGAAAATATTCAAGTTCAACAGTATTCATGTGACTGACGATGCTTTGATTTCCTCCTTGTTAGAGAAACACCTTGTTCTGCTTCGCGATGGAAGAACATTGATTGGGATCCTTAGAAGCATAGATCAGTTTGGTATGTATAGAAACCTGACGTTGTTCATTTGCAAGGAAATACTCGTAATTTTAATGCAAGATATTCCACTGTTTGGTGTTGGGATGAAGGTCTCAATAAATAAAATATAATTCGATGTGTAATAATAATGTGATGTGTAATTTACTAACTCTCATGTCAGTCCAAACCTGCATGCAAAACAGTGATATATATATATATATATATTTATTTTGCCTGTACAGTAAAAGTCAATGGGGTCCAATGACCAACGCTCTTCAAAATATCTTTTGTGTTTCACAAAAAGAAAGTTGTACACATTTGTAACCTACATGAAGGAGAGTAAATGAGAAAAAGAAATGTCGTTTTTGGGGGAATTAAGCCCTTTTAGAACAGTAATAATGTGCAAAGGAAATTGACAATATTCAGTGTGTTTCAGCAGTGAACTTGTTACATTAATTTTGTTTTTCCACAGCTAATTTAGTTTTGCATCAAACTGTTGAACGTATCCACGTTGGTAAGAAATTTGGTGACATACCTCGTGGGATATTTGTTGTCAGAGGAGAAAATGTGGTCTTGCTTGGAGAAGTAGTAAGTACATGTTCATTCTGGCCTTGGAAGGATTTGAGGACTTTGTGTATGATGAAGGAACATTTCATGAAGATAACCAATCCTAGATCTCGCCACTACTCACTTAAGCTATTTTTTCCTTCCAGGATCTGGATAAAGAGTATGATCAGGTCCTCCAGAGAGTTTCCATTGAGGAAATCCTGGAGGAACAGCGGACAGAACAGCAAGCCAAGCAAGAATCAGAGAGACCGAAGCTACAGGCGGTGAAAGAGCGAGGCTTATCGATCCCTAAAGCCGACACGTTAGATGATTTCTGAAACAATTTAGTTCTTTTTGGATGATTTTATTTGTTTTATTGGATGGTTTTGTTTGATTTGAGACCACATTCTGTCCGATGATAGAAGAGTGAGTCTCACAAGATTGTGACTTCTAGATTTTGTTTCACTAGTTGCTGTAAAGTCATGTTTTGAGAATCGCCCACCGTCTTTGTTTCTTTTATGGCAGATGCCATAGTGAAATGAAGCATGGAGCACCAAACTGAAGCACTTGGCCTGTTGGCTTTTAGTTTAAACAACAATAATGGTATACAAGAAAAGAAGTTTATTTCAGTGTTCACTATGTTATGGATATGATGCAATGATTATTAAGTTGGTATATTATGTAAAACACATGAAACGACACTGAAAATATTTTTGTTCTATTAAACCTATTTTATACCAATGAAAATACTTTTTATTAATTGTTTCACTCTACTTGCCTCTGAGAAACCACATTTAATCTTGATGTAAAATGATGATTAATGTCCAAAAGAGTTTTTAGAAGCCTAGATGTTTGAATAGGACAATATTGTTTAAAAAAAAGGTGTTATAATTATTATTTTGTAATCTTCCATATGGGTTTAGTACAAGGGTGCTGGTGTCCTGCAGAGTTTAGCTCCAACCCTGAAAAAAACTTCACCTTCCTGTAGCCCTAATAATTCTGAAAACCTTGATTAGCTTGTTCAGGTGTGTTTGATTAGGGTTGGAGCTAAACTATTAGGATTTTCATGTGAAGCATGCCCTTGCATTAATCGGTAGCTAGGGGGTGATTTTTGCCTTTGTTCTGTTTTGAGGCAATAGTTCTCAGAGAGAAGGACATCACAGATTAAAGCTTCTGTTAGACACGAGCTAAAATGGCACAGAAGTGTTTTCACATACTTAGAAGAGGGCCATTGCTACAGTGAATACATTACACTACATTGCAGATTTATTACAGTGAGTCTAATAACTTTGCCTACACAAAATTTTTACCTGAAACTTGACGTTTTTTATTGAATCGATCTATAAAAGCAATACCACAAATCGCATTTGTGTTTGTCTGAATATCATCAGTGATTACCTTGGCATTTATCGCCGAATCACAGCTGTGTTAAAAGGCATATTGCTTAATTTTAGTTTATATAGGCTATTTATCCTGTTTATAGTTTCTGCTTATGTCTTTTGGACTGCGCGCGAATGGATCTGTACGCTCAAAGTCCTGTTGAGTAAAATTGGCCACCGTTTGAATAAAAAAAGGGTGTAATTCTTCTCCTTTCCTATTTATTGGCCTTGACTTTTAATCACGGGCTATCCCATTTTCTATTATTGCGCCCAGCGCAGACTGAATGAGCGGGAGCGGCATGAATGTGCTGCTATCAAATGTCCTTTGACAGCCATGCATGCTTGTTCTCAGTCCCGTGCGTCACAGCTGCATTTAAACACGCCCCTTCCAAACGCTTGTTGAATAGACATGACAAGCGCTAAAGATGAATCTCATATACTGTTATAACCGCACGCGTGCTCGCTTCCCTTCACATCGCTGCGCTATTTGAATGTCGCTCTAATCTGAACTGAGCCACGGGGAAAGCCGCTTGGGACCCAGCCAAAAATTACAACTGAACGCAGAAACCCAGCCCTGCTTCGATTACGCACCGAGAGAGGGAGCACGCTGATAGTGACAGCGGCACTTCAACAACTCATCTGCGATCGACCGTACGATACTTGATCCGTTCTCTGCCGTGCAGCCTCAAAGGATGTAGACCTCGGCCTGCTGTCTTTGGCATGTTCGTTTTAACAGGACTTGTCGCCAGTGGCTCGTTTAAACAGGCAATGCCTTCCTTACGCGTTTTGTGGCACAAACTACAACCGCACGCGTACGCCAGCGATTCGTTGTTTTACTTGTCTATACGTGCGTTGATAGTTTAAAATGCCTAGGTTTTTGATTTAAACACTTCTGTACGGACGAAAAATAGCATATTCGGCTGGGAGGAGCAATAACGAGCTCTATCTACTTCCACGGCAATATCACGGAGGGATATTTTGATGGAGCTGGAGAATATTGTTGCAAACACGGTACTCCTGAAGGCAAGAGAGGGTGAGTACGGAAAACTACGGCGAAAATGTGATTGATCTTGCTTGATTTTACCGCTGCTCGTGCACCTATCGTGATGATGTAATCTCGAGCAGATGCTGTGTGGAATTATCCTGAAACATTGTTTCAAACACCTCCAGCGGCGCTTTCATCTGTAACCGACCTCAGAACGCCAGATACATAATGATGTTACATTGTATCGTTTGACAGTTGGTACGTGTTACAGGGTCAAACGAAGGAAAACATCAGCCTCCTACATCCGTTTTACGCGTCGTGATTTTTAAAAATACAAGACTAGAAGGTATATTCGCTGCATGCTACGTTTTCATTGAGGTATAGGATACATAACGTGAGCTGTGTGTGAGGAAAGGGTAGATATGTTACAGCCGCCACCTTTTTAACGTTCTTCCACACAAACACGCGCTGCTAGTTAACATAAACGCGGTAGGAACCAGGTCAAACAGTCTGTAATGCGATGTGAACGACGCTTGTCTTCGTTACCACCGATACCACAATAACCGCTACTTCCTTTGCTGGTGTTTTGAAGCATAAGGCCTCGTAAGACGACCAGTATTCAGCTATCCTGAAGTGTCATCTGAAGCTTGATTAATTTAGATTCAAACTGAGCCAGATGTAAACCAGAAGCACAATACTAGCGTAGATAGATTGTAGTTCGTGTTGTCTTTTGTCAGACATTGAATAGCATTATTATAGGACAGCGATGATATTGCATACAATAAATCAAAGCTTTTAATTGGACATTTTTCTCACTGTGACATAATCAGTGTGAAAATACATTTAGCTGTAAAAACTCTAAATATATATATATATATATATATATATATATATATATTCTTCATATTAAGGTTAGTTGTACAACAGTTCTGTTGTTTTGATTTCTACAAACCTATTTTAGAGATGGTGGCCTATTTTCTGTCTGTACATTTCAGAAGTAATAATATTAAATTCACAATTCACACTTGCTTAGAAAGCGAATAATCCCTTCTTGAGTCTTTTTTGATCTGCATTCAGATTGAGTCATTCAGATTTTGCGTCTTGCAATTTGTCATGATTTTGATCTCCATCTACATCTCAATGTGTTATTCAGCTTGCTTCTCATGATCCTTCAGAGATCAGTCTTGATATTGTTCAATGATTGCAAAATATGGAGCCGGCGAACTTGGTTAGCCATAGCTTCCACAAACGTTTTGCGCCGTTGTGTCCATTAATTGCCCAGATTCTCCTGTGGCCTGGAGGCACAAGCTCATGTATTCAGTTCCTGTGCTCTTTGTTGCCCTTAGCCTGGAGTTTACCATAAATTACCAGCTTTTGACAAGTGTAAGATTTACAGTCTACCTCACTGCGTTGTTGAACAGTGAGCGCTAGGCTAGGCCAGTAACATTAGCTGCCTTCCTGGTCGCTGATGTAACTGAATAATGTAGAGAATTTTTTAAATGAAAATTCATCAAAGAAGCTTGGTTTATTTTTATTTTCCACACTTCCAATAAAGTTTCTCTCAAAGGACAGCAGGTACAAGTGTGCACAGTTGTTGAAGGGACGTTTCACAACACTTTGTACAAATATTGAAAAAATCCTTTTTACAAACATGTTTCAACATTTGATTGGACCATCCTGCTTTTAATACAAGTAGACAATTTGTTTTTATTTAATAAGCCCACTTATGGACTTTAGTAAGGTTTTACCAGAAAAAGTTTTAGAATTTTTGTTTGGTTTTATTTTTACCCAACTCAGTTCTTGCTATTAAAACAGCCACAGTTGTTGACATGTCATTAAAAACTATACTACTTACTAGTACTACTACTACAAACATGTTTCTTGTCATGCATCTACGTTTCAAGCTTTGTACATAGTGAACATCAGGAAATCTGTCTTTTTAAAGTGGTCTTGTGTTTATTGATGTGTGCAGGCCTATGTGTGTGAGACAGAACTTGTTCAGTGAGGGTCTGCTTTGTTTGTTCTTCATCCATGTGTGTGTGACTGTCCCCCCATTTGTTTATCGTGCTGTGTTTGGAGCAGAAAATGAGGCTCAAAGCACGCAGACTCTTGTCCAAATGTTCGACTAACAGCAGATAACAGGAAAAGCAGAGTTTACAGGCCACACAGTCTGTTTACATGGCTGAAGCCACGCTTCCGAAATCATTAGAGAGTCCCCAAACTAAACAAAACCCATCTACGTCTGTTATGAAAGTCTGCTCGGAGACTGAACATATTCAAGCGTAGACATCACGTTGGCATTGAGAAAGTAGGCTCTTGAGTGTAGTCTTAATGCATACAGATTTGAATTTTGATTTCTTTGAGTATTTTCAGTTATTCATGTTGCCTGCCATAAAACTACAGCTGGATCAGCTAACTTGAGCTTAGAAGACATGATACACTAAAACACACTAATTTGGAAGCCTGTTTCCTCCTCAGAGTGAAATATAAATTTGGTAATTTTGAGAGTTTACCAAAAGAAGTAACTGTGCAACTGTGGCATACAAAGTCACAAGTATGAGAGAGAAAGATCTGAGCTTCTTGCAAATGCAACTTTTTCTTATTAATGTGAGAAACGCACTAATTCATTCTATAATACAGAAGGCCGTTCCACCTCAGAGTAGAATATTAAATGGGTAATTGTAACGAAGTTTACTAAAAGAAATAGTAGCAACTTTGACATAAAAAGTCACAATTTTGAGATTTAAAGATCTGAGTTTCTTGCAAATGCAACTTTGTTTCTTGTTACTGTGAGAAATACACTAATGCGAACTATATTACGGAAGGCCATTCCACCTCAGAGTAAAATATAAAATGGGTAATTGCGAGAAAGTTTGAAACGAAACAAACTCACAACTGTGAGATACATAGTCACAATTATGAGATAGATGTAAGTTTCTCACAAATGCAGCTATATTTCCTGTTACTGTGAGAAATAAAGTAATTCACAATAATATGGAAGTTTACAAAAATAAATAAACAAATGTGACATACAAAGTTGCAATTATGAGATAAATCTTAGTTTCTTACAATTTTACTTAATTTCACAATAAATCATAATGAAATCGCAATCACGATTAGACAGAAGCTGCGATTGTCTTGCGTATCTTTCAGTGAAGCACGGTTCTGTGATCAGCAGTAAATCTGAAACTCCAAATACGCCCCACAGAAGAAACCCATGGAATGCCAATCGCTCCAGCTGAATAAACAGAAGATTTAACTGCTTTTATTGATTCAACGTGACTAATAAACACACGACTACTTATATGGCTTATCTGGGTTCTTATTATAATTTATTATAATACAGTATATTTATAATGCAATGCCTTTATCAATGCTTAGAATACTATGGAATGTTGCGAAGCCACATCATCTCACAGAAGGATTTATTTCAAACACTCGACTGACATTATAAAGTGAGTTTGGAGTAAAAACGTTAGTGGTATTTTCACATGCTTTCAGATAGAGCAGCATTTACTACACAGCTGTAGTTCACTAAGAAGCTACGCAAACAGCTGCCATTATCGCAAACGATTTCTTCGATTTCATAATCGCACAAGATTTTCTACGATTTTTTTTTTTGTGTAACTTGTCAGTGAACTATGGATCCATTTGAAAGCAGCAGATTTACTGCTGGTTACAGAACCGGCTTTACTGACAAAATGCGCATGGAAATCGCATTCGATGTAATCGTGCAGCCCTAGTGTGAGAAATACAAAATGGGAGATTGTGAGAACGTTTGCTAAACGGAAGTAGTCACAACATTGTAATTATGAGATATAAAGATCTGTTACTTTGTTTCCTGTTATTGTGAGAAATTCACTATAATATTGAAGCCTGCTTCCACCTCAAATAAAAAATAAAATGTGTGATTTTGAGAAAGTTTACAAAAGTAAACTTGCAGCTATGAAATACGAAGTCGCAATTATGATAAAGTTCTTGCAAATGCAACTCTGTTACTGCAAGAAATTCACTCAAAATTGCAAGATGTAAAGTTGTAAATGAGGGAGGTTTCCATATTGTAGCGCCCCCTGTGGCAGCGCCTGAGCGCTTGCTCTCTGACACACATTGAAATGCATTGACACAAACTGAGCAAGCGTTGCTGCATTTGTACTTGCGTGGAGTTGTTTCAAGCATGCTTACCCTTTCCTCCCACCACTAGTAGTGACATCATTTCCTACTGTAAGCTGCTGCATCAGGGGAAGTGATCCAATGTTACAGTAAGTCCCAATGCACATGCATTATGCAGTTCTACAAGCCTAGTAAATTTCCACAAGCATGAGCTGTGTGAATTGTTTAGATTTATGAGGGAGGTTCATTCACGAGAGGAGAAATATGAAGATGACATTAGGCAAACATATCAGTCGAGTTTAGGACCTCAGATATCTGGTGTCATTATCACAGACCAATACAGGCAGATAGGAGATAAAAAATAGCCTCATTGTCTTCAGTCCAGGGTCAACTCAGAGTAGGACGTAGAGTCAATATGAAATCAAATCCAACCTTCTTAAGTTTCTTAGATGGTTTATCGGTGGGTGTTATTCCAAATTAATATTTTTCTTTATAATCTTTAATCAAAATGTATTAACTTTCTCTGAAACAACATTCCATTTAATCTGATGTTACTGAGGCTGGAAATGATTTGGACATTATTTTTGCAAAATTTCTTTCAATTTGGCTTCATTCTGTTATGAATTACCCCCTTTTCGCCATCCAACCTATTCCTTCCCTGCGTTTTTCTCATGAACATCTCATTTCACTTGGAATAATCATAGTTTGGGGCTGGAATAAACAGCATGTTTTTGTAATTGACTTGGACAGCTGATTGTCAGTGCATTTTCTGGACAACTAGTCAGTCTTGAGGAATTATTTAATGAAATTTTTCAATTTTTTATGCATCCAGTACGCTCCAAAATCACATACATTTCTTATTGTATATAATTATTTAAAAGTTGAACTTTATGTGCCATTTGGAAAAACTGAGATTCAATGGTTTAAAAAAAAATCTTCAGAAATTAGTTGATTGTTGGATAACTATTCAATCATTTTGACCCATCCTGAATTTGTAGATTGTTGCATTATTAAGTCGACAGTATCAAATGTACCATGGAACAATAACCGAGAACAGGCCTGTTAACCAGGACCTTAGGTCATTTTTTTTCTTTGGCAACCTCTCATGGAAGTAGCATTGTGTTGGTGTCTTTTCAAAGAATGAGTGACTGACTATGTCTGAGAAATGGTAGGGGGTGAATTCCTAAGCAAGGCTGTAATCCGACCCTGGCCGCCTCTGACAACTTAGGCGATGTGGAGTGCACATCGTAACCAATGACGACGGTGGACGAGGGGCTCTCCTTCCCATTCAAGAAGTCTGGAGCTGGCAGGCCGCTCCGCTTTGCTGGAAACTGTGCCATGTGAAATCCTGAAGAATAAACGTCATCCAGACCCATCTAAATGAAGACAGAGGCAAAGGAGGAGGCTAAAGTACAGAGAGCAAAAAAGACTGATCGTGAATGCAAGCCAGTGAAAGCAGGGAGAAAGAATTGAGAGAAAAAGAAATACTGTGTCACATATAAAACAAGGAAAATTTGAGCTGCTGCTTCAGCCAGATACTGAAAAGTTACGTCACTGCATTGAGGTATTGCATTCTTGTGTTAATACACAGCTAAAATGCATACCGTTGACACAGAATCGGTTCCTTACAGAAATGTAGTTGTTGAATCAAAGGTGTCGTTTGCTAAAATAAGCATTTCTATTAGTTGGGGCTGAATATTTGTGATATATGCTAGCTATATACAGTTTTTATTGCCTGTTTTCCTAACCTTGATGTTAAAACAGATAATATAATAGTATTTATAATAGATCTATTTAAAAGAAATTCCCGTATCTGAAACAGTAGAGCATAGTGCTAGCAACACCAAGGTCATGGGTTTGATTCTCAAGGAATGCCTAGTTCATTGCTTTGGACAAAACTGTCTGTCAAATGTGGTTGCAAATCTCTAAATGAAACTTTATAGCGTTAAGAGTTGGGATGGCTGATTCTTTCTGTGAATCTGTTATTATTTGAATTAAAACACTGATTCAAACACTCGTTTGCATTATCACTCAGGACATTCACAGAACACTCAGTATACCAATTTTTGATATATTTTAGTAAAAAAAATTGACTGACACATTTGTGCATATACAGTAGCATTAATCAAAATTATCAACATAAGTTTTAGCTATTCGTTCAGTGAGAAGCTAAATATACTTTATTTTAAATCAAACTAGATTTCTACTGTATTTACTCTACTACTTGAAGTAGTTTGATGTAAGCCAAACAAGTAGTCTGGCTAACTTATTCCAATGAGTTTGACCAGGAGAGGATTTTCTTTTTCCCTAAATTGCAAGTTGCAAATGTTATTACATTGGATTAAAACTTACTGGTTCTGTTGACTAGTTTTAGTGATTTTACACACGTGGTGTTTCCAGTCAAAAATGACCAGCCTACAAAAAAAATCGCATATAAATTTCTCGCTATGCTATATTATCGATCTGAGTTCATGCACCTCAGTTTTTTGAGTGAACATTGTCAGAATTATCCACAAATAATGTATTTTCACTCATAAACTGAGGTGAATGAACTCAGATCAATGACACAACTGATCAGTTAAAAAAAGAAATGCTAAACCTGTGCTAAATAAAGGAAACGAGCTGAAAAAAAGATTGAATCCAAGAATTGGTGATAATATAGCATAATGAGAGATTTACAAGTTTTTTATTTATTTTTTAAAATTCTGGTTATTTTTGACTGGGAATAGCAAATGAAGTAAAAGACTCAGCACAGCACAAATGTAAATAATACAATTATGTAATAATAATAAAATGATCTTATTTTTAAAAAAATATCATACAGTATGAACATCATATTGATGGGATGTATTTTATTGACTGTCTTTTAAAGCCTAACATTTTTTGATGTCACCCAGCAAAATCATTATTATTGCTCCAATAGGCCGGACATACATATTTCTCAAATGACATTTTGTTAAAGCATTGTTTATCCACACCCAGTCTTGCAGTGACTGCCACATTGGATGGATGTGCTGTGGCACCAGCAACACAAATATGTAGCAGAAGTGCTGAAGCTTGTGTTGGGCCGAGACTGATAGGCGTGAAAATTGAATTTGACTCGTTGTAAATGGCCGGTTGGCTTGTGAGCGGACGTCTGTTGCCTTAGCTCAAGTCATTTCTGTCTGATCTAATTCCACACGGTCAATATCCATACTAACTTGTTGACTGACTTGTGGCGTTGGGTACATTCAGAAGTGGTCGAGGGAAAGTTGTGTCTGGAGTCAGAATTTAAGGTTTTTCAGTCAAATGCGCATGTATTAAGAGAAGATGGCAAGATGTTTGGAAATTGTATGTGCATCTTAAAATCTGGAAAAAAATTAGTCGCTAAGGTGTAAAACTTGAGCTGTTTTTTTTTTTTGTTTTTTTTTTTTACATGACCTCTGCTGTCTAGGATGTGTCCTCCTCCAATAATTAGATATTGGCTTAATTGTCCACCCATATTGTTTAATATTCTTAATGCTGCTCTTTTATGCACCACTTTATGGTTTTAGAATGACAAAAAGTACAAAGTTTTTGGGATGTCTACTTCAGAGGTCTAACAGAGTTTGTCAGTGTCAAAATGTTTGAAGGCAGGGTTTACCAAACCAAACATGAATTTCAGCACGATGCAAGCAGATAAACATTTAATTTTTTATGTTTAACATTTAATGTTAAATGACTCCCAGTAATTTCCAGTGGGGCAAACGTTTTTTAGTACATTTTTGCCTTTTTTAATTAAGAATTGTGCCATTTCGAACCTAAAATGTAGTCTATCTTTTAATGATTCATGTAATTTATTGTTGAATGTGTTATGACAAGACAAGAAACATTAACAGGCCTTTTTGACGTATGAGGCATTCGATTAAGAGTGAATGTGGGCTAATTATAAAAGAAAAATATAAGTTCTAATGGATTACTTCACAATCAATTCTAGTAATTTTACAGTTTTTCATTCTTTTTCTTTATTCCCTTAAGTCCCTTTAAAGTAGTTTTTATGTAGTATGAATGTAATCCAGATGTACTACATTCGTCATGTTGTCATTGTCATGTGACCTACAGTACCAGCCAGTTGCGTTGCTTCACTGCCAATCACCAATCCTTTCCCATGGCCTAATGGCATAGTAAAGTATCCTTTGGACAAATCTCGCCAGAAATAGTAGGTGATACTGAGACTTTTTGACTACTGTTTATAAATACTGTGAATCTGGACAATATTCAAGACATGGCTCTGGCTTTGCATATGGCTGACATATGGCTTCAAAAGAGTCAGAATATAGTGCTTAGGAGTCTTTTAATGATGCATTTTGGATATTGATTGCCAGTTTTTATTACAAAGTTTCATTGTGTAGAAATAAGCCACGTCAATGTGAGTATATAAAGATAGAATCTTTATTTTTGTCAACTCTTTCTTTAAGAGCTGCTCACTGATATTGTAAGTGGTGAAGAGGTGCTAGAACAGAGTTCCAGCATAAGGAAAAGGAAAGGTCAAGATAGTATGACCTTCAGCTGTCCTGGTACTCTTAGAATACATGGCTGGGTGATTAGATAATTGTTGGCATGTGCTGGATTTTGACAGCTCTCGAAATACTGGACTGAAGTGCCACCTTAAAGGGAAAATAATCTGATATCAAACAGTTGTCTATAATGTTAATGAACGTACATTAAGTATGCATTTTTAAATATAACAATACATATTTAAGGATCACCTGTTATTTGCCTGATTTTGTACACAAAATCGAAATAATGTTTCTTGTAAAAGTGTTACATTGAAGGGAATTTAGACTTTTTTTCTTCAGTTACCCATTTAGATGGTATCAAAACAGAGTTCCATTTTGCTTTTTACCACAACAGGCCAGAATGAACAACCGAAGCATGTGGCAACAGGTTATGGGTGCTCGTAGCTGACGTTCCACCATGAAGAGCAGCTCAGCGGTTGCATCATCATCACTGAGGGCATTGACATGAAACTCGCGTCAGAGCAGCTGAACTTTTAACCACATTCTGTCCTGCTGAAGTGCAGGGGAGGAGGGTTCTTTCACTTTCATCTGCCACAATTTTAACAGGCTTTATTGCTCGTCCTCAAATGCAGTCTCTTGTTTTTTCGTGTGACGTAATGCAGTAAAGTTTTAAAAGCTCTTCTGAGTGGAGAGACTCTAATGGAAGGGAAGGTCCATCATCGTGAAGTCTGAACCTCGCCTTCAGCCCACTCACTCTCCATGAGAGCCTGCTTGTGTTTATGTGAGTGTGAGAGAAGAGCCAACTGTGAAATATTTAGTCTCGAATTGGACTGGCTGTAAAAAATCCCATGCATCACCCTGTGTGTGTTCATCATCAGCATTTTTGCCGTTTGACTTGTGGAGGGAAACGTGGAAACTTTATGATTTACTCCATTAGTCGTGCACCATGCGGTCATTTTAGGCCAGAGAACTGGTAGAACATATCTTTATTTGTCTTAAATTCTGCTTTGCATGCTACAAGCCACGAGTGCATGCCATGCTTTACATATTGCATTGTGCGAACCAATAAACAGTGTGTCCTATTAATGAATGATTTGAATAACCTCAAATTTAATAGTGTATAGAGGAAATTCTTTCTTCTCTAGCTTACTGGGAATATTTCCTGCTGTATGTATTTAGAACAGCCTGGTCATGTAGAGCTGCACATGAGAAAAATGACAAGCATTAATGCTAAACTTTAAAAAATAATAATAATTATAAGTTTTTTGGAAGCTGTGAAGTAAAGTGTGCCAGATGCTTTGGGGTAAGCTGTGCCAGTGGCTCAACTAATAGTAATTTTGAGCTTAATTTTGAACTCTTCTAGGTTGGTTTGTGAAAATATTAACCCTATAAAGCCTAGTGTATCAACTTTCAATGGCCTCTAATCATCAACATGATCAAAACTATGATCTACTGTATGCCTTTTGTCGTCTCATTAATATCTAATGCTTTGTAGAAAGTAAAAGGCCTTTTAGTATAATTGTAAAATTTACTTTTTCTTGATTTTTTTGTACATGCATAAATAGCCCAACCTTTACTGGACTGAAGCTACATCTTGGTTTATTTGAGTATACATGATTTTTTTTGAAAAATCATGTTTAAATGTGATTTTATCAAATATGATTAAAAAAAAAACATTCCTGGAGTTTGAGTTTCGCATTCTCATCATGTCATACTATATAAAAGCATGATGTATCAAATATGATAATCAATTTCTGTCTACAGGTTCAGTGAACTGTAGTGCTGCTGTCAAAAGATTAATCGTGATTAATCGCATCCAAAATAAAAGCTTTTGTTCACAAAAAATGTGTTTGTACTGTGTATATTTATGTATATATAAATGCACACAGCTGTAAATGTTTAAGAAAAATATGTTATGTTTATATATTATTTATATATAATATAAATTATATGAACAAATATATACTGTATGTTTGTGTATTTATATATACACAATACAAACACATATATTATGTAAATAACTTTTATTTTGACAGCACTAGTGAACTGCTCCAATTATTTCATATGTCAGGCTTTTATAATAAAAATAAGACTTTGTAGGTTGTTCATTAGTGCATTTTTCCTATTGTTCATATTTTTATTTAAAATGAACATTGTGTTGCCCATAAATGTAAGACTTTGACATTCTGTGGCCTTATACTGTAGATGTTTTCTTCTCATATCAGCTACTAGCCGATGTCTTCAAATATGATAGAGGTTATTTTAATACTCTGTCATTTCTGCTTGAATAAAGGCTCAACTTACCCCACTTACCCCCATATATAGTAAAATTCTCCATACAGCAACATTCTTAATAAAGCGAAGGAACATCATTGGTGTTCATTACAGAAAAATGCAGATTCTGAGGTCTTCTAAAACAGTCCCACATGACATTTCCATGCCGACTTTGGGAAAAAATCCTAAAAATTTTGTGGAGTGGATCCCAAAATAGGATAACGTTCTTATTGGTAGTTAAGAGCACAAAACAAATTTGCCTAAAGTTTTAATAGCCCATCATGTGAGGTGCATGACTTGCGTGGAACAGCCGTTCAAAATTCAGGAGAAAACTACAAGGCTATCTGCTGAGTTTCTTTCATTTTCCCTCTTGTTTTGGTTTCAATTTTTTTTTAAAAAGAGCCGACAACACACAACTAATTGCATTTATGCTCACGTCATGATGAATGCTGCACTAAACTCCGAATGTTCAGCAGTGACGTGCCAGAAGGCCCTGAACACGTCAGAAGAGTCAGGTGGTGTCCATGGGACGTTTATATGATGAGCTCGAGGGGGAAGAGGCCGAGGGAGCAGCAGTGGTGTAGAGGAAATCAAGAACAGCTGGCGAGGAAGTCAGAGGCTCTGTGAAGAGTAGCGAAACCGCTTTGCCCCCCTCTCCGAAACAACTGCTGTGAGGCTGTTTCTGCTTCGTCACTTTGAAGTTCGATAACAAAACCATCGGTCAGGTTGCTGCATGGCATTCTATACAACCATTTAACCAACATCCCTGATTACAACAGGCCTTTCTGTTTACCTGAATGACCTGTATGTCAGAGAAAGAATGGGGTGTAGAAGACCTAATCAAACGCCATCTGCCTCTCCCTGATCTTTCGTGTCGGGACAGGTATCGGGAGGTAACCGGCCCCTCCTCCTCCTCTTTTTTTTCTTTTTCGCTATCTATTCTTTTCCCATGGACTTTACGAGATGCCTGGGTGACGACATTGTGCGGTGTAATTTGAGTGTGTGTTCTGTGTGATGCTTGTGTGTTATGTAATTGTAGCACAAAGCATCCATGATGGCAGTCAGACCGGCATGCTTTCTCACATTCCACACCGGCGCTATTTATAGTGCCAAGGAGAGATGCAACACCTGGCTTAAGTCTCAGGAAGTGTTTAATGATTCCTATGCAGTGGTACTGGTCCTACACGGATTAAACACAGACAGATTTACACACTCACACACATGTACACTACAGGTACATAAATTTAGTTTTCTCCCTTGCATATGTAAGTAATATGCAGACAAATATACGAATGCGGCTTAGCATTAATGGTGATGAGAGAGTTTTGGCCTAGCTGATGAGCAACTCTTGGCGATATACTGAGGTTTTATGGAGCGAATCAATCAGTCTGTGCAAGAAACTAAACCTTATTTACAATATTATTACCTGTAATGCCATCTTGACATGTTCAGCTAGACGTGCTCTGTAGATAGAGATCAATGCAGGAACTCGTTGGTTAGGAAACCATCGTGACCCACATAATGCACTATATGAAAAAAACATTTAGGAATTTGTATTATAGTATTGTTTGTTTGTGTACTTATTTATGGTTAATAATACTATATTTGTACTTTTTTTTTAATTTTTTTTTTAAAATAGACTACTTTTTAAGAAATTTATTTTGTAAGAAATTAATACTTTTATTAAGCAATGATGCATAAGAAACCATAAAGACATTTACATTGTCATAAAAGGATTCTATTGCACATGAATGTTGTTTTTTTTATTAACTTTTTATTAACTTTATGGACTTTCTATTCATATTAAATAATAATCCTCCTTTTCCACAAAAATATTAAGCAGCACAACTTACATTTTCAGTATTAATAATCACCTTATTTGAATGATTTCTGAAGGATCAAAAATCAGCTTTGAAGCATTAGAAGTTATTTGAAATGGTAATAATCAAAAATGACTGTTTTTACATTATTTTGATCACACACACACACACACACACACACACTATATATGATATATCATACTATATATATATATTATATATTTGTGTGTGTATATCTATATCTCTCTCTCTCTCTCTCTCTATATATATATATATATGGAACGAACCTGATGTAGCTACTCTTGCTGTCATAATCCATAGTTTGTTTGACAATCACTGCTGAGTTGCTCTAAGGTCAAACATTAGCACAATTGTGTTCCTGGTCGATGTACTTGCATCTGACTCGTGTGTGTGTGTGTGTGTGTGTGTGTGTGTGTGTGTACCAACAGATTTTACCCCCAAGCTCAAAAGCTATTTTTAATTCTGGTAATTATCAAATGTCACATTATGCATGCATGACTTCAGGAGAAATAATTGAACGTACAGTATATCAGCTGTTTGCCACAAGCTGTTATCCTTTGATGTTTGTTCAAAAATGTGATTATTTGAAAAACACTGATGTAGATGTAATTAAATTGACACCAAGTTCTTCAGAGAAATTGGACCTAGAATCAATTTTATATCATACCGGTTGAATCTGCATCTTAAACCTACACGAGAAGGAAGGAAAACCATTTGTTAAAGTTATATAATATGTAAACAAAGAAAATTAGCATTGTTTGCATTTATAAAGTTTGCATTCTGGTTTGCAAAAACAACAGCAGCTCATTTTGAATTTATTTTTTCACATTTAGAAGAATATTTGAGTATTGTTTCAGCAGCAGCGCTAACCCACCACAATGCTGGTCGTTACAGGCAGCTGCCAGGATGTTGCTATGCAGTTACTAAGTTGTTCTGGTTGTTGGTGTTGCATTTTACATATGTTCGTGACATTTTCCATTGTTTACATGTATACGATCTTGAATGGATGTCTATGTGCTACTGTTTCATAAATGCTGCACATCTGGACATGCTATTCATTTGAGGTAGCCTACTGCATACCATACAGACGGGAAGTAGGCATACTCCGATGCAGAGATGATATTTTTGTCCCTAGATAAGGTTGAGTTCACTTCTTTAATGCAAATACAATAAGCAATAGTTTCGCTTGATTTAGCGGTGCAAATGAAAGCCTTGATGAATTTCTGTAACCAAGCTGTTTAGTTATTTATGTTGTGTTCTTGAACTTTCAATAAAAACAGTATTTGATAACACACGATCTGTGGATTAAATAACTGTCTTCCTGTTGTTCTGTAATCTAATGCTGTTGAAGATCGGTATCTACAAATATTTGGTATCTTTGTAAATCTGTTAGAAGTCTAGTCTTTCCACCAATGCACCACTTGCATTTCAGGCTAGCATTTCTCAAGCCAACTTCAACGTTTGTTCACAATCTTTACTCATGTAGTTTTTATTCAAATATGTGTTGTATGTTCACACTTGTTATAGACAACAAATAAAGTTTGAAGTTTGCCTCAAACTCCTAAATTGCT